>NC_137656.1:17959083-18456583 GCF_963422515.1 Blennius ocellaris
CTATAAAGACCTATTTGTATCTTAACAGTGCGATCCCGCACCTGGAGATTTTAGGAAGTGGCCATATCATCTAAAATCATCTAAATACATTCTCAGTTCTGCTCTGGTTTTCCTCCCATTCCTCTTTCCCTCCGTCTCTCGTGCTGAGAACACACACCTGCAGTCTCACCACGCGCCATGCTTCAGTAATCTGCTGACTCCCTCTGATTTACAGCTTTATGCCTGGTAAGTAGCCAAAGAACTCTGACTGCCTGGTAACTTTACACTGAACGCTATTTATTAGAAGCGCTCGCCTACACTGCATAGCGTACCGAGCGGATGGCAGCTAACAGCTTGTGTCATGACTGGGTTTTCGAGCTGAAATGTTATCTTTTTGAATGTGTGATTTAGTGACAGGAACACTGCAAAATGGCACTAACATACATATGGTTTTGCATATACAGACATATACTGTATTCATGCTGTCTCTCCCGTTCTTTCGCAGACACACACACACTCATACAAGCATATATTTTGGCATATGTTGAGAATTTTTTTTTTTTTTTTTTTTTACGAGATTTTGAGTTGTTTTGCAAATATATCAAAAATGTTGAGACTCTGAATCCATTGCATCGTAGAAGCTCAGAAATTAAAAGATGGACTTTGGGGATAGAGCGACAATCTTCAGAAACCAACATTTCAGCAGTTGATTTCTTGATTTCGATTTAATAGGCATTTGCAACTTTATGCAAGATCTTCAGATTACAATGGTCTCACTGGGCTTCACAGTTTCAAATTCATTCATCCATTCACATATCTACATAAGAGCTGAAAAACATCTGCAAAGAAAGTTAGGGTTAAGTGTTTTAACTGGATCACGACCATAGAGAAACACCCGAGTCTGGGTTTACGCTACAAACAGTGCTTGAAACTGTAGTTACAAAGTTTTCATTATGCTTCTTCATACGGTTTACCTTGTGCCTTTGTCGTTCATTCAGAAGGTTTTCCCACCTCAATAGACTGGTTACTCCAAACTAAAGATCGCTTTGGCTATTTGCATTTGGCTGAATAAAAAGCTCCACAAAGAGTCCTGGTCTTGACACATTTCAAGGATATTATTTAAGAAATTACAATTGCAAGCTTTCACTCAGCTATTATGGGTTAGTGAATAAACCGAAAATGCTAATACACCTTGGACTACACTTTGCAAAATCCTCAAATTTGGGGTGACTGAGGGTCAGTTGGTGATTAGTCAGAGCTTGGTAGTTCGATTCCTCATCTTGCCATGTCCTTGTGTCGAAGTGTCATTAGGCGAGACATTAGACCCCAAGCTGCTCTCGACACTGTGTGAGTACCTTCCATGGCAGCCGTATGTGTGTGAATGTGACTGATCAAGTAAAGTGTGATTGTTTTGTTCGAGCAGTAAAATGAGCTATCAAAGTCAAGAGTGAAATCAATTTACCATCATTTTTTTTATATTTTTCTTTTAAGCAGATTAACACTAAACTTAATCTTAAACTGTGCTGTTTGTGTCCCATCAAGATGGACATTTTTGCTGACTTCATCAATCAATATCCTTTTTGCACACTCTCTATCCCCCCAAACTCTTTATGCAAAATATCCTCCTCACGTTTTTCACCAAAATTAGCGCATCTGACACCACACCAACCTTTACAATTGTTTCCGCATTTGATCCCTATCTAAACACTCACATTCCCATCAGCAGTCATAAGAGGGATCAATTTGAGCTCCTGTATAAAAGACAATGATGATAAAACAACAGTAGGATATGAACAGAAAGGGTTTCCCCAATCACTGCTCCTCCACTAAGAACACAACATAACCGAGAACATAACTGTCAAGAGAGCAGCTCTTAAAACTGAGCATGCCTTGCTTTTTTCCCCACTACAGTGTCGGCTCTGCGGATGGAGTTGTCATCAGTTTAGTCCTCGCCCTTGTTTTAACACATCTCCAGGGATCACTGCTTCTTGAGCAGACATTTACATTTACTCTTTTACACTGATTCTCACCCCCCCCCCCCCCCCACACCCACTTCTCTTTAAACTTGCTTCTTGGCAGGTTGACCTGTCGAGAGGGAGCCCAAGGTGCCTCACAGCCAGTTGAGCTGTGTTCAAACGCTCTTAGAACTATGTTCAAAAATGGTTTCTCCGGTTTCAACCTCTGGGGAACTCAGAATACCCTGGAGAGCAGCTTTTCCAGCTTTGCCAAACACAGGAACACAAAATATTATTATGAAAAAATAAATAAATACATTTTTGAAAAAAAGTTTACAAAAATACACATAATTCCATTGAGAATTGCAGAGTTTTTGGTATCATATGCATACGTAAATACAATCGCAACACATTAACAAGACAGTTTATAGCACTAACATGATCTTAATTTACTAACTTTGTTTCATGTAACTGAACTACATGCTTTCTATGAAAAACAAACAGAAGCAGATTCGATATGTGGAGGTTCTTGAAAGAAATATACTGGAGCAAGTTTGATGTTAAAACTGGAATTAAGCACAATATATAAACTAGACATAATCAAAGCTATAAAAGAGTGTGTGTCCTTACTGTCATCAAAATCAAAAGCAAAGATCTTGTGAGTATAACCTCAAAACCAAATGTATGTACAATATGCCTGGTGCTGTTTACCATACACACACAAGCATAGATGTGCACAGCGAAGATGACACACATCCATGAACAAACATGTGCGGTATGGATTTGGTGTGTGTGCGTGTGTGCTTGAAGGAGAGTGAGACGGAGTGCAGGAGACAGACAAAGAGGAGATGCACGGCCTCTCATCTCAAGGAGGCAGAGTGATATAACTGCGAAAGCAAGAGGACGTGGGAGGCAAGCGGGTGGGTGAGGGGTGAAAGGGAGCCCATCTAAACTAATTTTGAAAATCAGAACTTCTTTTCTAAAGTCAGCATTTCAAATCAGAGCGTGTCCCCTCTCATTTAATGCATCATTTTGCAAAGTGATAAATTTGTGAATTAGACATACATCCTTTTTGCTTTTAAGATACTGGGCTTCATAAGGGAGGGAGCAGTGTGGAGGATTTAAGAGCGTTTCGCCGTGTCAAACATTAAAACCCACAGGGAGAGCATCAGCACAATTAGACTAGGGTGAAGGAACGAGAGAAAAAAATTCACAGACAAAATCAGGATCTTAAGAGCAGCGGCGTTATTCGTCTGTACAGTAACGTGGTTATCTGTCGCGGGTGATCCTTTTAAACGCTTCGTTTGCAGGGATAAAAGCAGAGCTGAGGAAATAAACTTAGTTCTGCCTCCAATCTGCAAATCCTTGGTGGTCATGGAAGATGATCCCAATTTGCTTCTGAGCAGCACTGTCAGATCTCACAATAATAAATAATTTAAGACTTTAAGCAGCAATTATGCTTGATAAATGTGGAAAGCCTGTAGACCACTGCTTGCTATAGCCAGACGATGCTGAGGTTCCTGCATAAAAACCCTGCACTGCTCAGTACTTATGTCATGCAGAAACATTATTCAAGAACATTTCTATTTAATATCAGGACATTTCCCAAAAAGATATAGTGGATGTTTTATGTTTATGCACTAAATTTGTATATTATCACATTTATTCCCAAAAATATATATATGGACTTGGAAATCAAGTTATTTATTCTTGTAAATAAACGAGATTGAACTCAAACATCAAAATCATACTTAAAATAACAAAGTACCTATCCTTGTACATACTTAATAAATACCCCATATTAAGCCTGAGATACAACATGAATCATTTTCATTTCAATTTTTAAAAAGAACATGAGTTCCTTTTGAAAAAAAATGTGTCACCTTATTCAAGCTAAAACTGTATATATTGTAAGTACTACTTTGTTGTTGTATATTTAAATGCCCCATCCAATCTAAAGGATTACATCAACACTCATGTTTACTACATACAAAGTAGAACTACAAACAAAAAGAACATTTTTATATAATAACTTTTTTTTTCATGAGAATAAAATAGATTGAATGACACTGACTTGTAAGTACCCTCCCTTTGTTAATTCGGTATTTGGATCCAATGGTACAAAAGATGGATGGATGGATGGATGGATGGATGGATGGATGGATGGATGGATGGATGGATGGATGGATGGTTGGATGGCAGATGAGTCAAGTCCGACAAACCATTTGTGATGGGTCAACTGGTAGTGCAATTCAGATTCAGTGTACCTATTCTACATGGATTAAATAATAATAAAAAAGAAAACATGATAAACACATATGAATGAGATTTAAAAACAAACATGACCAAAGACAACAAACATCCATAAACTAAGATTCTCCAATCATGTAACTCAGTTTACAGACTGACCGTAACCAAGGAGCTGGTCAGTGAAGCAGTTAACTACTAATGGAGGTAATTATATACAACAGGTTCTTGAACAACCTCTTGCATTGCAGGTAGGAAACAATGAAGACTCCCTCTGTGATCCCTGAAGCCAACTCTAGACGATGCAAAGTACTCCCAAAAACATATTAAAGCATGAGCTTTTACAATAAAAGTAATTCGTTGTCCCAATTTCTCAGTGTTGCTCTAAATTCCAGAAAGCGTCTTTATATGGTTTTCTTCTTTGATTACATCAAAACAGAGGGGTGGGTGGAGAGATGGGTACGTCTGGTTTTAGGAAGTTTGATTTGATTTCTCTCTGTGTGTGGTTCATTCTCTAATGAATCTCCTTGTTGTGCAATCCCACATTTGCTTTTTGTTTCTATCAAGAGTGCATGAGAAATCCTCAAGTCTACACTAGCTTTCACAGCTGTTGAGGTGAGGCACTAAATGTAGAACTATAATTATGCAATTAATAATAGTTGACGGAAATGACTCTTTACTACTTAACAGACTTGCTCTTTCAACAGTTTGATGCATAAAAACATTTGGAATGAAAATAAACCTTCCCCGATGCGCCATTAGTTCCTATTGGAGAAAGAAAACAGTGCAAACATAGTTTCATCACCGACTAGGAGCATTTAATTCCAATGTGTCCATGGTGAGATCTGTTAAGACAGAGTGCACACTTTCTTTTTTAGGCTGATGAAGGCTGCGGGGTGAAACAAAGCCAGAATGTACCAAAAAGTAAGACAGAGAAGCACGGGGAGTAAAAAAAGAGCCTATATAGTTTATACTCTGGCATGAGCCAGTGTTTACCTAGAAGAGTCACTGTGTCCGTTTGGGTTGAATGCTTTGGTGGCCACTGGAATCCAGTTTGTGAATACCTGCATTGAGCCACTGGGGTAGAGGCACTGCTGTGAAGCCACGGACAGGCAGGAGCCACCAGTCACCACAGTTTGAAAATGGTGCCCTCATGCTGTTTGCTCCTCCGCTGCCTCCTCTCCTGTATGGACAGCACTGTGTTTTCTTATGGGTGGACATGAAATGACTGCAAATATGAAGTGATGTGTGGACGGAGGGGCTGTCTCGCAGCCAACAAGTTGGATTTTTAAAGTAAACGTTTCTTTATTTTTTAACATATTTGGTGTAAAACTCCAATTTAAAGACGCCGGTCCACAAATGATGAGTTGAATTTTTGTGTAGTCTTAAAGATTTATGTTTTTATTAAAGCACAAATAAAACACAATTTAATCTAATCAGACTGAAAAAAAAGGTGGAACTGTAGTTTTTTTTATCCAAATGTTTACCATCATTGCCTCAATATATTTTAAATATCTAAATGGAAGTACAAGCATTGTGGTCATTGTGCCAGATCCTTTCTGAATTGCAATGAATATGATTACTAGACTGCATGGTAGACATGGAAAATGTATGGGATGCAGTCCAAATATGGTCCTTTAGTTGGCACTAATGAGGTCACGTGAGGTCAAAAGGAAATTATGAATCTAAGAATCTATGAATGTGCAGATGTACACTTTTTACAGTGCAAGCAACTTGAGGTTGTGGGGATCTTTCCTGCAAAAAGTGTCACTTCATCAAAGAATAACACAAAAAAAAATGGAAAAAGGTAAAGTTTTTAATGAAAACACATGAGAACTGATTAATCAAAAATGAATATCAAACTGTGTGAATTGTTTGTGGTGAAATGGTCATGGTGTTCAAGAAATACAACTTGAATTACATTTACCAGATTAGTTTGATGAATGCACAGTAGAAACAAAGCTATGTAACATCCCGCTTTTTATTAAGAAAGTCATTAATATTTAGATGGAATGAGTTGAACAGAGGGTGGGGACCTTCACAGCTATCATATGTTTCATGTGGCACTGTAATACAGATAGGAAAATAAAGGCAGGTGGAACTGTGAAAATAATTTTCTTCTGTCTTAATATCCGAAGACAAGCAAGATCCTATTAAACCTAAGGATTGTAAAGCGATATTGCAGTAAAGTTTTGATAATTTAAATGGAATGACATTAAATGGATATGCTGGCACAGTGCACTGACAGAGTATTTTAAATGTATTAGGCCACATACAGTAATTCACCCAGTAAAATCTTAGTCTCTTTTCCAAAGTCCTGGGTTAGTCATGGTGAGCTGGTAAGACTGTTTTCTGTGGTGTGTTCTGGTTGGGGCTCCTAATAAGCTCAATATTAAATTTGACTCTGAAACTGCTTTATTGCTCAGATGCATGAAATACCCTGTCTCCTCTGTGAGCGCGGCTGGTAATGCTGAGTGGCAGGTACTCCACAACAGCGCCAGCGTCCAGTCTGTCGCCAAGGTGATGACGTTATGGCAACCAGCTGTCAAATGGCTGAAGAACCACCACTGTGGACAAAGACGCTCAGCAGAACCAGATGTTGCCGGCATTTCCAGCAATTGAGTGTCAGAAACCAGTGGCAGGAGGTGAGTGGAAAACAACGGGACACAATCACTGACAAGCAAGAGGACATGACCAGCGAGGAACAACGGAGTTCAAGGAGAAAGCAAATAACTTGGGGGGGGGGGGGGAAATAACAAAAAACAAAACTTAATTTCATGGTTTGTCACCTTTGGTCAACAATGAATTACAGATTTTCACCGTCATGTTACATGAAAGTGAGGCTGAAAGATGGATGGATGGATGGATAAAGAATTAACATTATTGTGGTGTTGAGAACATTAGAGTAACGGCAGAGAAGAACAGGAAGAGACTTGCAGTCTGGCTTTTGTGCAGCATCGTAACAGCAGTCCTCTGAAGAGCACTGTTGTCTCGGCAAGTACGTTCTGAATGGAGAGCAATTGCATGTCCTTGTGTAAAAGTACACCCTATTGTTTGAGAATTAAGCACAGCGTATAGGCCTGTAATTATACCTCCACAATAGTGGGTTTTCAGAAAAGCAATGGAAATAGCATTGGAGGGTTCCGGTTTAAACTTCAAACTACAGAGCTACTAACAGGCTGACAGACTGTAAAATGGCAGAGAGCAGAGAATAGAATAAGAGACTGCGACAGTTTTACTGCCTGTGGATTGGAGGGGGCCATTGTCCGGTAACATCCTGATTTGCACTGTGGTGCATGGTTTATAAATGTGGGTGCGACGCAATGAAAGCTATTGTTAAAGACAAGGCGATTGCAACAAACGCAAAGACATGAGAAAAGAGGAGGGGAAGTAAACAGGATAAAAGAGAGCTGAAAAGGAGACATTTCATAAGAAAGATCGAAACAGCATGTTCCAAACAAGGCTCTCGACATCGACAGTCCCCCTGCATAGCCATCTCATATCCGGATATAATATCATACTTGTACCCCAATTTCATAAGTGAGCCGCCTGGCATGGTGCCTAACTACCCAGCAAATAGAGGGAGTAATATCATTATATCATATACAATACAGGGAAATCCCAATGGTGAGCAGACTGCATGAGCAGCTGTCTGATGAAGGCAGTGGGCGTGTGTGTGTGTCTCTCCGTGTGTGTGAAAGTGTCTGTATGTGTGTGTGTGATGTGAAAAAGCACGGGCAGAGGTGTACAGTAGTTGCGCATGTGCTTGTGAGCACCGTCATTGACTTTGGCTTCATAGCAGGCTTCGGGGCAGTGCTTTACCTGGGACCTAATCAGTCAGTGAGCCTCACTATCTCTTGGGACTTCCCAGCTGGAGGGTTGTGAAATAATGTGTGTATGTGTGTGTGTGTGAGAGAGAGAGAGAGAGAGAGAGAGAGAGAGAGAGAGAGAGAGAGAGAGAGAGAGAGAGAGAGAGAGAGAGAGAGAGAGAGAGAGAGTCTGAAGGGGGGGGGGGCTGTAGACGGCTGTGCTGAGCAGAACTGCCCTCTGGGAGTCGATCCAACCCCGCCTTCTCAATTTCAGTGCCCAAGGCGCTCTCTGACTGGCCACAGTCAAGGTGATCTTCTCTTTAACAATACACACCTCCACAGGTATCTATACATGCACAATGCACGTTGTTGTGTGTGAATGTTACAACATCATATGAGATTGAAGTGTCACATTCAAATTGATGCATAAGGAGTAAATCAAATGCAATGCACTCCACTGCGCATTGACACTTTGCCACACAGACTGTGCAAATTTACAAAGAACGTAATTTAGCTCTTTTTTTCCCCCCATTGGCAAATCTGATATGCAGCCAAATGCAGAGGGAAATAACTTGCACAAACTAATTAGCCATCAGTGTAATTCCGAATTGATTCTGACAGTATTTGCGAGACATGGCCATCGGTGTCTGGATCCGAGCATACAAAGGCTGGCGAAGCAGGAGTCCTTGTCGATGAGGAGATGCTGGACGTTGGCCCGCTGAGCTTGAAGCGCCCCCTGAGCGTCAGTCCCTGGGGTGAGCATGGGTTCAGGGAGAAACCACACACCAGTCAAGTGCCAGTCCGCAAGCCTTAAAATGGCCAACCTCCACCTGGAGAATCGCTTTACATTGTGAAAAAAAAAAGGAGGTGATGAGGTGGAGACCAAGAAAATGAAGGACGGTGAGGAAGAGAGGAAACATAGCAGGTTGCCATGACGAGGAAGTGAGCGAATAAAACACAAACAGAGGCGGGTGGCACCAGGATTGTCAGCAGTGAGAGCAATGACAGCCTCCCTGGCACGCCTTGTATACTCTGACTCTGTGGCAAAAGTCTGCCGGACACAGAAGCCTCTCTTTTGCGTATTTTTATTGAAATTTAATGTTCTCGTATAAACTGACTATAAACTGAGTTTTGCAGAACTGTACCAGATCATTCACTCAGAGTCATGGTCCACTGGTTGGGACAGGAAAGTCACCTGTGGCCTTGCCAGACTGTGACCTAAATACAGCTCATGGCAGATCAGCTACTATATGTGTATGTGTGTGCAATTGTATTATTTATGTTGTAAGGGTTTATATCTTTTTTTTTATATAGGTAATTTATATCATGTAACAGACAAATAAGTACCTGAAATTTTGTTTTTCTGACAAGGTAAAGTTATGTTTTGGGTATTATATGTTTTAAGTGACTGAATGGAAAATTTAAGTTCATGCAAGTTAATGAAATGTCCTCTGAATACATTAAACGAGGAAAGGATCTGCATGTCTGTGTGTATGTCTAAGGGGGAGGGGTACGGTGTGTATAGCTGCACATTTGTGTGCACTCTCATATTGTTTCAAAGCATTGTTGTGTGTTTGCATGTGTAATGCACGTATGTAAATTAGATTGTCTTTGTAGATCGCATGCTTCCGTCAGATCTGCTCTCCAAGCTCGCAGATGGGCCTGCTGGATAATGCTGGAAAGACAATAACTGCTCAGGATGAACAGACATACTGTGCAGGACCTGGCGAAGGAAAGCTGGCTATTTGTAATGGGTGGAAAACAAAGATGATATAAGATTTATTGAACCAACACAGCAGAGCAAATGAACAACAAATGAACAGGGCTCAGTGAAGGATAAAATAACACAGCGGAGAGGAGGCGTCCACAACAGCAGTAAAAGCAGTCCTGTATCGATCTGGAGCACTGAGCCTGCCAGCTACCGCTACCTTCCTCTTTCCAGGAAGACTCCGCACATACAGGAGAGACCTGAAGGCATCCCATTGCACACTGTCGGCGTATGAGTAGACGAGGTAAAGAAGACATGTAAATTATATCACAAATATGGTATGAGTGTGGAGTACATCACCTTGCAAATATGCATTTGGCCTGCAGTCTCAGAAGTGAAGGAAAGTCAGCATGTGCTTATACAAGCACATGCCACTTAAATCAAAGGATCGATCTCTACCTTGTAATTTATAAATCTATTACTCACTAGTCACTGTAAAAGTCGCACATAAGCATTTTTGGCACAATAAATCTCTGTCATTGGGCACACTGGGACACAAATTAGTAGACGTAGTATAATCCCGACTACATATCAATTAGAAGTGGGTTGAAATGTCACAGTGCACACAGTGACTCAGTTAACCACCAGGAATATGTGACACTACGTCTCCTCTGGTGAACACAGGAATTGGTGGAACTGGGTCAAGGCTGAAAAACCCATTGTGCAGGCTCTATCACACGCATACAGTCACAACTTCAAGTAGTCACAACGGGACTGGACGGAGACCTGCCTGTCTGTTGTTTGCTTTGAGGTCCAGCTGTTTGGCTACCTGATTCGTGTGTGTGTGTGTGTGTGTGTGCGTGCGTGTGTGTGTGTGTGTGTGTGTGTAAACAGAAAATAGAGAAATAGACTGTGACTAATGTCACTGCCCCCACATAAGTGAAATTATTACACATCTCGGTGAACACTTAGAAGATTCTCAGTCCTTAAGCTCAAGGTATATCTAACTTTGTCTTGAAGGAAACTGCACTTTCTCAAAGTGAAAAGCAAATTTCACCCCTCATCCAAAAGACTCCATCAGGTCAAACTGAATAAGCACAACAAAGAACCCCTGTTTCAAACTCTCCCCAGGACCCAACATTTCCACTGTATAAATACTAAACTCCCAGACTCGTCAAAACTGATGAAGCCTTTCAGATGAGAGCTGAAGCATCTTCAAAAATGTCATACGAGTCCACTTGGATATAGGGTAATTCTTGTTATAGGGTTGCCTTAGGTTAAGGCTACAGTAGGTCTATGTGTGTTAATGTAATGTCCATGAAAACACAACATGTGTGTGCATGTATTTTCTGTGTGTAATGTAATCTCTCATCCAGGCATGAGGTGACAGCAACTGGGTACACAGACGTGCCCGTTCTTAGTCTGCTTGCCAATGTATGGTTACAAACTCAGCCCAAACCCACAGACCCCAGGGCTATTTATACGTCCACGGCAGTTCTGGTCCATTTTCACACACATAGCCGGCGTCTTGGTCAGTTTTCAGTTTTGAACATAAATATTTTTGCTAAACATCAAAGGTTACTAATAAAGTCACGCCTGTGGTTTTACTATTTTGAGATATCAAAGCGGAAATGTGTACAAATATAAACACCATTGTGGACAACCTTGTGAGCTGAGTAGCTGACTGCCCAATTACTACGTTTAATGCTATTCACAATATGCACGTTCTTCCTTCAATGGGATTTCTGGTAGTTTTCTTGGGAAGCCTCTATCGTAACCCAATGCAGACATGAAAATAAGGTTTCTGTATTGGAGCATTGAAGTAGGCAGCAACGGTGTAAAACTATGTAAAAATTTAAAATGATCACTGAGTGGTACATTCCGAAAGCTGGTGCAAGTGTAAAGCAATACATATGGCGTTTAGACATATTTTTGAGTGTCTCAAAGTTTTAAAACAACAAACTAACTTAGTTTTGATGCAGAGAATATACTATGAAAGTAATAAATAGTAAGTAATAATAAAATATTTTCCACAAAAGACATTGAATTGTAATCCTGCATATCCTTTGTGCCTTTTAGACATTTCAATAAGAATACAATTGTTTCTCCCACACACTTTATGTTCTCTCTCTTAGCTTCTCTCACACTGTCATCCAGCAGTAATTTAAATGTATTTGTGTGGAACTTAACTCCCGTTATGTACCTGTAATATAAGCAGTATGTGTTGTATAGTTTTCTCCCAAAATATGTTAAAAGATAAAAATTGGCTATCTAGTTTAAAAGATTCAATGGCAGACGTAGAGACAGACGTCACTTTAAGGTCACAGTCTAACTTTATTTCAGCCGTATATGATATCCCGTAGTTCAATAAATATATTCAAAAAATATTACTGATGAGATGAAATTAGGCCACCTCTCATTGTTTATCGCAGAGAAACAACACTATTGTAAGTTTGTCCGTATCACTGTTGCCAGCACCTATAATAAGAACATGGGGCTTTGCAGCAAAGTTTGAATCAACACCACATACTGTACCGTCGCATCCTTACAATAAGCAGTAAAATTTTTAAACATCTTGTTGTTTCACCTCGCCCGGTGCTCGGTATGTTCGACACTGTAAACAGATGTTATTGTTATACAGGAATAAAGTTTCTGCTTCACAAACGCCACAGTGGAACAGAAAGAATCAGACTCAGCACTGTTCCTACCTCTGCTTTACACCCCACATGCACACATGCCACACACATGCGCGCGCGCACACACGCACACGCACACGCACGCACACACACACACACACACACACACACACACACACACACACACACACACACACACACACACACACACACACACACACACACACACACACACACACACACACACACACACACACACACACACACACACACACACACACACACACACACACACACACACACGGTGAGCTGAGAACACAGCCTCGGCGCAGCAGCACAAACAAACACACTAAAAATACAAACTACGCATATCCAAACACTCTCACTCCTTAATGAGCTAGCACTTTTAAGAAAAGACTCCGCCACAACTCTATACCACACACTGATACCTTGAGGAGAACTTGCGATCGGAAGAGACGAACAGAAGAAAAGAAGCACTCTGGGATATGAAAGAGGGAGAGAAAAAGAGGAGGTGAGAGGAGAAATCAAAAAGCGCCTGGAGAGAGGGAGGAGAGCAGGAAGAGGAAAGTGTTGCACCTCGCTCCTCATATCTCTAAGGAAGATGATAGAGGGGATAGGAAGAGGGGGGAACGGAGCTGGAGCAGAGGGTGTCTGGGTTGGCGGTGCTGGTGGAGGAGGGGTGGTATGCTGTCGCTCTCGGCAAACAAACGGGTGAGTAAATAGACTCATGGGCGTAAAGAGTGGTGGAGATAGGTGAGGCGGGGGGGTTGGGGTAAGGTGGTGAGGGGGGCGGTTCAGATGCTGTTGTGCTGGGGGAAACTCAGCTGTTAGGGCCCCATCGAGAAACGCAGGCCCTATATGTTGATGAGACTGCCGTATCTGTCTCGTTTACACACACATCACCTCGTGCACCCTCCCCATCCCACCCCAACCCCCCATTCACTCCTTGCTTTGCTCTCCCATCAGCACTTCCCCCCGCTGTCTTCAAACATCCATAACAGCCGTCTCCTCCATCCTCCTACCCTTTCTCACCCACTCCCATCCTCCCCAGCCCTGCAGGCCCTTAACCTAGTGCGCATCTCCTCGTTCCATAAACCCTCCCCCTCTTCAGCAGGCTCCTTTACCCTCCCCACCCCTCTCTATCCGTCTGTCTGTCCGTCTCTCTTTCTCTCTCTCTCTCTTGCGCTCTCCCTCTCTCCCCTCACTCCCTCTTCTCTCTCCCATCCGCCGATCGTATCCCTTGGGTATGTGCACTGCTGCTTGGCTGATGAGGGGGAGGATATTGCTGCCAGTGCTTTGATCCTATGAAAGCTGATATCCAGAACAGTGCTACAGATCCTGCCACTGGGCACCCTGGCATTTGAACGACATGGCTCTGTGTAAAGCCTCAGTGAGAAGGCCGTTCCCCTATAGCCTGCCAGCTGGGAACCTAAAGTCTAGACAGGTGGAGCTGGCTGGTGCGAGGCTGATGATACTTAAAGGGTTGTGTGGTGAACAGTGAGCAGAAACCTGGCGGACGTGCAGCTGATTGGCATCAAGTGAAATGCTTCTACATTGAAAATATGCTTTTCGCGATGAAGCCACACAATTGTTTTAGCGTTGTATACAAAACTGCAACAACATCAAAATCCTTTTTTTTTTTTTTTTTTTTTTAAAGTTATAATTATCCGAGCTGACTGATGTGTTGTGATTTGATCAGATTCTCACAGATTATCTGTTAGATATAGTCACAATTAATTTACATTTACACTGAAATAACAGACAGACCATATATTTAGTTAAAAAAGCATCAAGGGAGGCTACTTAAACAGTCAACTGGGTTATGTATAATTATCCTCTTTGCAGTAATTGAATTGATATTAAATGTGAGCCAAAACAACAACCAGCTATAGAAGAACCACGCTGGGATGACTAGAATGGCTCCCCCAACCACCCAACTGACAAACTCAAGGGCATTTTCTGTGTGTTAAAGATTGGCAGGGCGTGCACACACAGCTCTGCTTTCTTCTAATGCTTTTCTTTTCCCCTAATCTAATTATAGAAAGCCATATTCTTTGTAGTACTTTAATCTGGTTTTATGACTTTTTGATTTCTTTGGCAGTTTGGGCATCTGCTTCCACCCGGAAGATTGCTGATCATGTAGTTTGGGTGTAATGTTAACCAAGGAATGCTTAACCTCCTTAATTACAGATACCCCACCGAAGATCAGAGCCCCAGCCTCCCAGCTCACTCAAAAAAGCACTTTCTGTTATTTCTCTCACCACTGGGCAACTGATTCCTGTTTTGTTTTACAAGTACGACCAAAGGAAGTAAGTGGATGCTGTACAAACAAAATTTACCACTGCCCAACAGTGCTAGTAAGAGAAAACTAGGAATCTTTATCAAGGGAAATAAATAAATAGGGAATATCCTTAAGAAGAAAAACATGGTGGCACATTTTAGTGCAGGACACAGACAATATCTACTTAATTACTCAAATTCACATGTGGGAAACTGAACTAAAATAAACTTGAGTGGAATGACACACAATAATTATATATTAAAAGAGTGTAATGGAAAATATTCAGCTTTCGACAGACTTCTATAAGTGTCGAGCTGGTTACATCAAAGCAATTGTGAAGAAAATAAACAATTAGCCATGGACTGGGAATATGTTCATAAATAATGGATTTCTTTTTTCTCTTAGAAAATAAGTTCTGCAATGAGTAACCTTATATAGATCTAAAAGTTTCATGCTGTGAATTGACACACAAGATATTAGCCTTTCCCCTACAGGCCAGCACAAGGGGAGAATAAAAGAATGCCAATGACATTTTTTTTTTTTTTTTTTGTAACCAAACAGGGTCTGGAAACTCATGTTTCAAGTTATGTAGCAGCATTAGAAGTTGCATTATAATTGAGGAAGGGGTAGAGCTGCTAATACAAAGGAAAAGAAAAGAATCAAAGAAAATTATAATTCTCATCTCTTATTAAAACTTCTTTGCTTAATGCATGGTCACTTCTCCCCCTTTTTTTCCGTCCGCTTTGAGTTTCGGGGAAGCGACTTTGTTCATTCCCGTCATAAAAGTACACGCACATAGAGACAGACACTATTACTTCTGATCTACATTTACAGCAGGTTGTAATAGTGTTGTGGGGGGGGGGGGGGGGGGGGGGGGGCAGGAAAAAAGTTTCCCGGCTGTCCATCACTGAGCTATCAGAGTCTTATCTGTGCCAGACGCCCACCATCCTCCGCCGCGATACTGAGACAGCATCCAGGACTTCAGGACGCCGCGGGAAACACAGCAGGACACCGGGAGAGGTGTGACAACGTCACTGGATGCAGCAGGCGCGCAGCGTACAACACGCATGTGCGTGCACAAACACACAAACGCTTAAAAATAATACAGCACACACCCCACACTTAGCCACACAATGCCTATGAGTGCGCCCATCCACGCGCGCATAAGGACACACTTCGAAAGCAGACACAAAGATGAACAGTGACACCATCTGATATTGCAAAAATGGCACGCCTACGCAAAACAGACGTTAGAAATACTGGAAGACAGCTGTGATCCTATATCATAAATGATCATTAATTGAAGTTACTTGGAAAAACAACGCTTTTAAACGAGTGAGCTTCAAAGTTGATACAAGTGTATTATAACGCCAATTTGTTCCACATTTTTACATCGCGGAATAATTGAAAGACCACTTAAAGAACTCAGAGACAAAAATTCCCATGAATTTAAAAGCCTTTTTTAAATCCAACAGTATGCGATACGGAGCTATAAAAATGAAAAGAGGGAATACTGTAAGTTAGAAACGATGAGGTGAGACTCGTTCAAGCTGCCCATTTGCCAATATTGCATGACAAGACGAAGAAGAAGCAGAAAACAGAGCAAGCGAGTCCAAAAATCACTTGGAAAAAAAAACAGATATTGCATGTTGTTCAATATTTGGAAGACTTGCTGACTGTCTGCTCAAATATTGCCCCATGGCTGTTGGGCTTGAAAGAGGAACAGAGTGGCAGTGAGACTGACAGTGAGATCTCTGTCCGCAGCCAACACTCTGTTTATCCGTCTGTCTGTCTGTCTGTTTATCTGACTGTCAAATTATCCCTCTCAGCAAACAGCTCACCATGAACTGAATGTAAATAACATCGTCAGTGTTGGTCATGTGAGCCAACTGGTTGGGCACCGCTCTGGTCTGCTGAGCCAGGCCACTTTCAAAGGAAACATGTTTGGTTATAGTTGAAGTGGGGAACTGATTTTGTGAGTAAATTTAGGCCCTTTTTTTTTTTTTTGTGATGTCGTTAATTATATGCTTGAATTACATATTTGGGGGTTAAGTCACATCACAGTACCCAGCTTGGAAACTTTGTAAGTGTGGTGTCTACACTGTAAATAAAGCAACACAAGCACATGTCAATAGGGTTTGTGTGACTACGTTGCTTAGAAACTAATGTGAATATTGGATTTGAGGATTGTGGCTCTTTTTTTTTAATCCAGAGGAAAACATTGCCAGGTTTTAGCTTTGAAAAAGAGCACGGAAAGGCTAACTGAGGCTTTAAACTCAAAAGTCATGAACAAGTTATTCAATCGTGACAGTTCCTGTTGGGATGAGAAGCGGCTGCATTTTGCCATTCAGAGACCTCACAAAGATTTTTAAAAAATGCATTTGTGTGTGTGTGTGCAAACATGTGTGTCTGTGTGTGTTTTTCTTCACATTGCTTGGTCCCACCTGAACATTATCGGCTTGTTCGCCTGCCATTTCGCCTCAAGACACGGCATAAGCAACGAATTACACAGGTTAGCCCTGTGAGTGACAGAAGCTTTCATTAAAATCAGATCATCCCGGATGAAAATATCCTCTGTTGAAAATCTGATTCCATGCGGATTATACAGCAAATATACAGCAATCAAACATAAACAGACATACATAAGTGTACTGGTTCATGAATACCTCCATCATTGTCAAAGTGATCTCTCTTTACATCAAAACCTCCACCTCTCCCTCGTCAGCTTTCGACAGAAATGTCTTCAATACATCGCATGCCAGAATCCAATGTGAATGCCTTTTCACGTGGCTGACAGGGATTTATTGCACAGGTCATATTCAAAGAACTTCAACTAAAATGTTTGGTACAACATGTGAAATGAGTCAAAATTATTTTCATGCCAAGAAAATACGGGCCACACTCTCACAGCAAGAACATCCCAGTTGGTTGTCAGGCTCCGGGCCTTCCTGTAGAGAGTTCGACGTGTTCTTCCTGAATGTCCAGAGTGTACTGCCTTTATCGGCTGGGACCAGTTTGAACCTCCTAATTATAAAAGCCATATATGATGGATGGGTGAAAAATACAATCACAAATAGCTGCGTATGTGCAGAATTGGGGGAATATAAAATAAAAAAAAGTCTTGTCACTTTTCATCTCTCTTACTTCTCACATGTTCAGTAAGATACACAAGAAAAGATTTTGACATATGCAGGCAAATATACTCGGTACTTCCCCATGGAGCTTCTTTTGCGTGACCCTTTGGCTTTATTAAGTGCTGCAGCCTAGATGTTAAAGGCCAAAGACTTGCGCGACAGAGTAAAAAGCAAATACTGTGTCACTATATGACATTGATTTGATTGATAAAGTTGCAGTTGAAATATTAACAACATGGAAGTATTCACACATTTAGAGTAGGAATAATTTGAATGACTCAAGACAATACGGTTGTTCAATAGTCAGTTGAGTGCCAATATCCAGCTGAGATGATAACTGAGATATCACTCGAGGAAAACTCTTGGTAATATCACTGAACAATAACTTCAGGATTTGTGATTTGAGCACTACAAAGCCTCCCTTTGTGTATGTAAAATATGGCGCTATAACACACTTGTCACAGTGACAAAAGACAAAAGTCAGCGCTGTAACAGAAGGGAAATCTCACATTTCACATTCTCTGTAGATTTCTATGCAAAGCACAGAAGATGACACATTTGCTTCATCTTGGCACTATTGACTCTCACAGGATCCTCTGAAAAAGAACAAAATTACACAGTCTACAAGAGTCCTCTGAGAGGAGAGGCGGAGAGATGGTCTGAGAAGGTGAAGGGAAGGAAAGAGAGATTAGCAGGAGCCAGGGAGACGGCCCTTTGACTGAGGCCTGAGACCTGATGCCACCCAGAACGTATGCCAGGGTGCTGAAAAACGGCAACGGGAGAGGGCCCAGCATCCGACCACTTCACAGGAGGAGGCAGGATGTTTGGACACAGCTCTGCACTTAGAAAACACCAGTGGAGCCTAAACCCGCCACTGCTATCGGATCAAGGCTGACTTACAGTATTGGCCCAGACAAAATATATGGACGTCTCTGTGCTCGGGTCCCTATATGTACATCAACAAGCTCTATTTACCAGTGAGACTCACGGCACACCTTGTCTGTCAGTGTCTGTTCATGGTTACGCTTGATTATGCATCTCGCTATGTATATATCGCAAAAAATACAGATTTTGATTTGAATGTGTTGGTATGCGCGCATATGCGTTTTTGCCCGCGTTTATTTATGTGTACGTGTGTGCATGATTGAGGAGGAGAAAGGTGGCGTGTGGAAAACTAGTCTTGCTCAGAGCTTCTGCAGTCTGAACCTGTGTGGCTGCCAAAGAAAACTGTGGTCGGAAGAGTCTGCTAATAGAGCATGAGGCATGTCACCTGAAACTAGAATCATCTGAAACCCAGAAACCACAGCAGGCAGGCATCTCTGTGGTCCTCTATTAAAGGGTCGCCAGAGGCACTGGGTGTGTGCCACCCTCCCACTGAGGTCCCCCCCCATTAGCTAGGCCCCTTCCGTTCGCGTGCCCAGCTACACCGTGGGACATCTAGTCGTGTTAGATGCGCTATTAACGCCTGTTCCAGTGTCAGAGCTCACCTTACCGCGACGCTCTCTGCAAAAGCGATCATGTGGCGTCCGGCACCCCGGTGAGATTCTGGTGAGATACAAATCTTTTCAGAGATGAGGAAGAAATTCATACCAACAAATAGCCACCAATACACCGTACTAACAGAACACACAGTCAACCATGGAGTCTGTTTTTACACGTCTGTAAAATCAAAAGTTGTCGCATCAAAGTACCTTTTTTTTTTTCAGTAGCCAATGATCAAATCAAACACTGCTATCAATGCGACTTCAAAAACTTTTGAAATTTTTTGATCGGTTGAAGAATTCCTCAGTCGCATCAGTTGACAAAAAGAAATTATTGCCGTCTTTACCTTCTATCAATGCATAGAAATCACACCTTTCAAGGAAAAACTTCCTAGAGGCAGGAATGCACACATCTCATCATAGCGCAGGTGCAATAAAATGTATCCCTGCTGCAACAGTAGCAATTTGGTGACAGGCTGTGGGTGGCGGAGAAGACGAATCGTGTCAATGGCAACCATTAAAAAGGACCACACACTCTGCAGTCACTGGCGAGACATGATGGATGATTATCTCAAGGTGTGACAGGTGCTGCAATGGTGGGGGAGCTGGTGCTATCCTTCCCATTCTGCCCCCCTCCACCCCCCCTCTGTCTTTCTCTGCCTCTCTCAGCGTATCTTGGTCAATGCTTTAACACCCCACTAACATGACTCTATTGACACACTCCAGATAGCGTCTGGTGGCTAATGAGTGTCTGAGTGTCTCTCTCTCTCTCTGTCTCTCTCTCTGTCTCTCTGTCTCTCTCTCTCTCTCTCTCCTTCGCTGTCTCTCACTTTTTCTTTCTCTCCCTGCTCCTCATCTTCCCGTTATCCCCTTTTCACTGTCAGAGCAGTACAGTCAAGCCCATCTCACACACAAAGTCATTAGACCATGGCTGGTCATGCACATGGCTGAACACACACACACACACACACACACACACACACACACACACACACACACACACACACACACACACACACACACACACACACACACACACACACACACACACACACACACACACACACGCGCGCGCACACACACACACACACACACACACACACACACACACACACACACACACACACACACACACACACTTTGCAAAACACATATCATATATGTATATATATATATATATAAACATTTATAAAGGCATGCATTTGACTTTCTTCAATTGAGAATTATCGTTCATTGTTTCACACTAAAAAGTTACTGAGGCAACAAGTTTGTGAGAGACATTTTTTTCTCATTTACTCCACAGACCAGGAAGTTGATGGACTCTTTAACATCTGACCCCCAGACAGGAATAAATCACTGGGCACTACATCTTCCCCAGTCACAGGGAGTGAGGGGAGTTTCCCAAATGGAAAATTAAAATATTTATGAAGGACAATGATAACAACTCCCGGTTTTGACCAAATATGACTTGTTCATCTCATGTTTTGCTCTGTAATTTAATAAAACTTGAACAATATATTCCTCTATTTGGAGGCTGGATAATTTGTAATAGCTGGAAGGGAGTTTTCATAGAGATTGATTTTGGGTCACAAAACCAGTCAAATAATGTTTACTTGAGAAATAGATGTGGGTTAAAAAGTATGTGAGGATGAACACGACACTGAGTCTTTCACATGCTTAACTAAATTAGAAATACACATTTGCTCCGTAAAAACCTATTGATATTATTTGGCATTATGTGCTCTTTTCTTTTCTTTTTTTTTGTGAGACTGTGATATTTGCGTTAGCTACAAGGTGGACAAAAACAAATCAGCACCATCTGAAATTGCAGAAACTTTAATTATAAAGGCTCAGATATGCAACGCCTCTCTGACCCTCGGAACCCAGGACCATTAGGAAATGATTGAGTGAATTGTCTTAGGCATTGAATTTTTACAATATAACATAAAATTAAGTGCCGTGTCTTTGAAACTGATGAAATTATTAATAAAAATAGTAATTTCTAGAGCGAAATCCAGATCTCTTGAATCCTATTGCTTTAAGACTTCTGAGTCACTCAGCCCCCAGTGTCGACTGGAAGGTAGCCATCTCCTCCGAGGCTGCCAACAGTGGGCTCACAGTCTTCGGCCATGTGGCACCATGCCTCGCTCGTTTTCTCTGCCAATGATCAAGACACATTCTCCTCGCTTGGTGAAAGAATTGCAAGTCTCGTCATTTGTGTAAAACTACCAAACATAATCTAACACCTTCAGCTTGAACAGCAGAGGTCCCAGGAAATTTAAACTGGTCAGATTTTGCCAGGGCAGTTTTCGTGTTTTACTCAGTTTCCTCATTCTGCTGTTTTCGCGACGGGAGAAAATAACTCCTAGTTATTTCATATTCAAAGCGCAAGCATTTGTGTTGATGAATCAATAAGTTCCTTTGCCAGAAATCTCTTAGCTCCTGGATAACTCCTTGTTGTACTCATAGCTGTGAAGACGGGTTCGTGAAACTGGGATGGTGTATTCAAATTGTCATAATTTTACCTGTGAGTGATGTGTCGGTCATTTGTATCTGGAAGTAATTGCAGTTAAAGTTACTTCAATTAATTCTAGAGTAAAAATGTAATTATTTACAATACACTAATCTGTAGTAATGATCTATATGTTCTGTAAAACACATTCTCTAATCTGTCTACAATTAATAATATCTACATTTCTGTTTGTGTGAAGTGCAAACTGTATCTGATATATGTTCCCATATTTACCTTATGTTTATTTTAGTTCCATTCATATTTCTGAGTGCTCATTTTACAGCGGTCTGCATACGCTACGTCAATAACCTTGTAGCTAAAGTATATTTTCAGGTGATGTCAATCTCAAACTTAAAGCTGCACTGAGACAAACAAATAAATCTAACCTCTAATTATACAGCAAAAAATTAAAGTAATTACAATGCCCTATTTTGAAAAAAAAGAAGGAAAAAAAAACTGAAATATGAAAACAACCAATTAACATGAAGAACAGACCAAAAATAACACAAATAAATACAATACGTTCATTAGTCAATGTTGAATAATGGCTTTTAAGAAAAAGAAAGTGTTAATCCCAAGACAATAAGATCCTTCTGATACCTTCATTAAAGACTTCTTCCCTGCACTGTATGCTAATGAGATGTCTTAGTCATATTATTATTTGGAAAGAGGATATTTTAATTTTCAGCTGCTGAGTCTCATGAAGAGGAATAGAAGGTATTTCAGATTACGATCTAGCCCCCTCACACTTGGATATAACCAAGTATATGTAACATACGAGGCACGAGCGTTGTAATTTTTTTTTTTTTTTTTTACACCTTTAAAAGCAGCTCCTGTACGGTAACAAAGAGATCAATCATTGTGTTCAGATTTATTGCTTTAAGAATGTAATGAAAAAATAATGTGAGATTCCTCCATGGCTACTAGTTAGCTGGATTTAAGCCAGGAGGACAGACTGTGAAATAAGCAAGGCCCCACACTCCCCACCCGACCCTTCCCTCTGGGCTGATGGTATCTTCCGCACTATATCAATTTCACTGTTACTGCCCAAATTTCCAGGCTCTGTGAAATGGTCCAAATAGCGTTACAAATGGCGAGAGATAAAAGGGTTAAACTAATTGCAGTTAGATAGTAATAAAAGTGATTCGTTTTATTCTACGTCTACTATGCGAGGCTGTCTGCACTATATCCTCAGTAATACCAGGGCTGATTAAACTTTTTCCCTTGTCTGTTTCATTATGAAATAAAACATGGCCCTATAAGAGCCGGTGTTGCCTATCTCAAAAGAGGGAGAATTCGACATGCTGATTTTGAATTATCACACTTACAGTACTGCCACATACTCATAAGATACATGCGTAGAACCATCCAGCTCATTCTCTAGTTAACACATCCTATTGTGTTCTTGGGTTTTTAAATCAGTTCCACTAACAAGACGTGACCAGTTTCAATCCACATCCTGACAAATCCTCGTTGAAACTGCACAATATGCTGACACGGCTTTGATTTTCTTGGATTTTGGCATGTTTTATCTGGGCTCTCTCTCTCTCTCTTTTTTAATAGACTCAGTTAAATGTCGAAGACAATATTGGAAATGATAGCTGTCGTCAAGCTCTGCATGTCAATGACTCAGACTCAAACTACAAAGAAGAAAAAAAGAAAAGAAACAAATTATGTGGCTCGCAGCTCTTCTTTTGTTTGTAACATCTTAGTTTCCGCTCGTACGTTTTTAAAAGTATAGCAACAAATGGCAGAAATTTATACGGTTGCATTGGTTAAATGATAGTGTAATTGCAAAAATAAGTCGTCAACCTCACTGACAGGCAAATATTGTTGTTTGTAATAAGTGTTTTGAAAATCCACACACATACTGCATCTAGATTATTTGGAACCTCATGTGAATGACGGGGAGACCGGTGGGTCTTTGGGCAAACAAAGCTTTAACAACCTGTGCCACACACTGTGTGAGTGTTGTCAGTGTTTATGTAATGCTGGGCAAAAATCCATTATGTCAAAACTCATTTCCTGCACAAGAAAACTAAACAGAAAGTGCATGAAAAAAAAGAGGGAAGAGAAAATGGTGAATATTGCACTTGAATATTGATTCAGCTTCGTAGACCACTGCTGAGTAATGAGCTCGAGAGACTCGACTGGGTGCTGTTTAGATAACACTCAAGTACTACACTCTGTCTGTACAGTACTCATTAGTGTTGGTGGGCTAAAAAAAAAGAAGAAGAAGAAAACAAATTATTGCATATGACCACTGGTTAGCTATGAACCATTAAACACTTTTTTCCCCCTTAAAATTGTATTTAATATATCTCTTGAGTATTTCTTGAACAAAAAAAATAAAAATAAACATACAGCCAGTCTTGTTTTACGTTTAATAATAATAAGCGTTGGTCCAATTTCAATACTGTAACTGAGCCTTGTTCTGATGCTTAATGAAGTTCAAGTTTGCTTTTAGTCTGCGGTTGCACAACAAAAGAGCTGTCACATTGCAACCATTTCAAGAACTTACCCACCTCAAATAAACTTTTCGATAGTTCCCCAAACAGAACTAATGACCTTGAAAGGAGAGCAAATTAGCAAACATACAGAGCCATCTGTGTGCCCCGCAGGCAGGCGAATTATTCCGTCTTTGCCAAGGTAGTGTAATGAAGCTCGTACATTTTACATGCAAATCTCTGCCTAATCTTACTATTCTCCCTGCCAATGTCTCTACCAAATAAATATATAAAACCCAATTATGATTTAATTAATAGAAATCTACCGTTCCGTGGAATTGCTACTTTGGCTGGGTCGACTCTGGGAATTGGGCATATTAGTTGCACCGTTAAACCACTATGTGGCTTCCCAGTGAAGCCTCATCAGCTCTTGCTCTTCAAACAGGCCCCCTGGGCAGTGTAGGAGGCATCCTGAGGTCTAAGCACTACAAATCCACCGACCCTTACAGCCAAACCAAGAGAAACCACTGAGATACTGCTGTCATTTACGCCTGAGTACGGTCTTCAATTCGTTCTGTATTGTTGATGTTCAAGCGACCTAAAGTTGTAGTCACTGGAGTGACCTAGAGAGGGCTCCTCATCTGCTTCGCTTCATGTGCGCTCGTGTGTGTGTGTGTGTGTGTGTGTGCGTGTGTGTGTGCGCGTGTGCATGCGCCCGTCTTCTCGTTCTCCGTCAGGATGAAGAAAGCAGACATGCTTCATTAGCCTCCGAATGGCAAGGTGTTATTAGAGAAGCCAAAATCCCAGACACTCGCATCACACAGAGGACAGCAACACAAACCTATATGCACACACAGCAATTTAAAACTTTGTCTCTCCGTCCAGAGTCACTCAGCTCAAGTGAAGTCAGCTCCAACTCAGACCGCCTATTTCAATCTGCATGACTCACTCACTCAATCAGATGCCAGATAAGCAGCTCCTCCAGACCTCTTTGGTTTCCACCTTATATGAGTCAATCAGTCATTTATTCCCCGACCGATTTCTTGACGACATCAATGTGAGTCAGATGATCGCAGTTCCTCTTCTCCGCAGCTTACGTACGTCCACAGGTGCAGTGCATATGCGGAAAACACACCAAACCCATCAGCATACTGCACGGGTTGTATTGTTCCATGAAATAGGTCGCAAATGACTCTGAAATACACAAACGCAACTCTAGAAGTCTACACATTGTTGTAGTTTTTTTAAACACCCACACTACCACACACATGCATAAAGTTTTTCCTTGAGCTGTTCTCTGGAAGTCATCCAGCCTCAGATCTGGCTGCTCCTGTTGTCCCCACTGATAGGAGCCTGGACACAAGCTTAACACCACTGAACTGGCCTTTGCCACGCCAGTCAAATGTCTGCCCATTAAAGGACATGCCTTTGTACTCTGGTCCCCTTGTCCTGTCCTCCACTCCACTCTGGCCTGATCTCCAGACCCGCCGCCCCGCAGCCTAAATGACTGGTTTTCCCTATAGGCAGCCAGGAGGAGATAATGGCCACTGCGGTAGAAACTTGAACAGGACTACACTGCACTGCAGAAAAGCACACTGTTGTCTACATCTGAAATCTTTAGTGTCACTGAGATGCATAAAATCCTGACACTTTGTGTTGGAGGATGGGATTTATCTCTGTCACACGGTGTAAGCTTTGACTTTAGAGCGGCTCTTGTGCCTTTCCTGATATCTGCGACTGTCTCCTCTGGTAAACAGCATGTAGACAGTAAGACAAAGACACACATTTCTTCCCCCTTTTGTCTCTCTGATTTTTTTTTTTTTTTTACTCCTTCATTGACAGTCTCTGTCGTTCCCTCTCAGTTTCTTTTCTTCAAATTCCCCCTCTTTAACTCTCGCTCGGTGTCTAACCTGCCTTTCATTCTCCCTTTCTGTCGGCTGATCTCTTCCCTCGCTTCCCTCTGTCTCAGGTTAAGGGATCCAATGACTGATATGGACTGATTTTCCTGGGACTGTGAGGATTGCAGAACAGCTATCTGGGCCTTTCAATCTCTCCGCTGTGGAGGGCGATAGCAGGATCCTAATGGGCCTGTTCTATCAGCGAGCGGCTGGTGCCCGCTCTGGAAGGAGACAAGGAGAAAGAGAGGGAGAGAGAAAGTGTGTATGCCTGTGTGTGTGTGTCTGTGTGTGTGCGTGAGACTGATCGTTCTGACGCCTCCATCTGATAGCACTGGAGAGGTCCCTTGTCAAATGATACAGCACAGGCTCCTGTCTTTCTTTCTGCTGCTCTTTCGGGATTTCTCATCCCCTTCTTCCGAGCCTATCTAGTATTCGCCGTCCTGGAAATGTGCATATTCATTCTCTTGCTCTCCCAACAATACTGTCGTTGACTTTATTTCTGTTTTCCTGTGAAGCAATCATTTGCTGAAGCACATATTCAAAAAAGAAAAAGAAAAAAAGAGCTTGATTAGGTGTTAATACACATACCTGAAATGAACACGCGCTAAACAATGGGACTGAGAATACACTGGCACCCACTTGTTATGAAAGCTATCATTACACCTGCTTCCATTTTAAGTGTAATGCTGTAAATTTTAAATATACTATTGGTAACCCTACTACCCGCTACAGCACAGAGACAGCTACTTATCCCCCCATAAACACCTTCCACCCACTCTTTCTGTTCTCACTTTGCAGCAATTATTAGGAGCTAATAGATTTGCAGTGTTGCCATTCGGTGATCCAATTACTAGGATCTCCATTAGCAATTAACTTCTAGCTAAAAATAACAATAATGCCAATTACATGCACACTTAATCACATAATCAGCATATTCTGTCACTACACAGTTATTGTGATTACCTCTATGTTTCATGAATTGCCTTGCCAGAGGGACGAGAGCACACATCAATGACAATTTTGATTACATGAGAATTACAAATGCAACATCGTATGCTCGGATAATGAGTGGGCCAGAGAGGCCATTCTCTGGTTGCTAAATTGATTTCTGTGGATGACAAAAGACGACGGGGTTTGGTTTTTGTAAGTGGATGGACTGTAAATTAATTGTGAGCGCTAAGCTGACAAATGTTCATAGACAATCAAGCAATATTTTTATCTTTCTCTGATTTTCGTGGGCTACTCACATTCCCAGGCTGCTCACAAAATGTGCCAGAATTTGAGTTATTAAGATATTTAGAGGAATGGCAATATTGAAGGACTCCGCAAAGCTTCATTTATAAAAGGTGTCTATTTTTCCAATTTTTTATAACATAAAATGAAGGCGACTAACAGTATGTTTCTGCATCGCATTCACTAAATCAACATGCGTGCATTTGATGTATTTTGTGTTAACATAAATTTAGTGGCGGCTGCATTGTGAGTACAGTGATTAAAACTCTCACCTCATCGCCAGAATATCCCTGGTTCAAGTCCAGGTTTGGGCTTACGGCCGGTATGGAGACTGCATGTTCTGCCTCTGCACGAGTTTTCTCTCTGGTTACTTTTCCGGCAGTTTAAAAAACATGGATTTGAGATCAATTTGTGACTGGAAAGTCGCTTGTACCTGGTGAATGTGAGGATGAGCTTGTGTTTGCCCTGTCCACTGTGTAATATTCGTTTGCTCATTGTCAACTGGGATCGACCCTGAATTGGACAAAACCATATGAAAGTAGCAACTTAAAAGTATAATAATAAACGACAAATAATAATTGATTCAAATGTCAATTAAAAAAAATTAGTTCCACCATCAACTGAGAAACATTTAATTATAGATCTTTTGAAATTGGCCTGTGGGGCACATGTGACTATGTCTGGTCTACAACCTGAGGTAAATATTATAGGGTTAACTCATTGTTGATAACCTAAATAATCACAGAAGCAGCCAGAAGTTCCTCTTGAAAACAGTACATGATTGAGAAACTCTACTTTGTGGAGTGCAGAAAATCCATCGCAGGTTTATCAATCTTTCAAAGTTCAATCGTGTCCTGAGGTTTCACTCAAAACAGATACTGAAGGTCTTGGGACATTTTTTTTTTTTCTTTTTCTGTGTATTTAGCAGGATTTCCCTTAGAGACTAACATTGATTCTAATTTGGTCCAACTTGGGACTTCCCCTGTCTACTTCCCAACAGTCTGCATTCTCAACATACGCAGTGTTTGCAGATGACCTGGTGCTGGAGAAAGACATGAGAAGACGGGGAATGTTGGGGGTCTTTCCAAGACTACTTGACAAGGCGAAAGAATGAGGTTCTTAATTGCCAGTCCATGTGAAGGTCTTTTTGCTATAGTGGGAAATAAACTCTTCTGCTTTTTTGTTGAAACCTGCTGTTGTGAACTTGTGACCAATTCTTTCTGTTTGTGTTAAGCATGTATACTATGAAGCAGTTGTGTCATACCACCGGTGCAAACTTCACTAATACACACTGCCTATTACACTTGCACATGGACATTTTAGTGTTTTATACCATCAAAGTGGGGATTTATTTTGCAGGAGCGATCTGGCCAGTCTAATAAGATAAAGTCAGGAAACGGAAGAAAAGCAGCAAAACTCTTCCTTCAGCATATTCTTAAATAACCACTGAATAGTGTTTTGTATTTCGAGCTTGAAAACTTAAGATATCCTGATAACTAACCACTTGGAAAAGTGTACCTTCTCGCTACCAGATCTGTAATGATTCATTTCCTATGAATGCGCAACCGCAGTGTGTTTGTTGTTCCTGATGTTTTATCGGACTGAGCTCGGGCTGTGTGACTGTGTGAGCTTGATGTTTGTACATGTGTCCAGAAAGTGCCTCTCCCCACAAGCCGCTGTATGTGTCATGCACCAACAGCCGTGTGGGGATTCTGGGAGTGAGCCTGGTGCGTCTACATGGTGTCTAGTGTCTCTGCAGTAATGACCAACAGGTGTGTTCTATTGTTAGTGCCTGCAGGGCTCTGGGCTGATGGGAGCCGGCTGAATAACCATACACGGCGACAAACATTTGTGCAAATAGGCATGTGGGTGCATTAGCCAACATCACATCCTCCATCACTTTTCTCACCCGGCTTCTTGCCCTCTCGTCAAAGGCGTGTGATTGCCTTATGTAAAGCACGTAAAGCAGCTGTCATGTCTCCTGCTGATTTGACCTCTTAGCCGTCTTCCCCCGACGTCCCCAGACACTTCATCAACGCAGAATACGTTTGTTCTTCAAAAGTCTGGCCTTCTGTTCAAGTTTGATCTTTGAACACCAAGTAAGGGAGGGCGACAGGCCAGATAGAGGAATTCAACAAGCCACCAGGAAATGTGTATCATCTGCTTTTGGAATGCAGAGATACTTGGGGAAAGCATTCCCGGTGACATGACTTGAATTCCTTCACCTCAACTTGGGTACGGGAAACCGGTCTGGTGGTTCCATCTGTCCTAGAGGTCACACTGTTTGTTGGGTATGTAGGAATGCAAGCCTGCACTGAAATATACAGTAACCACTTGCGCATAGGAATAAACCCCTTTGTGAAAAAATGTGTCCTTTTTCTCACGTCCAATCAACAGCCAATGCATCTGCATTTCATGCCCCCACATTGAAGCCTTCTCATTTAATTTGTGTGGCTTTATTGCTGTGTAATTACCCCATGATACCATGTTATTAAACAAATATACTGGTTTGCATTTGAATGAGTGTTTCCTTCGTTTTCATGTGAAAACTATGCTTTGTTCATACGCCATTAGATCCAGAGTGGGTGCACCGCGGTTGATGCCAGTGAAAAAGGGCAGGGAAGTGGGTTTTTGAGCCCGGTGAGGAAGCTGACGCCGCTGGAGTAAATGAGGTGGCAGTGGTGTTGGAAGCCGGTGCGAGACGAACTGCAGAGGTGGAGGCTGCAGCAAGGCAGTGGGACGGCACGATGGTGAGGTGGATCTGGCACCATCCACCCAGTGTGTGTGTGTGTGTGTGTGTGTGTGTGTGTGTGTTCCTCTCTCATCACTGCCATGTGTTGTCTGCTCGGGACACACAAGCAAGACATTATTAATAGGCCCTGAGCAAACAGCATCACGTCTAAAAGTTTCCAACGGGTTGTGCCACAGGCTAGAATTTCATAATGGGATAATAACATGTATGGGTTATTACACATCCTCCTTATTTATCTGCATTAATAATCCCCTTTTTTGAAACATACTATTCATCGTGAGCGGTCTCGTTCAAGTTTACCTTTTTTCCACAGGTTGAATATGTTTGTAAATCAGTTGTTTCATAAAAGAAGCTGAGATAATGTGTTGTTTTAGGCTTTTACTCCTGCCAAACAGAGAAAGTGTGAGGTATTTACTAATGATTCGAATGAGGCATGGGCATTTGTTGTGGTTATCAGATCTCAGTCACCTTATCCATCTGCACTGAAACCACCCCTTCCACTAAGTTGATATAATTGAAATAAGGAAGTGGAAACATTCAAAAGCATCCACAAGAATCAAAGGAATTTGTAAGAAAACAGTAGGTTTGCCTCACCTCATATAATTTTGGGTTTTGCCGTGAAAATCACATTCGAGCTTCTATTTCAAATGAAAAGCCTTTCTATGCACACATGCCATGCTACGTGCAGGCCTGTACAAACTAATAGCGGTTATTTGATCTGCATCATTTGATAGTACACCCACTGCAAGTAATTTATTATTATAAGATATGAACACATGAAAACAACTTAATAAAATGTCTGCTGTTAAAATGTCCGAAACACCTGTGGGAGAGTTGAAGTGATCACTCGCAAACATTATGTAAAAACTCCTTTGTCAGCTGATGTTAACAAGACAATAGAGCTTAAGGGGGTTTACATGGTGCAATTTCTAAGAGTTGGGTCTGAGAATGTAAAAAAAAAAAAAAAAAAAAGTGAGGATAAAAAGAACAAAAAGTCTTTTTTTAACATGTTAAGAAAGGCATATATTGTTTTATCTTGTCATCTGACCCTGATCATGATGTTTGCTGCAAATGAAGGCGGAGCATCACTTTGTCCACATCTACCACAAGACTGACCGCTGCCCCTGACCAGGCGATCTAGAAAATTCCATCAAAGGCGGCTGAATGACTGAGCGAAACAACACAACACACAGAGGAAGTCAAGCTTCTCTCGATGCAAGTTTTGGACTGACCCCCTGTGGCTGGGATAGTTGTGATCCTACATAGATTGAAAACTGTCTTTGTGAAATCTACGATCCAAACACTCCGATGCATAATGTTCCCTGGGCCAATATTACTAAGACTGGAACCGTGAAGGTAGATTACGTTTAATTTCACATTCATTTCAAAGCAATTCTACTGCACTACTACAATTTCACATAGAACATAGAGACACTGGCCATATTGTCCTCCTGACTTCACTTTCTTTTTTATGAAGACATACATTTGATAACCTGCAATTATTGCTGTCACACAATCTTGAAAGGACAATGATACAATCCCAACATCCTCAAAAGTTAGTCTTGGCCAGTGTATTCTGTAATCTGTGGTTTGCAGTCAGGTTGCAGACATGGTGGTTTATTAATGTAAATATACATTTGAACTAAATCATTCAGAGAGAAAAAAAACCTATATTTTTTCTCTTATTAACATGTGCAAATTCTCCTCTTTATGGGAGACTTTCCATTGACTCTACAAGAAAATTATATACCTTCATGTTGAGCTAGTCAGGCGGGGCCAGCAAACTTTGCTTTGAGTTAAAGAGTGTATTGTCGACAGCGGGCCAACAAACATGAATGAGGTTTTGGGTTTTTCTGAAACGGGGGCAAGAAGCTCTGTCGATGTCTGACCACAGGAATCCGGCCATCCAGGCCGGTCTCTCTCATGTGGCCCGCCACCACAACCTCATGCATTCCCGAGCGCACAAACATGTTGACCAAACGGGATTCATCAATCCAGATTATTCTAGCGCCCAGTTCTGAAACTGTTTTTCACTTGTCTCACCAAACCACCTGCCCATCAGACCAATAATGTTCATATCAAGCTGACATCATTTTTCAGCACTCCATTTCCTTAAGCTGTGCTTCTGTATTTTCCAGTAAATGTTCACTGCTAGGTCTTTCGTAACATGCATAAACAAAAATGGAAGAAGAAAAAAAAAACTTCAGATAGATTTGCATAAATAGGACAATTTATTATCCTGTTGTCTTTACAGTTGTTGTTATAAACCATGCAAGGAAATGCTCTGCACTGAAACAACACTCATCTCAGGCATTGTCAGAACAATTATATTCTGAGAGCAGATGATAGTTTGCACTACAGCTAATATAAATATGTCAGCGATGACGATGATTAAGGTTGCTGGATAGGGTCAGCCTTCCTCTATCAGTAAGCATCAGGATCCTGTGATGAATCTCACATCAGGGTGTCTGAGTTTCACCATCCCCATTCTTCTTGCAGTTTGATAGCTAATCAATGATGGGCCCGGAGGAGGACCAGCTGAGTTCAGGCGAAAGGATCCTAATTGAATCTGACAATAATTTTCACATATTTCTCTTGCCCTGTCTCAGATGCCATTAGCGACATCACTGTGATAATAGTTGCCATGACAGCATGAGCAATGCTCATTAATGACCCGGCTGGTGGTAGTGTTCTGGGCCACGTTTTCTCTTTCCTCTTTCTCTTTTCCCTCTTTTCTTTCAAGTCTTACGCTGAACATTCAACCATGTAAACAATTAAGAAATAATATGCAACTTAGAAAATCCTTTAGCTGGAACTCGCTGTTAATATTAACAACTTTGTTCAATATGAAAACACAAATTGTGTCCATATTTGTGATTTTCTTTTAATTGTGTATTTATTGTGTCTTTATTGTCTCTGTGCTTGATGAAATATAAGATCAATGAAAAACTTGAAGGACGGACGTTGCGATGATTCTTTCTCTCAATACAATCCACTAACCATAGTCGCCACAGCAAAGTGGCACATGTGCACAACAATCACCATCAGGGTTCTATTCTTGTGCTCTGGGCGCAATAGAGCAAAGTCGACGCAAAACAAACATCTGTTGTGGACAGGCCTGTGTTTCCAGTGTGGTCTGGAGTCGCTTAACGAGAGCTGCGGACAGTTTCCCAAGAGGCTTGGAAGGACAAACACCTCCTCTTTGGCGAAGGACAAACGTTTCTGGAGGGGGGGCCTGCGTCCGTCTGCACTCGCTGTAAACACGAGGGTGTCAGGAACTAATGTCACATGCGACTGGTGGGGGACTTCCGGCATTTAGGCCCAAGTAGACAAACCACAGAGGCATTCGGTAGGAAAGAAGCACACAGCTGCAACCAAGACACATATAGACGCATGGTTGCCCGTACAGTCCATGGCTGAGCACTCATCAAAACACAAGCACACACTCGCAAACGCTTGCAGTTAGCTGTAACGAAAATCAGCTAAGAGGAGTAAACTTTTGCTGAGTTGTTACATTATTTGTGTGAGCAAGAGTGAGCTGCCAAAAAGAAGCAATTACATGTAGTGAATTGAGGAACTGAGAACATCTGTCTGCCTTTCTGTCTCCAGTTGACAGAGGATGAGGCATTTTACCCAGCACTACCAGCTAAAATAAATTGCAAGGTAACAGTACAAATTCCACACAAACCATGAATGCGAATGGACAAGCTTCCTGAAAGTGCTAAATTCTGGTTGGAAATAGAAAGTATGTGACAAGGAAAATTCATATCTTCAGAACAGTTGGGCTTCCAGAACCTCGAGATTTGGACTCACAAACAGGTTGGTAAACACTTGAACTGTCCTGACCTAGTTCTCATTCTCAAGCGCCAACGCTGGCTCTTCAGTGAAAGCCCCATAGAGGGAATATGCAAAGAGGACAGAGGATTTCTTTCTGCTTGAGTGGCTACACGCTTGAACCCCGTTGTTATAGCAGTGTAAGACATGAAAAAAAAAAATATTTTGAAGTTGGCTGACAGATTTCATTGGTCCTGAGGCTGTTTGACAAGCCGCATCCTGGCAAATTAAGGTTAAGGCAAGGTAGATGAAACCTATCAGAGCTCGATTCTGCCTCATCAGATGGAACAAGCACCTTCAGGGCATCCCTTGTCTCGGTCTTGTCACTACACATGTGGAGGCATATGTGTGCAGCCACATAGTCATCCACATAAGCAGACACAAACAGGAACGCACTTTACGTACATGGATTTTGTATGTATTTACTTTGGCGCTCACTCTGCCCACTCAAAGCGACTGTAGTGACAATGTGAGGCATATTACTCATACGATAATTCTCATATATTCAATATACAGATTCCTTCAAAACAAAGCGAATGTGTCAAATGTGCTAAAAATATGAAACAGATTCCTATCTATAACACTCAACGTAGATAAATCACTAAAAATACAGAGACTACTAACTGCATGTTTTCATTTCAAATGGAATTGCAGATCTAAATGCTATATCCTTATTTGCTCCTGCCACCCTCTCGGTAGTAGCAGATTCAATCTATACTGAATGATAAAAGAACGAAATGCGCAGTCTATGCTCAAGGAGAAGTGAAACTACAAGCGCATGTGTAAAGGAAGCTACTGCAGACGACATGCGTCACAATATACTGTATGACCGAGAAAAGAAACACAAAAATATCAAGAAAACAAAGCCAAAATGCATGTATTGTAACTGATTTGTCACATCCTGATCCCCAAATCCATGTGTGTAACATGCACAGTTGTGCTGAAGCAGTCTGAATAACGCTGATGTCCCCTGCGTCTCAGGAAGTGTTTCAACACTTCCGTCTTCTTGCAGAGCAGCTGGACAGGCAGTCGGGCTTGAAAGGGAGTTTCCAACACATACCCCTCAAACACTCGTGCAGGAGGGTTCAAATTGAAAACCAGACAGCAAACAGACGCTCACATATTCCGCACCCAGCCCACCACAAGCGCCACTGTGACAGAAGCACACTTCCCTTTACTGTATTGGCTTCAGTAGCGCGAATATCCCAACAACTCCACCACCAATAACCTTCACTGATAAGCCACCGAATACCATTTCATGAATTAAATTCAAATGTAACACTTGCACTAACGGTACATTTAGAACAGCAACCACCTCTGACAAATTGAAATGTTTCTCTTTGGTTTCAGTGAGTTGCATCCTTGTTAGCTAATTGTTTAAGCTTAGCTCAAGGGCCTTTTGTCTTGGCTGGTTACAGTGAGTAGACCACTCCTGCAACTGTGCAATATGACAGAATGAGGACGAGACTGGAATAAAGGTTTACTCTGGTGAAATTACATAATGTTGTGTTTGTGAATGAGGAGCTAGCCGCTCGCACATTGTGAGTGGAGCTTAGTAAAAAGCTGGGATTTGTTGGTGTTAAGGGTAAACAAACATTTGTGGGTGCTGTAGCAGCTGCTGGCAGAGAGATTGCAGAAGTGCTTCAGAAAAAAAAAAAAAGAATTAAATGAAGATTGTGTTACGTGTGATGCGTTTGTATACAATGACATTTTATAAATTTTTCTGCATCTACTCTATCTTGCTTGTTTTAATACACCTCGATATTTTACTGAAAGTGAACATTTATTTCAAAGCCGATTTCAAGGACGAGGATTACTGCAGGTAAGTCACTGCCTTATCTGGCGTGTAATATGACTTTATTGCAGTTAGACTGTTGTGTTTCTTGTTTGTTTTTGTTTTTTTTGACGGGCGTTGTGGGGATTTCTGCTGCATTATTTTTGTGTTTCCACCCCAATCATTGTCATTCTAGTTTAATTCATTGTCTCGTCTGTAGCACATGTGTGCGTTTGTATGCACAGTCAGATGTATTTATATCATGTTGGTAACGACATAAACTTCATTAAGTCTTAAACAGGCAGCAGAACAGCCCAGTAAGTCTCACAAAAGGCACTCAAGGAGAATACATGCATTCCATTTCACTATCTTTTGTTTAAGTGAGCAAATTAAATATCAGGGCTAAGACAGGAGCAGTGCAGTCAGTTAATTATGTCTAATAAATCTTGGTAGAAATTGCCCTCCAGGGGTGGAAACGGCTGCCGGGGGACGGAGGAACCGAAGTGGCACTTTGGTATTTGTTATTCTACCTTTAACAGATTACGCACGCTGACTTGTCATCCCTCATCCGATTGGGCAAGTGAAGTGAAGGGGGGACGTCAACACGCCGTCGGTCACTGTTTCTGTTTACCTCGCTGTAGCCTCGGGGTAACACGCACTAATCAGCATCCAGCAAAATGCTCTGTAATTGGCCGTGTTTACTCTGTTTTAGCATGATTGCACGCCTGATTGGATTGTCGTGTCCCATTTGAGAGCAAAAAGGGCCTCCCACTTATTGTGTATGAGTCTGGAGTGTACTCGGGCCTGCATGCATGTATGAGGATGTGTATGTCTGTGAGGGGACCGTGCAGACATTCAAATGAGTTGGGGGTTTTTCACCACCAACTCACAAGTGAAGATATTGATTTTGAATTTTTTCTTTCATTTTGTTATAACTTGATAATGTTTTTACACTGACTAAAAAAAAAGAAAGAAAGAAAGAAAAAAAAATCTTCCTCTTTTTTTCCCTCCAACTCAAAATATGTCAGGCTGACCACAGAAATGCATCTTAAATATAAAGGAGAAATATACCAACATGAGCATGGTGAGGTTAAAGGCACACATATGCAGATCATGTGGCTCTGAGGCCTGTCCCGTACAGTAAGTTCTCAGAACACTCGGCTCTTTGTGCAGCCGTATGTAAAATGAAACTTGATAAATGTTCACCACATACAGTGGCTCATTGGTGTTCAGGTTCGGGGCTAAAGTTCTGTTGAGAGATAGGTATGTGCCGTATCCAACTATGTTTTTGTTGAAATGAAAATAAGTGAAGGTGTGCATTATTTCATCTCATATTTAAGATGCCTTACTAGTCATAAGTTACTAGTAAATGCTAAGGTGGATTACTGAGGAAATTTGTGATTTTTTTGTTCTGCTTAGACAGAACCACTGATAGAAAAGGGAAATCTAATCCTAACAAGTGAATTTAAATTTGAGTCAAGTTTTCACGTTGTTTTAAGGTTTAGTCTGTAAAAACTGCCTTTCAAATACTCAGAAATACAGGATGGTCTAATTGGTTTCAACAACAAAAAAAACCAAACAGAAACAGAAAGAGTTGTACCGAGTCTCTGGAGACTTTTGAACATATTGGATCGCAAGGGGTTCAGAACATTTTACTCCCAACACCCTGTTTTTAGCCAAAATTGATATGTGTCTTCGGGGTATTTTTTTTTTTTTTTTTTTGACTGTCTGTTAACACCACATTTGAGAGATGTCTGAGTGAAAACAACTTGAACTTCACCTTTCCAGAGGCTGTCAATGTTTGAATTGGGAGCTATGAAGGGGGATTGGCTGGGGTATAATTCAGATGGGATTTCGCCATGGGGTGAATTGGCAACAAACCAATGATGGAAGGATGTCATAGGTATGATTTAGAGGTTGGTTTTAGGGGTGCAGTGAGTAACCTCAACAAATTCTTACGGAACCTGAGAGGGACATAACCAGAACTCAAAATCAGATCAATGAGTAACTCGGGGCCTACAATATTCACAAAAATAAATTGTTGGTATCATTTGTGTTGCACAGAACAGTTAATGTGATAAAAATTTAGCCAGTTTGTATTTTCAAATGACTTCCCAAGCATACAAATTCAAGTATGTACTAATTGCTTATCACGCATAAGCATCTTCCTTGCAATTGAGATACGATGTGCGAGGCAATAAAAGAATTAGAACAATAAAACTATAACCGTGCACCCATGCAGCTCAAACACTTCGGTAATTACTTAAATACAAAAGTGATAATGATTGTTACCGAGTAGGCTATGGAGAGTACTTACAGTCATTATAGAAATCAGCCTACTTCAGGTATCTCGTTGGGCCTGCTGCATGGCTGTGATGCAGCTGAGTTGTTAGTCCTTCCGTTGTTTTTAGTTCCCACTGTACTAAATGAACTGGAAAGGTACCTGCAGCAATGATGATCAAAATGTCCCCGTGTCCTAATCGGGTGACTCACTTTGCGTTATTTCTGAGGAATAACTAGTGATAATTAGATTTTGTATCTTACCAAAAGGGCAATATCGAGGGTCAGATTGTCACCCTGAACCAGTTCACTGTTTTAACGCGGAGTGGGAAAAACCAGTAAGCCACAATGACCAGCCTCCTCCTCACATGTCACTCTGAATCCCCTTCGTGAGCTGTGCTCGGCCATACCCGGGGCCCTGTTAACACTCCAAACATTCAGAGTCACAGACCCGTGTCCCCAGCCATGCTCTTTAAACACTTGTTAAAACTTACAGTTTTGCAATGTCAACAGCCTGAGAACGACCCTTCTGGGACTGCTACTGCACCGTATGCACACTGGAACCTCAATGCAGGAAAGGGGCAAAAGAGAGAGAGAACGGGAGAGAGAGGGAGGAAAGTAATGAAGGGAGGAATAACTTCTTCTGTGGCACCCCGGCTCTCCTCCTCCTCCTGTCTGCTTCATGAAGGATCTGATTGAAAGACAGACCAACCCAACTCAGAGCCATTCAACCAAGCCGCTCCTACGCCCCTGACCTGCTGTCTAAACCCCCTAAATTAGACTACTGAGACCCCAGGAGCAGGGCTTAAATTACCAGTACCTGTGAAACCTTGGCAGGCCTCATCACCCTGAATGGAAATGCTGCGCAAATAAAAGCAGGCTGGTCTGTCTACACTCTCTCTCTGCCCACAGATGGATGGTGAAAGGCAACATGAGCCCGCATGGCGGAGGCTGGAGGAATAGTTAGCGAGTTTCCCTTTTGGCCCCTATAGCTCCAACAGTCTAGTTTAGTATATCCCATGGAAAGTCTAGCCAGTCTGTGGAGTTTCCATTGTTTGCCATTACAGTCTCGGTCAGACAGAACAAAAGGATCGAGAGAGGAAGAAGGTAATACAAGTGAAAGAGAGAATGTAGGAGAAATCACTTTTTTTTTTTTTTTTAAAAAGGAGAAGAAAAAAAGAGGACACGAATGCAAGGATTCATTTCGATTAGAAAATAATGGATTACTTGCACGCTTGTTTTGCAATCCCGAAGTGAGGCCCAGCGTAGATCCTACCCAGATGCCATACAGAGGTATAGGGTAACACTCTTCTTCTGACAAAGTTGGGGTGCAACTACATGTCTGTTAAGTCACCCAGCTTAATTATTTTATACTTACCAGCCCTGTGATGCTATCCCATTACATCATAGCAACAAGGACAATACCAAACATATACGCGCACACGCACACACGCACACACACACACACACACACGCACACACACGCACACACACACACACATGTCAGCTGGCTATTGTCTTTCATGGTTAACAAGGTTGGAAGAGCTTCCACAGGACCAGATACTGAGCAGGTGAGGTCACTCCACTGCGTGTATGTGCGTGCGCGTGTGTGTGTGTGTGTGTGTGTGTGTGTGTGTGTGTGTGTGTGTGTGTGTGTGTGTGTGTGTGTGTGTGTGTGTGTGTGTGTGTGTGTGTGTGTGTGTGTGTGTGTGTGTGTGTGTGTGTGTGTGTGTGTGTGTGTGTGTGTGTGTGTGACTGGCCCTGTATATGGAAATTGAGAGGAAGAATCAGGGCAGGGGGGTAGATTAGCAGGTAGCTCACAGTGTGATCAAGAGGGGAAAAAAACAACAACATTGTGGACATAATAGAGCAGACTTCAAATTGCAACCACTGGGCAGCGAGAAATGGCCACCACTTACATGTATGAAATTTTGTACTTTCACTGACTCTTTTCTTTCATGTTAATATTTTTTTTTTTTCATCCTGGATGTGATGAAGAAGAAATGTAATTCATCCATAGATGTGTGAAGACAAGCTTCCTCTCCTTTCCCAACCTAAGGTGTCGGAAATAAGAGAAATGATTATGGAAGGAGAGGGGAGAGGAAACTTAATGGGAGGAAATCATTTAGACTTTTCAGTCATTTTAATGTCCTCATGTCTGTTTCAAATCATCTGGGAGCAGCCGGACACACTACGCTGTCACAGGAGGGGCTTTTATTTTATGACAATCTTATTCAACACACAATGATTGGTGCCAGGGTTAAAATATTGTGTCCTGATTAGCAGAATCAAAAGGAAAGTGCAGAAGAGTTGAGGGAAGAATGTGGAAAGCACAGTGGTTTGTCACACAGATGTGTAGATTTGAAGTTGCTGGAAAAGCAATCGCTGCATGAAGAAGAAAAGAATGTGGATCACTGTATTGTCTGAACGAAGAGTACACTATAAAAGGATGAGGGAATCATCTCTTTACAGTATTTTTCACAGATGCCCTCAAACCTTTCCTTTGCACATTAAGTAAGACACCCTGGAGTCAACGCCTGAACCCCTGCCTCTGCCTGTTCACCCTGCCTGAGGCCCTGTGTCTTCTAAAGACCTGTTTGTTCACAAGTACAGCACAGCAGGTGTTTGAGCAAAGTGCAAGGTGGAATTGTGGCTCACATTGCTGCTGCAAGACTCATTTATTGAAATGCTCTCAATTTCTGTACAAAGCACCCGGCGCGTTCAGGCTCAGATGTGCAACTTCCCATCGAGTGGAGTAAAAGAAGCCAGTGCTGGATGCGCGCATGTCGACATCTCGGGACATGCGATCCTGCATGGGAAATACGTGCAGCGGGTATCTGAGGCAGATTATTCAGCTGCAGACTTTCATTTTACCCGTCGATAAAGTGCTTATGACTGTGAGGCATTGTGCGTTTACCATGCGTCTGCTCCGCAGTCCCTTTGCTACCAAATCTGTGCAGTGTTTCAACGCAACCTTTGCCAATAATAAAGTGGAAGCCAATCAAATCAAACAGACCAGTGGATCTTTACTGAGTAATTGGGGATCTGTGTAATCGTTAACCTTGGCTTAGTGGAGGAAGTTAATGAATCAAATCAATACCTCTCTCTACTGATCCATAATTATTTGAAAAGAGATGAAAAATTAAACAGGCCGAGCCTATGAGGTTATCATGCCATGCAATTAGTCCGCCGGAGGGAGATTATGTTACCTAGATACCATTGGGGAAGTGTAATTTCTCTTGCAGATGGAGTTTTTTTAATGAAGAGTGCAATTACCTAAATAGGTCAGCCACAGAAACACTACTGCTGTTGCCGCTGCTGCATGCCGCTTCTCAGCATACCTGTGAGAAAGCTCCTGGAAAAAAAAAAGGAAAAAAAAAGGTGATAGCACTGTCTGCAACTGTTGCTACCCCCTTCACTAACCTCGTTGCTTTCTCGTTTTCGTTCCCTTTCTCACTCTCCCGCCGACACTCACCGGTTGGTATATCTTCTGTTTTTCCTAATTAAATAGTGCATATATTTAAGTCGTTGTTATGCAGCGATTCAGCAGGAATAACACTTTCTGCCAAATGTGTCCTTCAAATCAGACTCAAGTGATTTGTTGTGACTGAAACATATGCAGCAATAGAAACTGTGTCTGAACATGTGAATTCAGAAAAAGAAAAAACGTTCTCGTTTCTTTACCTTTTACTTAAAGGTGCATATGGAAGGATGACAGAATTTGGCATTTTAGTTTAATTTTCCTTCTAATTTTGTAACTTTCATTTGTGCATTAGTCTCTCAATCACAGGTGGAATGAAAAGAAATTCCAGCATTACTTCATGCCTGCTTTTTTTAATTTCACGCAATGAATATTAATACCTGCTTTACAATTTACATTTTCTCCATTTCATTTTTCATTTTAAGTTTGAACGGTTTTTTAATTGATTCTCACGATAAGAGAGTAAAAAGGAGGATTTTGTGCGGTAAATATAAAATTATAAAGTAAAAAATCATTTTACCAATAGCCTGAAGAAGCACATAAAATGATAGTGCTGAGAACAAGTCTGGACAGAAATCTGATATTTCAGAAAAGTCATCGATTTCCTGCAATTCACTGAAAGGGTGGTTCAGAATAAACGCAGAAAAACCGACATCTTGAATATTTGCTGCAGTGGTAGCGTGAAATTGCTAGAATCGCTTCAATTTAGTGTTTATATTTTGCAATGCTGTTGCAATTAGGGAAATTCGAAGAACATACACCGAACACAGCAGGCCACTAATGCCAGAAAGTAGGTAACTGAGAGCGGGTACTTAATGAAACACAGCTCAGACTGCAAGGTGGTGAACTCATCATGAGAACTGCAGCGTATAAATAATGTGGATTAAAGAACAGCTCTGAACGAGTGCCACTAATAAATAACTTCTTTTTTGTTACATCTGATCCAAAGCTCACCCTGAAAAAGTAGGTGGTTTTCTCTGCATGTAGCGCATGATTGAAAGGAAAATTTGGCACACGCCTTCTTTCCTCAACACAGAACGGGTGACCTTGTGAACTGCCAAATGTTGCCTGTTTCAGGTTCTCAATGTGGCAGGTGCCTTGATCACGATTCAACCAATTTGTCAACAAGCGCTGTTTTCCTGAAACTTGGCAGAGACTCCACAACAGATTCCAAGTTGAAACTTGGATGATCACATTCTAAAGCTGGAAGGAGTAGGTTTTTTTTTTTATATAATCGACAATATACCCCTTCATTGTTGTGCTGACCTGCAACCATACAAAGTACACTTCAACCAATACAGGAAAGGAAAAGAAAAAAAACAAACATCACATAATATTTCAGGTATCCCTATAGACGGTAATTTGATTCAAAGCGCTAAGATGTGCAAAAGATAGAGATGGTGCATTTATCCTGTCTTTTTTGATAGACAGGCTCTGACCAACCCTCCTACACACTGACACATAGGAAATATGTTTCAGGGAATGACACTAGCATACCCTCTTACACTTAATCATTGTCAATCACTCTGCACACTTGGCTCGTTGGGTAATAGGAAGAGATCCAACATCACATCCCCTCCAATCTGTTTGGCTCTCACACGGGAGGTGCATGCTGTTTTCATGCCTGTGTGGGATGGCTTCAAGCTGTTTTCTTATCAAAAGGCCCATTCAGACATTCTCTTTGAGAGGCATCGCAAACCTCAGATCTCACAGCCTCCGTTCAACCACATGTCTTGATTTAAGAGGCCAGAATCAGATTTGCTGCCACGAAGAGCTGTCACTGTTAAAGAATGGGATGTGATTTATCATCTGAAACCACACACAGGACTGATAACCAGAGAGCTCGCATTTGTACGCACATGTGCACTCTCACACATGCACAAGCCTAACTCCCCACCCCTTCACCCATCCACCTCACATAAATACCTAAAAAAAAAAAAAAAAACAGCAGATCAACACATGTTCTCAAGCTCACTCATCCGCCGTGCTCAATCACTCACTCCTATATGCTTTTACAAAAAAAAAAAAAATCCTCAATTTCACATAGCGTCTGCCTTGCCCCTCGCTCTCTTGCAGTGTGAAGTTGGATCACATGCTTTTTACAAACTGCAACTGCATCACCTTCCACCCAGGGATCCTCTCTAAACGTTCTCTTTTAAACCTCCACTAACAGTCTCATCATTGATTTTATGTCTGTGTGGTTTTTTTTTCCTCCTCGGGTTGTAAGCAAGCAAACACAGCTGAACCCTAACACCCTGTGTCCCACTGTGTCTCCCTCAGGGTGTTCTCATCACAAAACAGCTACACAACATCGCAGAGAGAAACACCCTCAGCAACACAGGCCATAGAAAGGCAAAGGTGACAGAAGCAAGTTTGTTTTTTTTTTCCCACAATTTCAAACGTTTCAAATAAACTCTCCCTCTCCCTTCTACATTCGGAAACTGAGCATAGTTACTTCTCCAAAGAAGTAGCTTCTCTTAACTCTGTCTGTTTCTCACTCTTTACCCTCCCATTTTCTTTCTCTCACGATTTTTCTCCCTCGCTCTGTTCAGTTGCTTCTTATTATTTCTTTGTGGAAGAGGATGTGATTGCCAAGATTGCTTGGTGGCAGTCTCTTCTGAAGTTGCTCGCTTCAACAGAAAGGCGGAGAGACTGGATTCTCCATCTCAGATCCCACTACTACTTTCTTCTCCGTGCCCTCTTGTGCTCCCGAGCTTTTTTTTTTCTTTGCTTTTTTTTTTTTGTCAACTGTTGCAGTGTTTGGTGGTTTCAGTAAATGATCATCATCAGGTGTGTTGAGGGTGGAGCTGACGGATGAGGAGCGGTTACAGGAGACGAAACTTGCCAAAAAGCTGCAAGTGTAAAACCTTGCCTGCTCTTCTGTCCCGGTTTGCTGAGACATTTTTTTTCTCTGGGAGGGGGGGGGCGGTCAGGCTGTCTTGCCACAATCACACGCTGGCGCCACAATTGCCTAGCTCCAACTGCAACCCTTTGACTGTGTAATGAATACATCCAGAAATAAATTTAAACCGCTCATTGCCCCGCTGCTTGCCCCCTGCATGTATATGCACAGACACAAGCCTGGAGTGATGTTTGTGTTGTGCCCTGGGCAGTGGCATGCTCACCTGGCTCCGGGACATCGTGTGGTGATATCGTGGTTTTGGGTCAACACAGCACCAGTCAGTGAGAGCGAGGTGACCACTGACCGCTGTCACAATCTGGTTGGACGTTACAGACCCAATGGTCCGGAGAACGGCCGGAAAGTTTGAGTGGTGTTGTTGTTCTACTTCATGAGTCGGTACAAAAAAAAAATAAAAAATATGCACGTATATGTCCACATAGTGAACATGTACTTGTTTCTGTACAGTATATGTGTATTAAAATGTTGCTTTCGGGCTCCAGCTCTGTCTGAATGTACAGTATGTAAAGTTCCCTACCACATGGGATAAATATACCTGCACTAAACCCACAGGCTGAGTCTTGATTGTGCAAGGGGTGGTCGGATCAGAGCAGTAATTTTCCACATCTGCACCCAGGCCCTTATGAGTGCACCTTGAAGGGTGTTTCGATGACGATACTTGTTGTATGGACCCATAGCTGTTTGTAAGTATGCACTGTATGCGCACATTTCCCCTTCCGGTGCCTGTTTGCTTTCTTCGGAAATACTGGCGTGGCGGTAACAGCCTTCGTTCATCTAAAATGCAGTCACTTTTTCTCCCCTGAATAATTTATTTTGATCTGATCTCTCCAACCAAATAAGAACACCTATGAAATCAGATACCACAACATTTATTTTGCAATTCCATCTGTAATAAATGAAACCAATTACGCCGTACTTTTAAATTAGGGAGGAGGCAATCCTAATTTTCTCCTTAAGTGCGGTTTCCACGGCAATCAGAGGCCTCTGCAGGGGGTCGGGAATGGAGGCGTTGGGTGGGAGCGCGCACAGCAGGGACAAACTGGCTGAGTGCAAGAGCCTACTGCACTCACGGTAGAGTCTTCTCCTGGCATGCACTTTCTTTTTTACATACACACGCATATGTTGGTGCGTGCACACACACACACACACACACACACACACACACACACACACACACACACACACACACACACACACACACACACACACACACACACACACACACACACACACACACACACACACACGTGCAAATTTATACAGAAACAGTCAATATCACACAAACATTTGCACTTTTTTGTCCCTTTTCACTCAGCCTCATCTACATGTGCAAGTCAAGGTAATAAAAGCGTGCACATTATTATTTATCTTATTGTTGTCAGTTTGATGAAGTGATTCGGTGATTCACCCGGTGATTCTCACAGTCTTTCTAATATGTCTGACATTGAGAGACACCGTCTTATGTGTGTAGGTCTATTTTTCTTTTTCTTTTTTCTTTTTTTCCTATGAATGAATTTGTCCCCGGGCAAATGTGGATGTGACAGCTTCCTCAATCTACTAACAGGGGAAGTATTTACGGTTCCAGTCAGAATATTAGGGAACTTGGCCCTGTGTCATCGTTTCTTGTCATGTCTGGCTGGATTCTCCTTCTTTCCTCTGATGACTGTGGACTGAGATTTTAAACAGACACGTTCTATTTAACGTTGCAGTCCGAAAACATTTTTTTTTTTCACATTCTTCAAAATGTCGAGAGAAAATCTTTGTTTTTACAGACAAATCGACAAGAGCGTAACTAAACTTGTCCTTTCAAAACTTGAAGTGTCAGTGTGTTATATTGAGCACCATGTGACCGCAGACAGTTTCATTTTGCACAAATGCTGCAAAAATTATTAAGCAAACTTAAAAAAAAAAAAAAAAAATGGGAGCAGTACTGAAATGTTGACCAAGTAAACAGGCATACAAGCAGACTGGCCTGTTGAGAGTATTTATAGCTGCAGTTTGGCAGCTCACACAGGAAGCTCACGGCTTCTAATTGAAAAATGTTCTATAGTTTGAATCAACACTGCTCCAACGGTGCTCTTTTTTGCCACTTTCTGCGTCGTGACACTTTCTACATCTAACATAGTTTCTCAAACATATTTTTTTTTTATGAATCTGATAACTGTGATGTTTACAGTAATTAGCGAGTACGTTCAAATGGAATAAAATTAGATCAACAGCTGCAACCATTAGTGTAACCTGCTTTAATTTGTGTATCAACATTTAGGCATCAGGGCAAATAATTAACTTTTCTTGAGTGATCAGAAGATGGAAATTTCATGGTTAACTGTTTTAGTAGTAGACAATTTGTTGAACATGTAAAATGTTGAAAGACTTTTGGTGGTCTGTCTGTCAAGTATTAATATTATTGATAAGGATGTCCAATCTTTTTGAAACCGCCATCCTTGCTTTACCTTTGCAACGTGACAGAACTTTCCTCTGTAAACAATTAAAACTTTACTCGGTTATATTGCTGTGATGCACACATTTCCTCTTGTCGAACCGGCTCTAGATGAAGAAGGAGGTAAAGAAAGGAAAATACAGCACTCAATCCATCAGACTGGATCTGACATAGCCATCTCGTACTTTGAAAAAGCGGGGGGGGGGGGCTCAGACACAACAGTTGTTAGTCAAACACAGAAGTATTCCACAGGCACATGGATGGAGAGGCTGGGGAAAAGAAAGAGAGACGCAGAGAGAAAGAGAGGGATGGGAAGGAAAAAGAAAGCATACAGGCCTTCCTCAGAACCGTATTCACAGAGTCAGGCTGTTTCAGGTTCATCTCTCATTACTCCTGGGTGCTCTCTCAAGCTTAGCAGAAATGGATTATGCTACACAAAGAAAGGAATAATCACCCTATTCTCCTCCTCCTCTTGTGATGAACACGCACCGAGCGAGAGCACGCACGGACACATCCGTGCACATTAAACACGCGCACATGCCATCTCCGGTCTGTTGTTTTGCCGTGCGCGCACTGAAAGAGCAGCGCTTTGTGTGGCTGTGAGTCGCTGACTGTGGCGCTCGTTCACTCACTGCATGCCAGGGGACTCGTCAATTATCTCCCCAAACGCACCCAGTCCTCGGGGGGAAAAAGGCGGTGAGGGAGACGTCCCTGTTTTTGAGAGAACCTGGAGTTTGCAACATTCAGATGAGTGACAATACATTCACGCTCTAATTCTAGGCTAGCAGATGTAACACACACACACACACACACACACACACACACACACACACACACACACACACACACACACACACACACACACACACACACACACACACACACACACACACACACACACACACACACACACACACACACACACACACACACACACACACCAAAAAAAAACTCTGTGTCCATGTTTGTCTTGCCTGGGTGACTCTACTATATCTGAGTGCTGGGCTACAAGGCTACTTCTACCTGGTTAAATTAAAGAGAATATGAATAATAGATGGAGAGAATGACACTTCCGTCGCCAGGGGTAATGAAAGACTGACTCCCAGCTCTCTCTTGTCATTCCTCTGACTCACCGAGAGCGCTAATAAAGATGACACTTGACAGCTAACGAGACCCATCACAGGTGGGGACATGCACACATACACAGGAAAAGATGGAGAGAAAGAGAATAAGAAGAAAAGTGTGATGGATAAAAAACAGAAAATAAAAAGGAGGGCAAGTGTCATCGGGGCGCCGGACCTCCGAATGGACAAACACCTCGGTGTATTGTCAGGAAGCGGCGTGAGTTTTAGCCCCATTTTAAGCCTACAATACAGAGTCAACATTTGGCCATCACTCAGGGAGTTCAACAATAAAAGAGAGAAGGTGAAGAATTGGAGAAGATGTCTGCAAAAACGTGTATATTGTTGAAAGTGCAATGAATAAAACAAAAACGACAGTGAATGGGATTTTTATTCTGTCCATGACAGCCCAGTGGTGCACTGAAGGAGGAAAAGTTGGGAGCTTCACCTCCAGCCTTCGCCGCAGAGTGCCCAAAGAGTGGGTGTGCCATTGTTTACTGTCCGCGGTGTGGGTAAACAATAAACAATGAAAAGACTGAGGGGTTGCCAGCTCCTCACCCTAATGTTGCCAATTTGGGAGCTCAAACACACCCCCAATGCTCCTCACCGCCCCGACTCACCACCTTACTCCCTCTATACCCCGCTCTACCCCCGCTTCCTCCCCCATTCAGATCTATCCACAGCCCCAGAAACCCCAGAGGGGCGGTCGCCCAGCCTGCCCACGCTGCCCTCCAAGAAACCACGAGAGGGTGTGGTTCCGCCTGGAACAGGGAAGCCATTTATTTTGGGCGCATCTCTGCTGACTGACTCATGTGTTGACTGGAAAGTTGGCTGCATGCTCCACGGGCCGAGACTCCACCAGCCCTGTGGGCTATCAGCCCCTGACCTGCCCTCCCTGTTTTTGGGCCCCCTGCACCTCAGCCCACCACAACTTGAAATGCACCAATCGCCACCCACTCCCACCCTCCCTCCCACCCACCCGCTCCAGCCAACCATCATCATCATCATCATCGTCATCATCATCATCACTCTATTTTAGTCTTTATATATCGGCCCTGCTGCATGTCCTTCTGCTCGTGGTCTCACATCGGAAAAGTGCCATTGTGTTTTCAGGGACTTTTGACTCATGTTTTGTGATCATCTGGGTTGTGTTCTGCCGCACAAGGGTATCGTAGTTTCTTATGTTGCGTCTTTATTTTTTAATATACAAGGTGAACCAAAATATGAGGCAGACACTGAAAGTGCATACTGTGCAAAAACTGTTGTGTTATAGAACAGAAAGACAAAAGAAAAAAAAAAAAAATCACTTTCTTCATTGAGATAAATTCAGATTCGAATAGAAGACAAATTATAGTCTGCAGATGTTAAATTGACTGACCAAAAAAGTTACTGACGGAAGGCACTCGCCTTAAAATGTGATTATTTTTCTTGATTCAATGACACAAATATTTTTTTAAAAATTATAATAATTAACCCTTCAATACACACATATGCTATCTCAATGGATGTAATGGAATATTTACTGTTTGTTTATTGTAATTTTCATTAAATTCAAATTTAATTAAACCTGAGAATACCAAGGGGTCTCAAATCCCTTAAAGTACCCATTAAATCAAAGAAAGGGGCACTATTGAGAGCTCTTACAATAGTGGGTTTAGTCATCAGCTATTATAATACATGTTGATTATTACTCTCAGAGGAGAAATAAGTGACCTACTCAGAAAATAGGGTTCCTATTATATGTATGATCATTGAAAATTGATTTAAATCATAATGATCAATTAAAGAAAAATATGTGCGCTTTCTTTATAGTGCATGTTTTTTTCAATCTGAAAAGGTGAACGGACAGGAAAAAAAAAATTAAACTACAGTAGAAAAAATGTTCACAGCTTGAGCATTCCAGATGGCATGAGTAGTCAATAAAAAACCCCGACGAGGGCCCATAAAAAAACCTTTAAAAATGCCCAACTGTGACAAGACTTTTATTTATCTCCCTGGCAATGAAGGTAGAGGCTTTTATGTGGCCTGGATCAAATTTACCCTTCCTCTATATAACGTTACTGGAGCGAGGAGACTCGGGTTTTGGACCTGAATCTTTTCCTTAATTTGAATGGCTTTAACCTGCTCATATTTTAAAATATACTATTCGAGTTTGCGAGTGCAACCGAAGATACATGGGAATTTTAACAACGACATCTAACAGCGCCCATACATTCTGCTGTCTGTGTGACAGCAGAATGCAAACGTACAGGTACCTGTCACTGGAGTATGGAAACACGCTAAAGTGCTGCATTGTGTCTTTTTTCTTTACCTACATTTTCATTACAAGGTGGTCAAAGTAAGTTGTGATGTAAGGTGGTCTTTATCTTCTCTGTTTCTCCCCAGGGTTCCTATATTGCTTTTGAGATGTCTGTGGGTTCCTTGCTATGGCGTGGCGCACTGACATTCCCTCCACACCCACACTGGCAGCCAATGTGCCAATTAGTGGCCTTCTCCGCAGGGGTGTATGGGAGGTGGAGAACACAGAAGAACGAGAGACAGAGGCGAAACAGCTAGACTGTGTGTGTGTGTGTGTGTGTGTGTGTGTGTGTGTGTGTGTGTGTGTGTGTGTGTGTGTGTGTGTGTGTGTGTGTGTGTGTGTGTGTGTGTGTATAACAAGGCCTCAGACCTCAGACATTCCTTTCGCTATGACCTAGGGTACAATTAAAGGGATGTCCCTCCCCTGCCTCCCCTCCTCGGTGGACCACATCAACGGAAGTCCTGGCCCAGCTGGAGGCTCTAATGACGGGAGGGAGGCCAGGTCGCGACCCTGGTGTGCCACCTCAGCGCCACACCCTTCCTGTTTAGGTCCAGACAGGGTCCAGGGCCAGGGAAAGAGGAGAGAAAAAGGGGGACAGGGGAGACAGGCAGTGGAGGAGCGTTTTGGGGTTTTTGAAAATATGGGGAGCTCGCTGAGAGAGCGATTGCTGAAACAGTAGCATTTTAGTTGTCATTATGCTTAAAAAGGCCGTATTTTGGTTGGGTAGTGTTGCTGTCCAACTTGTCATAAAAGTGACGAGATGACTTCATGCCTATCCTTGTGGAAAATAACTTACTGCTGTCACTTTTTTCTTCCCGTTCCTTCGACTTTGGATTAAACGATAAACTAGGCACATTATAGATCCATATTACAGCCGGTAAAAGCTGAGATGAAAAGCACAGATGGGCTCTACAGAATGTGTGGGTAACTGGGTATTTGTTAGTATGCCGAGAGTTGTGTTTGAGTATCATGGGACTGTGGTCCTCATCCCTGCTATCATCAGACAACCCACCCTGATGGAGAGGCTCGGATAATGATATGTCTGTCTGTCTATCATGCCTCCAGATTCGCTTGCCCTACTCTCGTGAGTGAGGAACAGCATGGGACATGTGGGGGTGGTAAAGTGTGCGTTCTCTCTGGCTTTGCATTTGGACGCCATACAAGCAGGATGGTCATGCAAGTGTGTGTGCATCTATTCGCGCACGGCCAAGTGAGTGATCCAGGTATGACTAGTGTGTGAATATGCACATGCACGTGTGTGTGTGTGTGTGTGTGCGTGTGTGACAGGGGTCCCCACAGATTATAGCTGTTGATGAGTGTCTCCTCTCAGCTTGGAGACCCTGTAATTGTCACCTTGCTCAAGTAGGGGAGATGGGGAGGATACGCACTGAATAGCCACACAACCAGCAACTAAAGAAGGGAACGTTAGAGACACGTGCAACGTGATGAAGGAGTACAATAAGAAAAACAGCCCGTCCATAGCTTTTCAGTGACCATCTGAAGCAAATACACTGTTGGCCAGATTTACGCCGAGTGTGCTATAGTACATGCGGTAAGTGTGAGCTCATGTGTGGCGTGCCTGCATGTCTGCCTGTGTGCTAAAAAGACTGAAACAACTTGAGTGAGGGACAATAACTGCTTGTCCAGTGATCACAGTCATTACATTATTAGTGCCTGAATGACCAATAACACTGCTACTGTTTCCACTTTAACACAGAGCCAACCAAACCGACATGTTCACAGTGAGTTCCCATGCACTTCATTAAGCAATGAATGAAGCTCAATGCTGAACTTGGAGAAAAAAACAAAAAAACAAAACAATCAGGCTGCCTTTGATGAAAACCGACAAATACATTTTTTTTGCATACTTTACTAGAGATTGAAGCTTTGACAGTGTCACATTTCTTAACTTTACGTATTGAATGAAGCAGCAGTTGTTGTTTTGAGCCTTGGATGATGTTTGAGTTCAGATAATTTGCAAATAATACAATGTGTAAATCACTAATGCGATAAATGAACACGTAACATATCCATCCATGTATGCATTTTCTGCATCAGCTTATCATTTCCAGGCGTGGGAGAATATTCAAGCTTGCACAGTGTGCAAAGTGGGAGGTACCTTGGACATGTCACCAGTCCATAATGAAACATTCAGTGAAGAAAACCACATTCACACCTACGGGCAATTTAAAGTTTACACTTCACTTTGCCTGCATGTCTTTGGAATGTGGGAGTATAATTTTTAATGATACACTTTTCACCTTAAAATATAGGAATATGTGTGGCTTTTACTTAATTAAATTGGATCTACAATGCCATCCTATGTTCCTTTAATTTCTTACAGCACCAAAACGTGTAAAAACACAGTAACAGCAACAAACACTAATTTGTCCGTGGCCACTGTACAGCAACTCTGTCTCTCATTAACTTCTATTAATCTATTTACCCTTCACAATGCCCTGACACCACCCCCAGAACCCCAGCCATTCCCAAAACCAAAGTGACACCAGGTCCACTGGCGAGGTTGGGAGGCCATGAGGTCATACCAGCGATGGCACTAGCTGTCGACCGGTGAGATGTGGGACCCGTGGGCGGTGGGGTGCTAGGTGCCTGCAAGGGGCGAGTGAAGGGAGTGTGCCGGGGGAAGTGAGACATTCATTAGGAGAGCCAAGCTGACGCTGTCACCCTCACCCTTGTCTGCTTCTAAGGAGCCGGCTCAGACACGCGGCAGCCTCAGCTGCTACCGCGTCGCGCTTGTGCTCTGCACTGACATGTCTTTGACACTCGAGTCACATTTTGTGAGTGCATAAATATATGTGTGCAATTGAATGTTAAACTGCTGTTTTAAGCTGTGAAACACTGTCAAACAAATGCTATTTCATTCATAGAGGCTGATGATAGATGGGGGATATAAAGACAGAGAGAACGGAAGAGACACACACACACACACACACACACACACACACACACACACACACACACACACACACACACACACACACACACACACACACAAGCAGAGAGTATATTATAAAATACAAGTTCAGGTTCATGGTTCATCCGCAAAGGCCTTATGCTTATTTCACTCGGCTCTGATGACAAATGAGACAAGTGTGTTCCTTCACTCATTCCGCACGCCTGTGAAAGCAGAGCCCATTTTATTGGGTCTCTAATGCGATGAGAGAGGCCAGGAGTCAATTACTGTGTACTTATTCTCCCTCTGCCTGAACACAGACTTGTTAACGCTTCCTAATAATGAGCTGCAGCGAACAAGAGGGTAACACTAGATCTCTTTGACTCGCCAAAAGGAAAACATTTTCCATTCTCTCGGTGCCTTTGTACTCAACCTCTTTACTGATGCCTGATAAAAAATGAATAAAGAGGTGAGGGACATGGGAAATGTGTACCTTAAAACTGTAATGATGTCCCAAGCCTTTGTTGTTTCTACAATGGCAGAAGTGGTAGTGCTTTGCAAATCACTGTGTTTAATGTCATTATTATATTTCAATAGTAATTTATTTACCAAAACGGTATTCTGACACAAGCCAGATCAAGGTTGTGTGGATGTATTGTTTTCTTTAATGAGGCAGCACATCAGTAATGATGGCGAGTAGAAGAGAGTGAAGACCTGTAAAACATTGCCAACCAAAAGCACTTGACTTATTCCTGAGGTTGTTTTAATAGATATATAATTATATCGATCTCTCACACGAGGTAGCTGATGCTAAAAGAAACCCTCATGAGCTCCCTTCCTGCATCATTATACAGTCAACTCCTGTGGTATAAATACATCAGTGGATTATCTTATTTTTACTCATACCATTGTTAGCTAATTTACAGGTGTGGTTTCTGTTGGTGTTGGCTGGTTACACATACATTGAATTTATTTGTTTTGCTTGCTGAGTGCGGTGGAGGAGAGTGGGGAGTTTGGAGCAGGTGCAAACTTCTGGGCGAGGCACACTTCTTCAAATCAAGGTAAGAAACTGATTTTCACACTCAACAACTCACACACTTCCATATATTGTCTCGCTCATTCCGAGCAGCAGCACTGCGTACTCTGCACAGATTATGTCACGACGCCAGGTTTGGTTTGAAAGCAATTGGGACATGTTAGGTTAAAGATATAGACCCACACGACCCTCCAGTCTTAATATAGTGGAAAAACATGACGTAAATAGAATCGGAGAGTTAATCCTCTCAAAATGTGTATTTTCTTGTTTCAAAGACTTATGAATCCAGCCTTGTTCAACAAGAGTGTTAAAGGAAAACTCTGCAAAATGCATGTTCATCTTGAATCTATTTCCCAGTTTGAGGCCTTTCTGGAGTTTGCATGTTCTCTTTGTCTTCTTCAGGTAGTCTGCTTCTTCCCACAGTTCCAAGACTTGCATATAAGGTGTTTGTAGACCCTAATGACAGGTACATGTATAAGTGATTGTCTGTCCTTGCGTTTTCTCTCTGGCGGGAAAGCAACCTGTCCAGGATGTGTGCTGCCTTCAGCCACAGTCTGCCGAGCTCGGCTCAAGCCCCTCATGACCCTGAAGCGGATAAAGTGGTATTGAACCGTGATTCTCAACGATTGAGCCACTTTGCACTGGGAGAATTGGGCCCCGATGTCAAAAAAGGTGAGAACCCCTGGTATAGAAGATGAATGCATGGTGTTTAGTGTGAATGGCAGCGAAAACTGCAGTAAGTAAAAAATTACAAGAAAAAACAATTGGTAGTTCAGATGAAGTAATCTCAGGGACTGCTGTAAAATGGTACAGAAGAAGTCTGGCATTAGATGTGTGGTTCCAGTTTCCTGTTAGATGTGTCACATGTAACACCTGACCTGGCAATTAGTAGTGAATTTAGTCTGTGGTTGTCAACTGGTCTATCTTCAAGAGCCACCATCGCCCCTTAATGACAAGCTACAATCCAAATCAAGACAAATATTAAAGTGGATGCAGTTTAAAAATCGAGACAAAGCAAAACAAAATAAAAACAAAAAAGTATGTCATCACCAAATAAAAAAATCAAGTTTAATGATGAATGACGAGATAATAAGCAAACTGGAACATCAGAAGTTAAATATTCCTTTTTATGTTCAATTAGTTGGTTTTTAATCCAAACCAACACTATTCACTTCAATAGCTGTGGCCTTTTTGTGAAAGGACCAATACTTTTCTTGCACAATTATGAGCTAAAGTAGCCATCTACTGAGATTTAGTTTCAGAATTTGGGTCAAAATACCGTTTGGTTTTAATGGCTTCATCCTCAAATCAGATGTTTTCCTCGAATGTCCTCAATATAATTCAATTCAGATTGTATATTCTACGCTGTACCTGGGTTTCACTCTGCTCAATGCGATACTCCATGTAAACAGACTTCCTTTCTAAACCTACTAATCACTTAATGTTCAGGAGTGTGAATAGCTGAATAAACAGGTCTGTGACCCATCAGTTAAGAATGACTGTTATAAACTACAGTTGTCGTTTCCTTGTCAAGTTGGTGGCATAACAAGACTAATGGGACGAGATGAAAAAGATATCGAAACTATTAACAATGCAAGAATAAACTAAATTAGGTAGATCATTTTCACTTTGTGTTATTTAGTAGCACTAAATTACATTTGAAATAATTAATTTGAAGGTTTATCTTTTCTCCAGTTGTTTCAAATTAGAGTTGTGACCAATTAATGTGGCGACTTCTTCATCAAACAGTATTTTACAAGCAGTCTCAGAAGCACTGGATGAGGCTTCACACGTTTTGTTTTGGGAATTACACCGTTTGGCATGTTCAGTTATTCAAAATATTCTGTCCAACGCCTCTTGTGACACTTTTTTTTTTGTATTGCTGTGACTTCCTTTTTTTTTTTTTTAAGGTAAGATAACATTACTTTTCGATTGCTTTCATTTCACAAGTGCTGTATCTTGGCGCGTAAAATACACAACGGAACCAAGATAATGAATTCCAGAGCATTACATTTTAATTCGCTCCAAATGAGGTTGATCTTTGCCAAATCAGGTTATGAGAACCCCTGGCTTTGTTCATTTGTTTTAATTAACAAGAAGAGGAGAGGTGAGAGGGAAAAAAAAAAAACACACCTCCGAACATTGCTGGAGTAATTAAAGATAAAATACAATTCAGTAAGGTGCGTGTGTGATAACGTCTGTACTGTTTGGGGAAAGATATCCATATTTTACATAAAACAGTAGGTGGTTAATTCTCTCTCGTTTTTTTTTTTTTCTTTTTTCTGTTACACAAAATACCTGTCAAAGGTGTCTCAGCTCCAATTCATTTAGCAGTAGCAATGCTTAAAGGACTGCAATTCATGTGTCACTCCTCTTGTCAAAAAGATATTTTCAAGCGTGAATAGACCTAAGGCAACTGTTGGAGAAATTCTATCAGCTGACACAAGCGAACACAACCCCAAAGTTTCATTCAGAAGTTCACTGTTAACGACTACAAAGCCATGAAAGAAATACTACAACAGCAGGAGTCTCTAATATAACACGCCTGTACACGTGTTTAACGTTGCTGCAGTCTTTTTTGACTGCGGTGCCTCACAAACGGACTCATTTTCATTTTGATTCAATGCCAAGTAAAACCAAAGCTGGTAGTGCCTATGCCAGCGGTTAATAAAGTGTGGGACCATTTGTGAAGCAAACCTTTAACTATTTCATCAAAACACACATCTTAAGAAGTCAATGTATGGGAAGGATGGATTAAACTCACATGGATTAAAATGATAAAATAAAATAAGCAGCAAAACTATGGAAAACAGTTACAACAGTTTCACAAATGGGAACACATTTGAAATATTTAAAATTTAAAGCATCAAGCTACTGCAACAAGGGTTTCCCTGTATTAAACATCAAATTACTGGTTGAGTGTCCGAGGCTTCTGAGAGGTCCAATGTTCCTCTGGATCTGTTGGCCCCTGCTCACACATCCAGGCCCAGTTAACGCATCGTTTTTGCCCTGACCCTGCAATGTTTTGAAGACGATGTCCATTCACATGGAAATGGTAAAATCCCAGATAACAATGCAGTTTTCATGTAGGGCCACTAGTGGGTGCTGTTGGCTATTTCTTTGGTATGAAACCAGTCACGCTATAAGCATGAACAATAGAGTTCACGGGACGTTCATGTGGACAGACAACAAAGTTAGATTGCTATTAATGGTGTCAACTATAAAACTACCAAGTCCATGGAGAACATGAACAGACTCATGACACTCTGAAGGCCGCCATTGTTGTTATTGTCCTTCTCCTCGCATAAGTGCAGAAGAACTATTCAGTACGTGGTGCGCATACACAGTAGCAGGGTTTCATAAAAGTTGTGTTGTATAATGCTATCGAAAAGTATCACGGTAGGAGCCATTTTCAAACTACTGGGTTTTCAGTGGCTCTAAGCACTGTTGTCAAGTAAATGGACACCCAAAGCACACTTCACTTCAAAACATTGATTCAACAATATCAACAATATGGTTAACATAAAAAAAGAATTCCTACTATCTAAAAGCGAAAATGTTCCATATTATCATAGTTTTTGGGGGGTTTTTTGTGTTCAAAATATGTCAAAAACATAGTTTTAGGAAGTCGGCTGTCCAGCCATCATTTTTGAAGTAATTTTTTTGGTTAGGCAAAATATAGGCAATTGTCAGCATGAGTAAACGACTAGCGACTGACTTCCGGTTTGTACTACACCCAGTAATGAGCAACGTGATTGGTCAGCTGATACCATGTGGTCCATACCTTTTGAAAGGCGGCCTCTGATTGGTTCATATTCTGATGCATTCTCATACTCGGGCAGAGGGGAGGGATTTGGGTGTATTTTCTTTCAGAAATGCTGAGGAATTATATCTGCAGAATATCTATGGACCTATGATTGATCTCAGTTTTCATTTCCAGCATGTTGACACATGCTTGGATAAGCACATATCATTCATGGTTTTCATTGAAGAATAAAATATTTGTTGCTGTGACAATACTGATTTTGATATACTGTAAGTATTGACAATCATGCTTATTAGATCACAAGTTTATGTGTGACTGTGACATATTGAGGCCTCGGGGCAGAGCTATAGGAGGATTGCAGAAAAGTAGTGAGCATCCAATATTCAATTAAAAACTAATAAGAGGACATTAGAAACTATTTCAGAGTTCAAATTGCAATGTGTCAGCTCCAGGGGGCATAAACAAGTACATGTAGCAAAGTTAGGATTGAGGTGAGTCAGCTACAGTTACAGGTACAAGTGAAAACCATCACCAATGAAAAAAAAGGCTATTACCTTAAAAAATAAAAAACCACAGCTTTTTAACAAAACAAGAAAGTTTGTTGGATGCATCACCAAAATGTCAAGGACAAAAGGAAATATATATTATTTTAAGAAGCAAACTCTACGTGTCACAATGTCGTATTTAGTAGTGCAGAATCCATTTGAATGCACCATTTCTGTCTATCTTTTTATGGTGGGGAACAAAGATTTTTCAGACGGACACCCAAAACACAGATCTCTGCCTAAAACCATGGTCAGGAGTAAATATCAATCTCCTAACAAGAATACAAGAGCAAACTGCAGCTTCCTGCAGTGACCGTGTACCCTGTTTCTATTGGAACACCATCACAATGACTCAGAGAGTAATCGTCTGAACCCCGCTTCAATTTCAGATTTACCAAATCATTTGAGTATTGGGGGACACACCGAGTCCCTCGAATATCCAAAAGCAGGAGCTTTGGGAAATATAAGCACAGGGCCAGTTCAGAGGTTTACTCCGCGTTCTGGTTTTCTTTGACAGAACAAATCTCATTTTGACTAAATAAAGATCAGAAACCTACAAAAGTAAAGGAGAGATACAGTGAGGTTTTTTTTGTTTATTTATCTTCATGTGTTTGAAGGACTAATTTGTCGCATGGAAAGAACCAGAGTAAATATTTTTTTTAATGTCAAGTGATTAAATTTCACATTAAAATTCAATATAATAATAGCATTTGATGAATACATACATCCTGAGGCACTTTATTGAAAAGTGTTGCTAAACAACATAATAAAGATCATATTTTAAGTTGGATATATTTCAGAAAAGATAAAAGCTATATTATAATTTCCAGTCTGAGTGTGGACATCATTGTTATCCTCTCAGGGCCCCAGTTGCTCAGATATGCACATAAAAAAAAACATCTGTTAAACTAGATGAGTAATTAATTGCTGCACTTCCAATTTGCCAATGTTTGTTTTATCAAATTAAACAATGACAAACCAAGAGAAAAAACTCTTATCTGTGGGATGAAAATGCAATTACATTAGGTATAGTGATCATTTTGCCCCAGGTATATTTAGTAGGAGTTTCTGTTTTGTTTTGTTTTTTCTCTCTCTCTCATTCCACCTGAATGCTTAATTACCTAAATGAAGTCATTATGTGTTTCAGTGAACAAATGTACCTCTTTATCCAAGGTCAAGTCTGACAGAGATGTAAAGTGACCAGCCTGTATGCCTGCCAGACAATGGTCGCAGTGCCTGAAAACATACGTCCCAGAAAGAAGAAAAAGACAGAATTCTTTTAGAAATTATTCCAAGTGCCAAGTGGTAACCATCTTTGCTGACCACGAGTAAAATTCCGGGGCATGTTGACATCAGTACAGGTAATTTGGTTTATAGTTCACAGAGAGAAACACGGAGTCGTGGTATCAAATGACAGCAGTTTTTTTTTTTGCTACAGCAGAAATCCATCGCCTGTAGGATGAATAAATCAACTCAATCATTATGCCACAGTGTGTTGAGAGTGATTAACTTAACCTGGAGCAGAAAGAGCTGATGCTGCTAAAAACTTTTTTTGTGGGTCACTTCACCAATCTGTCACGTAACATTATGGCAGCAGATCACAATAACACAGCAAAGACTGCTGAGCGCTGCTGGACTTCAAGTGTCATTTGACAGCTTCTGTTTGAAAACAGTCAAAGCCATGATGAACACGTCCACCGTTTTGACGTTTGACGGGAAGGCTGGACAAAATATAGAAAACTAACAAAGAATAGTTTTCTAGAATCAATGTGGGAATATTTCAGGATTTAAAGACATAAAAACTGCTGGGGGAATATCAGTGTGAATCATTTTCTGCATCTTTAGAAAGATGTCAGCGAACAAAAAATGTCTTTATTTTCCCTTTTGTTTTATCTTCACAGATCCCACCTACATCTGTATTCGTCGCAGGACAAATATACTGTAAGCCTTCAAACAAGCATCCTGGGACTTCAGTGAATCCTGTCAACACAGATGCATTTAGTTAGTTTTTTTGTTGTTGTTTTCCTTTTATTTTATTTTTTTTGGTCTGCACAATAGACGACAACAACGGCGTTTTCTATTTGGTTTGTTTGTGGTCGCATTACAAAAGAGTTGTAAATCATGAATGAGAGTTATTTTGCATTTTGTCATGTTGCTGTGGGCAGGATGAGTGTGATGGATAAGCCTACAGTGTAGGGGACAAATGAGTGAAACAAACGTGGGGGGAGTCAAAAGTCTTAATCACTATTACATTATCGCAGCAATAACTTGCAGTGAGATCGTAATAGTGTGTTACTCTTCACTTTGGATACATCTGGTATTGTTTTTTTGTTTTTTTTATTAATATAATAAATGCATGTTCATATTCATCTTTTGCAATGCAACTTGGGCCCTCTGCTCTCCCCATCTCTTATCTGGCTGTGCTCGACTCCTGTTCCCGGGGACCATGGGGAAGGACAAGTCCTGGCTGTCCTGGCTCTTGACAGAGGAGATAAATCACTCAGCACACCGGAGGATAGCCTTCCAGTCTGCAAGCTGGGAACTTCATTATCCCGCCCCTGCCACACATTACCATGCAGATCGTCACTGATTGGGCTGGCGCTCTGGCGTATGCAGCCTACTTCTGTCACCGCCAGAGGAGTCTCAGAAGTGTCTCAGTGTAGAGGAGAGGAGAGGAGAGGAGAGGAGAGGAGAGGAGAGGAGAGGAGAGGAGAGGAGAGGAATAACATTTTTTGTTCTTTTTATGAGGGTAAGAAAACAAAAAATAGAAAGGTGGAAGTGAAAAGCAATATGTTAAAATAGGCAAATTTTTAGGAGGAAGTGGAAAAATTTCACTTATATCACAACCGCAAGAGTATATTTTGCATAAAAACATCTCTGGACGGGTTAGATTCTGTTGACGTCTGCAATACTTTGCTAATTCAGGCGAGCTTTTTTTTCCGTGTGAATTCCACTATGATGTAGCTTCCTCAAGTGAAGAGAGGCACAGGAAAACCACAATTTCTACTTTTTTTTTTTTTTTTTGTTCGCACCATTCTGCATCAACACACTTCAACACGTTGTATGTTTTGAAAAAGGGCAATTTTCTTCACCACACACCACCCATCTGGAAGGCCCAGGAGGAAGTTTAAATTCATTTAGACCAAACACACAAATATTGATATTTTACCTCTTTTTTTTTGACGACTCGGTGAAATTCAATATCAATATATTGTGGTTTGGTTAGTTTTGTGCGTGTGTGTGTGTGTGTGTGTGTGTGTGTGTGTGTGTGTGTGTGTGTGTGTGTGTGTGTGGGAGGGGGGTTAGGGTATCCAAAACGTGGGGTTATTGATGGAGCTCATTTGTACAATGTACAAATGTATCTGTGTGTGGTCCAGGTATTAAATCTGTTCATTCAAGCCCCCTGTGAAGACGAATGTGCCATCCTTAAAAGAACAAAAAGAAACCCCTCGAAATGTGTTTCATTAAAAGTCACAGTGAGAAAATGTTTTAAAATCTGGCTAAGGTGAAGTTCAGATTAAGGTCAGGATATGGATGGAGGTTGAGAAAGTATAGTGACAGTAAGTCTACAGGAAGCCTAATTATGCGAGTCAATGTAATGTTCCTTAAACCCAGACATCACTCTGTGTGTGTGTGTGTGTGTGTGTGTGTGTGTGTGTGTGTGTGTGTGTGTGTGTGTGTGTGTGTGTGTGTGTGTGTGTGTGTGTGTGTGTGTGTGTGTGTGTGTGAGTGTGTGTGTGTGTGTGTGTGTGTGGTCCTGAGGCACAGAGTAATATGATCTAAGCTTGTCGTGGAGTCAGCACGTGGGTGATTGGTACTCTCCCATTTCACTAAGTTAGCACACACACACACACACACACACACACACACACACACACACACACACACACACACACACACACACACACACACACACAATAGCAGAATGCCAGAGTTTCCTGGCAAAGACAGCAATAGATCGACAAAATGTTTGAGTGTCAACTTCAATTCATTTGAATGAATGGGTGTGTGCACACACACAGGCACGCACTCACACACACACCAGACAGACATAGACACACACACACAGGGCTGACAGGAACAAGAACAAAAGTATAAATTTTACTGCCAACTGCAGAGATGAGAAGACTTAATTAGGACATAAATGTGTTTGCTTTACAGCTACTCTGTGTACAATTATTGCATTGAAATGTGAAATGCAATATACAATATTCTGATATATAATAACATTATAACTATTGACATGTGAAATTTCAAAACATTTTGAAGGTTATAACTTCATCAATAGGACGAGATATACTAAAGAATCTGTATTTCAATATTGTACTTAAGTAGATTTAGCATAGAGGTTTAGAAGAATCAGTAGTTATAATGATGTTTTCAACTAATTTCACTTTTTCTCCTTCAGTTTAGACACGTCTTAGGCCGTTGTTGACACACGTTGTTTAGGATTATTTAGGATGTTTCAGTTACAAATCAACTTGACAATAACATTAATCCATATTGGATTGAAGCTTCCAAACTTGACCAATTTAAGCACAATCAAGTTAAACACATGGTTAAATCCAAACAGTTTGACAAAGTGTGACGGTTAAGATCTGGAAGTCTTGTGAAGTTTCATTTCTCTCCTCTGGATCTTTTCCATGTTGTGAGTATGAAGCTCGATCAGTGCATTGGTGTGCGGTAACCTGATCACATTAATAATCTACTGGCTCCTTACCAGTGAACAACAATGAACAAAAATTAACAAAAAAAAAACAAAAAACATGCATGTCACAAACCAAGTGAGAACATTATCTAAGACAGCAAATAAAAAGGAATAAATCAGGCAATTGTGCCGGGTTTTCCAGGAGAGATGAAAACAGTTCTGACGGGTGACAAAAACAGGCGGATCAAAACACGGTTACGTGCGCTACACGGCGAGGTTACTGTCGAGACAGCCAGTGAAGGAGATGGACTGTCAGGCGGCAGTTGTCGAAGACGACACTGAGGGATTGTGTTATCGCTGGAGTGGGAGGAGGGAGACGTGGCGGGCAGGGGTTCAAGGTGTGTGTAACAAGAATAAAAGTGACATCTGAAATTAACAAACATTTCATTCCACACGTCTGAGCCATGGCGCGAGTGCAAATGAAACTGGGAGGGAAGCGTGACTCCTCCACCTCGCAACCTCCAGTTCTCACCACTGTCAGCAGATGTCAGTTGCCTTCTGCCTGCACCCCCCCCCCCCTCCCCCCCAGCACTGATACATAATAGTATCTTAAGCCAATATCAGCAGAAGAGGGTTTCAAATAACAACAAAGTCCCATCCTTCCTACCTTCACCTATACTATATATATATATATATTTTTTTTTTTTTTTCTCCCTCAACTTTTATATGCCCCCTACACCCCCAACCCCTCCCCCCTCCCCCCTCCCTCTCTCCCCCCCATCTCAGTCCAGGTCTTGTGTGTCAGAGGATCCCCAGGGTGTGTGTGGGCTAATTAGGGTGAGGCAGATCGGAGGGAAACACAGGTGTTAGCCAGACCGTTCTCGCTGTACAGAGTAATGACTACACAGAAGCCCCCCCCCCCATCCCACCACCCTCCCCCAGGGTAATTTGTCGCTACTCTGTATAACCATGCATCTCTCTGCTCCACTTCTGTTTGCTTTTCATTAATTCTTTTTATGTGGTTATTTGTTAGCATTATTTATGGCCCACACAAATATTAGCACCATTAGCCAGAGATACAACAATGACTTTGCCACTGTGGTCTTCACCTGAGCCGCCAGGGCTGCGACTATTGATGCGTCTTTATCAGGTCAAGGTGGTCTGTTATTGTGTGTGTGCAATGCTGGTTCCAGTGTTTCACGTGCTGCCAAGCGAGCTCATGCCTGGTACTCTCAGGCATACTGTAAATGCAGTCGGACTTCATTTCCACAGTGTTTATCAGTTCTGGCAGGCGCTCTATATCACATTTCAAACTTGGAATAATACAAATCTCCCTTTGGTCTTGTTGAAATGCCTCCGTTAATTTGACTGGACGTGACTGTGCAAATCTGAGTGGGGGGGGGGGGTGGGGGGGGAGTGAGCAGGAGAACTTTTTCTGCGTCTTACTGCTGATTATTAAATTATGACCAGGGAGCAGAGTAAAGAATTCATGAGCACAAATCGACAAAGAGTTGGAGTAAAAGACAGTAAAAAGAGAAAGCAGAGAGGGTGAGTGATGGGAGGAGTGTGAGATGCAAAGAGAAATTGTTGAGACAACTGCAGGAACCAAGGAGAGAGGATGAAAAGAGAGAAGAGAGAGCACGCTACTGTTAAGTGCATAAGTGGCACTATGCACCCACTGAGGTGGAACTGGACCTGGTGAGAGAATATTGTCCGAGGTCAAGCCGAGTCAGAATCACTCGGATGACTGTTGCTCACTCATGCAGAATACAGCTGAGCTGGAGAGAGAGCGGGTACAAGCCTGAGTCAGCGCCATTTTCTGACTTACTTAGGAGATTACATGTCGATGGCCATCGTTTACAGATAATCCAGGGAACAACTTCAGTGTTTGTGTGATTGTTCTTAAGGCTTTATGCTTGGTTTAGTCCAAAGTGGGGTCAGTGGAGGTCAGAGCCACATCCAGCGGACTGTTGGCGAAGGCAGGATGCACGCCGGACCGGTCATCAGTCCATCACAGGGCAAACAGAGAGAGAGAGAGATGGACACACACACACACACACACACACACACACACACACACACACACACACACACACACACGCACACACACACACACGCACGCTCAATTTAAAATCCTTAACCGGCTGAAAGACCTTGTGTAGAATTGTGTGGATACAATTTGTGAAACTGGATCAAGGATCATTTTGATTTAGGTGCTTGGTGTTAATGATACATTTCTTACCCCATTGATTTTTTTTTTCTTCTTCATACTGAAAACCTGCACATTTCCAAGTATTGGTAAAAACAAGCCACCTACTGACAGTAGCGTCACGCTGTCAAGGTTTTATGAACCGAATGAATTCATAGTCACATTGTGGAAGTGTTAAATAACTGCAAATTAAACATTAAACAGCTCCTGACGCCGCTCTACAAAGATATCAAGTAAAAGGCACTGAGGCTATTGCTGCTGACTTCTTGAAGTGTTCACAAACTAAAACTTATGGGTATAAAGTTCAGAGTGAAATGGCATCTGCTTGTATCTCTGGCTATGTTATAAGCAGATACATTCAGCCACACGGTAACCACGGAAACTGTTTGGTCCCCTTGCATGTATTAATTGGAGTCTTTAACAATGAGTTCAAAAGCCAAAACACTCTTATTTAAAGTTTCAGATGTACTTGGTTAATGCCAATTCAGTTAAAAGCTGTTATGAGTGGATTAAGGAGCATTTTGACTTGTGTTGATTCCTGCTTTACATACTATGATGTCAACAAGTAAATCAAAGGTGGAGATGAAGAAAAAAAAAATACGATCACTTTCCATGTACCAACAGTCATAGATGGATAATAAGGTTTATACGTTCTAGTAATTAGTGACACTGTTTCTAATAAGAATAATTTAGTTAATTGAGAATGTATTTGTAGTTGTACTTCTACAGTGAAATATGAGAATTGTTCATATTCTGGCAAGATCTGTACTCTAATTGGTTAAAAAGATCTGCTCATTTGCTGTATTGTTATCAAATGAGTCCAAACGTCTGCCTCAGTAAAACAATCAGGTCTTGAGCGACGGGGTTACGTCAGAATAAAGATTTTGTACTGCGCACAAGATAAGTTCAATTTGTCCACTATGTTTAGTAACTGACTCTTTCCCGTTGCAGTTGAAGAGGAGTATGTTCTCCAGTATCTCCTCTTTTCTCAGGGCATAATAGCCACACACTCCACCAAGCACCCATTGATAAACTTCAAAGCTCCAGATGTCTGTGCCTGAATTCACAGCTACGTATACTCCATTAACTAAACACAGGAGTTTACTTTCCACAAATACTGAAAATCAAGATTAACTATCTTCTTCTTCTTTCTTTTTTTTTAAAGAGCACTGGTTAAGTTCCATTCCTAGTTAATACGAAAAATTTATTAATCGCAAACACGTTTACAAGAACCAAGAAAATCAGGAAGCAGATATGAAGCATTACTTTCTAATTAGAAATTATCATGATAAATGGACTTTGTCTATACCGCACATCTTCCTGCTTGAACAGTCTGCTTGAGACATGATTTGACACATTCAAGTGCCAACTCCCTTGCACGCCCACTTCAAACACATGGACGGGATATGATGGGTGATCAATCCACCAATGCTGGGATTAAGAGATGACCCACTCAACCAATTTAGCCACAGTTGGCCCACCCAGCTGCCAAGAAACACGTTTGAATTAATAATCCAGCTCAAATATAATAATGAGCCAACTGCCTCCATCCAGAGTGACCAATGATTAACATTTCTGTCACCTTCGGGGGAAAAAAAAACTGCCACTACTGGACTGAAAAGCTGATTCTAAAAACACAAATGTGTTACATACAGTACATTCACCATTGGCTTTTATAAACAACATTAATGAACAATGATGTTTAAAGTAAACAGTTTGTCAAATTAGGCCTTTTAATGCTTAAAAAAAAAAAAATCCTACTTTATTCATCTGTTGATCTTCTACAAGATGAATTTTACCGTCAGATACAAGTGACTTGTAACCTAACACACGCAGCACTGAAAATTAGAAAAGGAAAGAACACTGGGACAGCAACACTTTTAACATTTATAAAAAGGCAAGTCAGATTTCATTGATGTTGCTGTGAGGAGAGAAGTTCAAGAAGCTTTGGGGATAAATGTCCCTACACTTATATTGTCCTTTAAATGTTCACAAAAGGCACACCAGTGTGTTTATGTTAAAGACTCTTTCTGCCCTTTCAAGATGGGAAAGAAGGTAATAAACAGTATTGCAATGAACAAGTCAGAGAATCAGAGAAGTGGCTGTGGTAATGCTCATATTGCTCATCGTGGGTCAGCAGTTTGAACAGAGGCCGAGCTTCTCTGGTGGAATGAAAATATTAACCGAGAACACTGAGAGAGTCTTATCATTGTTGTCACACTGCAGAGCAGAAGGACACGGGCATCATCCGTGCTCAGAGGAAAGTGCAGCCTCTTTTACACAAACTTTACAACAGATGAGAAAAACATCCGTAACCTTCACAATCATCGGATGTACCGAACCACGGGAAGATTCACTCAAACTAATGCTGCTCAGAGCCACAAAGCTTTGCTCAGACTGAGACTCTAAGGCAGCATTACAGTTTAACTTAAGACACAGTGGAAGGCGGGAATTCCTCCCTCACTACACCAGAAGGTAACGCTTCCCTTGATACCAACTTAAGCAACAGTGACAGTCAGATATCATCAGGACTGTTCAAAGCAAAGTCTCACTCAGTAAAAATACTCCGACGTCACTAAACACGAGCTGAGAGTATTCTGCTTGAAAACAGCGCAGAAGATGAGGAAACGTTTTAACTCGATGATAAAGATATATATGTTGATATAGATGTTCCAATGTTCAAGCAGACAAAAGCACTTCTTTTATTCATTCTTTTCCACTGACGCCTTGCCTGAAACTACAGATTAGATGTAAGGTTAGTCATATACTGGCATGAGGGCTATACAGTTTAGCGACCTAACTTTACAGGTGACAAAAGGCTTTAGAAGTTTAACAAAGTAATCTATTTAAAAAAAAAATCATTGAAATAAATAAGAAAAATGTCTCTGCTGCTGCTGCTTCATCTTCCTCACTTTAATTTATTGAACTGATATGTTTTATTAACTGTAAAACGCACCATTGGGGGTTGCACCGCACAACCTGTCACGCAGGGCGCCTTGCCACGTGCTTAATACTGGAACAGAGCAGTCGCTGCCTGCTACTGAGAAAAAGTCTTTGCTGCTGACACAGGTGAGGGCTGCCAGGGGAAGTTACACCACGCAGATGATTGGAAAGTCAGCTAACTGATCACTTGTTCATTTGCACTCTTTCACCTTGGGGTCGGAAGTGTGACACGAGGCGTTTGTTCATTTTTCCACTGCTGATGTCAGTTGTTTTTTTAATCAGCACCACCGGTCTGTAAGTACTGCAGGTGTGGCACAGAGGAGCGGTAATGCTGAGGATGTGTGAAATTACACTCATTGTGGAGTTAAGCATCACTACACAAGCATTGCAAAAGTTTGGGTTCGCTTTTGTGGGAACTTATAACTGTGAGCAGCCATGATTGGAGGAATCAGATCTGCTCTCTTTATTGTTGAGGACAAACAGGTTCTGCACTGCAAATGAATTTATTTTTCTATTGTCATTTGTTATCTTGACTAAGGAATTTGTGGCTAAATCTGCAAAAAAGATTTATTAAAAAGAAGAAACTGCCTGTGTGGGAAAAAAAACTACACACGCTAGAGAATAAATGGAACTTGCACAATAGCATCTATAAACAGTCATATTCTCATAGTTAAAATACAGCAATGATTTGACACAAGGGAGAGGTAAAAAGTAAAATGTGCGCCTCTGGTCATCAGTATGAGTGAAGCCAAACTGTGGAGGAAATAAAATACAACATTAATTAAAATATACAAAATAAGGGAGTTAGGTAATTGATTTGGGCTGGATCAAAACGGCACATTTAGCTTTTGAAACATTTAATTAAAATGTATTTCATATTAAGAATAAATATATATTTCTCATGTCTCACGCTTGAACAATTTAAGAATGATGTATTTAAAATGCATTTGGAAAAAAACATTGAATTGCCTTAATAATAAAGGCTTGTCTTCTTTATCTAGCCTTTATTTGTGTTTGATCATTTTCCTTAAATGTGACAATTAAGTCTGATCTGAAATGGCTTATGGGTTGATAACTAAAGTCGTTTAATGTGTATTTTATTTAATTGAATTGAAAAGGCATTGATGAGATTTGAGTATTTGCTCATCTGATTGTTATTTGCATGCTACATCATGTGCATCATTGACTGTTTGTTAAAGTTCTTCATCTAAACAAAAGGGTTCAGTTTAACCATTGCGAATTTAAATTAAAGAACAAAAGAAACTATTTAAACATTTGAGTGGAATCCAGAAAATCTCTCAGACCTGACAGTATATACAATACACTGAACACTTTGTTCTCGCAAATGTGTTTTAAAAAACAAAAAAACATTCAGGAACAAGATTGTTTAAACATTACAGACACAAAGAATGTCATCCATTCAATGATGCAAATTCGGTAGCATTACAAATTCCAAACGAGCCCCAGCTTGAGAAGAAAAGGTGAGAGTTTGGTGCCTTTTGTGCCGTCTCCCAGTGGTCTGACTGAAGGTGAGAAACAGAGGTGATGTTCCTCGATATCATACGTCAAGAACAATCATACACATATGGCATAGTCTTAGCAGTGTTGTTCCTGATAATTGAAAATGATAGGGTGACTGACAAGAGTTTTCACATTTCACCCCTGGAGCTGCCAGGACTCAGAAATGGTCTGATCAGCAGCTCTAGAAGGTATTCAGAAATGAGCACTCTGAATGTATAAATTGTAGTGATAGTCTTGCTTTTCAGTTCAATCGGATTGCACGTCAAATTCAATTACCAACGCTGCTGCTCAAATGGTTTTTTATTAGCTTAATGTGTGCAAAGAAGGAAAGTATATTAAAGGGACTTTTACTTCTACAGTATAGCCCATTTCACCACTTGATCGGTCACATTCACACATTTACTCATACAGTCATTGACACACTGACACAGCGATGGTACGCAAGGTGCAATCGGTTTTTACAGAATACTTAGGATGCAAGGACGGGAACAGCCTTTATCTCAATCTCAAACATGATGATCGTTGTGGGGGCATTTATACAGCTGGAGTTGACATTATTATGGCAGGCAGGAGTATTTACTGGCAGCTCGGGAGGAATAAGTATCTGTAAAAGCTCACTAACTTCATGCGGTTAAAAAATGCACATTCAAATAAATGTAATATATAAAGTGATTATTTGAAAATGAGCCTTAAAGAAACAACTGGTATTGAAATCATAGATATTTCTATATTAAGATGCATAACACTAATAAAGAATAAACAGTTCTAATGTAGCTAAAATTGTGTATAACGTAAAGCAGTTGTAGATAATCACTTTTGATTTGCTTAATAATGCATTTCTTTTTTTTTTGCTTTGCTTGTGCAAACCATTTAAATGAGAAACTTTTGACTGACCAACACCTCTCTCCAAATATGGCATTTTCAGTGTGCGACACTCGTTTCACCAATGACGGATAATGAAAATGACACGAACCCTGCTGCGCCATTACAGCGGTGGTCAGTGTGAAGTAGCCTTTCTACATGGACCCGAAGGCCACTCAACCACCTGGAGGCCCTGCTTTATACCCTCAGAGTGTCCCCGTTATCCTCTTATCGGCCAGCAGAGACCTACACTCTTTCTTTCAAGAGAATGATGACGTTAAAAGCTGTAGAAATTTGGAGGCCCCGCGATCTAAATTGTGGGTTTTGACTCTTTGACAAAGATAACATGTTAAACCTTTGGAGTAATTGCACACATGCAATACTGGGCCTGCTGGCTTTCTTCACTGGTGAACGGCTGCAGTACAGAAGAATTCATTTTAGGTTGTTTTTTTTTCCATTTTGTAATCCACGGTTCAACGTAAAGACGCCTCGTTTCAAAGCCTTTTAGGGCCTCATTCATTTTTATGAGTGTTTTTTCTTGTCAGGTCTAATTCTTGTCTCCGCAGCTCCTCTGAAACTATCAAAAACTCTTTATTTTCCTTTTTAAATAAGAATCAAACAACCTCTAGGTGAGGCCTCAAAGACACCTCACAAAATATTCCTTTAGTGGGTTATGCCTAATGTTTACTTGGCATGGGTCTGTGCCTGGAGGCAGCTGCTCTTATTCCTTCCCTGACACCAGTGTTGTCTTGTGCTTCAAGAGGAACCCTCCATGCCCACAATTAATTTCCGCCAGAGCCATAATATTCCTCTGGCGTCTGCATGAGACTGGCAGTGACACTGAGGTTCATGGTCTCTGAGCTCAATCCTCAATAGACATTTATTCAAGACTCTACTTCTGCCCGTCTAACAATTTACATGTTCAGAGACCTTTTTCTCCCCCCCTTCCCCCCCAGAGCTTTTCTGGCTATTTTCCCCACAAGTGCAGAGAGTCTCTTTTCAGCTACTCTTCAAATTTCCAGTTGAGATTATTCACCAGTATGTTGTATGGAGAAATATCAAATCTAAATAAAGAAAGCATGCATTGTTCAGAATACTATGATGATGCCTAATATACTATTGGGCAGAGGCATACATTAACATATATTATATACTTGTTTGACATCATGTAAAACCTCCTGCACATTAAGCAAATATTAAGTGGTTAACGATAATTTCAATCATGCCTGATCCTGTCAAAATTGTATAAACTAGTGATTCTCAAACTTTTTAAAGTGTGTACCACCTGAGAAAACGTCCACCATGCTGAAGGAAGAGCAGCAGACATTTGTCCCATTAGATGTAGATAATTATTCCAAAATAGTAGCAGTAGCATGATAACATTCAATAATAATAATAATAATAATGATAATAATAATAATAATGCACGGCTCGTATATAGTGTTTTATTCTAGGAGACTCAAAGTGATCATTGCATTATTGATTCTCTCCATACTCGATGGTGGTAAGTAACATATGTAGCCACAGCTGCCCGGGGGCAGACTTACAGAGGCAAGGCTGTCAAACTACACCATCGGCCCCTTCGACCCCCTCCAACCAGTGTGCAACACCTCTTTGTCCCTCGTGAATAAAGCACACACACACACTCACATGTCTTTTAAGATTTCCTTCTTGAGATTTAAGATTTACCTTTAAACTTTTTAACTGTTTTTTAAAAATTATTTTTAAACTATACTTGTGTTATGTAGCACTTGAGCTTGTTCAAAGCCTTTTATTCTTATTCTAATTATTACATACACGCAATAAGCTCACAGAGCTACAGGTGCTCAGTTTCTTTAAAAAAAAACGTTTCTTTTTTTTTTCTTCGCTCACACATTATCCAAATACTAAAGTGGTTTTTTTTTAGCAAAAGGTATTCAGACATGAAGTGCTTGAACTGGCTGCAGGGGGTGATATTGGTGGGGGGGAAAAATAAACATAATACTATATACTAGTATTATACTAGATATTATATGTCAGGCTGTGTCCCATTTTAATAATATTAGACATTTTCAAATGAAATTAGTTTTATTTATCATTAATGACTTTCATTCATGTTCCGCTAAAGAGAAGGTCATACAAGTACCATTCTCCAGTTTCAATAGTGCCAACTCTATTCTTTCAGAAGAGGCAACATAAGTCTTGTTTTCCATTGCACAGAATGTGCCGGTAGGGTTCCGGTTTTTCCGTGTCCCTACTGCAAAAGTGGCGGATGGTACCAACAGAACCATACCGTTACCATTTTTCGTCACCCTTCCACTGGGGTACCCAGCACTACAAATGTGCTCCGTGAAAATTTTAAAACATTTTTTTTAAGTGTTCCATGCTTGTCCCACAATGTTTACTGTCACATGATGACGTTACATACCTTTGTTCACTACGTGGTTGTTCACAACCCCGCCTACGTTTTAAACGCACTCTCTGTGGTGGGACGGCGCAACACAATTGGGTCTGGGTACGCTTGGCCGTATCATACCGTCCTGTAGCGTACTGGCACATACTGCGCATTGAATGCAAGGCTATACAGAGGTATCCTTTCACCCCAGTCAGTATTTAAAAAAATCATGATAACCTATGAACAACAGGCAACAGCCCTTTGTTTTAGTGCCAAGAGATATGAGTATATTCCTACAACGTTTTATATTTTACTAACCTTTTTGCAAAAACTGTAGTTCAAAACCTGAAGTTCACAGCAGAAAAATCTGAAGCGCTACCGTAGTTACTTTTAGTGAGAAATAGCAGACTTCTTTGTCAATTGTACACTTTTGCAAGGTTGTCCCACAGAGTTTGAACCACACCGAGTCCTCCCAAACTGTCACTCCGCACTTCATGTGCTCTAGAGTGATTTTAATTTAAATTCTAGATCATCTGCAGCTCTCATAACTGATACATTTATAGGTTTGTAAGAATGCTTATATTTATTATTAGCGTATTTATTTTACAACAACAGATTCAGTGTAAAATGCGTATTTTACAATAGAATAATTACTTGTTTGACAATTACCGTTTTTTCCAACAGATGAAAATAATGAAAACATATATCTGGATTTTAAAAGTGAAATTAATTTTTAAAAAATCACTGTGGTTAAAACACATTTCCTGACCCACCTGAAGCTATCTGGCACACCACAAAGGAGGCCCGCCAGACACAAAACACACACTAAACTCTTAAAATGCACAAAATATATTTTTACAGAGCACAACTGTGTCATTGTTTCTTATTTTGTACCAATTATAAAGGCACAATCCTAAGAGTGTAACGTTTTGTTACAAACAAAGCAAGTATACCTTTTGCACACCTAATTGTATAATGTATAAAAAGTGTATCACAGCATCCACTCACCCATACCTTGTAAAGTTCAGACAGAGGTTTTCATTATCTTCATCTGTTGGACAGAAAATTAGATTATTTTAACCATTTCACATTGTTTGAGTCTCTTGTGTGCTCTGGATGATTTCAAACTCTCTGCAGGCGAGGAGAATGAATTCCGAAATGCTAACACGTGAAATGAGAGGCTTGCGTTCATCTTTCTTGGCAGAGTGGGATCGATCTCCACACAAAAGTAAAGTGTGGTTCATACTGTTGTAATGATCACAGTCTATTTAGTTCCTGACGATGCATCAGCTGTAGAAGAAATGAATTTGAAGATTTGTGGCATATGCTAGTTAATTACTTGTGAAACGATAAAGGGGGATTTTGGCTCACTGATCAAAGAGCTCTTTAATCATCCCATTTGCCATACACTCAAAACATTTCATGAGGCTACAGGAGAACTGAACATTTCGTGGTCATGGTTTAGCAATGCATGGAAAAGCATCCATAGTCATAATAGGATTTCAGGTTTAAACATTGCATACTTAATGGACAAGCAGGAAAATTCCACATATGTGATGTTTTTCCAAGCTCACATGAGCAGAATCCTTGACAGCGCCGCGAAAGGTAAGCACAGTGTTTGTGTAGGCCTACAGACAACTTGTCTGTCGCTTCATACACATCCAACAGGCCAATATGGGAGACAGCCTGGCTGCCCCTAACTCAACAAACATTGTCACAGCAAACAAATCTGTTCCCAATTTTACTGTGATCAAATAAATTACTGAAACATTTTTCATGGGCTATACTATTTAACTGAGACATCCAGCGAGCCGGTGCCAGGAAGAAAAACATACAAGCCAAGATATTCCTCCTTCAGGAAAAGCTCTGTGAAGTCATCCTTTCTATCACGGTGATGGCGGGGGACTGAGAAGTTTAGCCGTCCCTTGAAGCTCCCCAAACAACATTTTGATACAGTTACTGCGAAGGCAACATGATTATTTGTGATGTTTCCTCCACAGCAAATGTGCCTGTGCTGTAGGGGATGGAAGTAAAACCCATGATATGCTCATAAAATCCATGACATGTTTGGGATTCTTCGCTCTTATCACCACGTGGGTCGTTTTTCTTGCGGGTTTTGTGCGGCATAATGCCCACCCCTCTCGCCCTAATCATGCCCTCTGCATGTGAGAGCCTGGCAGACCTCACATCCAGCAAGACCTGTTCATAAGTGTCCAGTATAAAAAAAAAATTAAAAAAAAGTGAGGATCAGGCTAAAAAGTAGAAAGGGGACGTACAAGCGTGGATGAAATATATATGATGTTTTAAAGGGTTCGAGTTTTTATATTTTTATTTTTGCATTACCATTAATCTGCATAAACGGTCTTTCTTCAGCCTGAACTGGTATTTTGGCTGCGTATGGTTCAGCCAGTGGTGCTACACTCCCCTGTCCTCACTGCTGCCTCCCACCGTGCCCCTTAAAGAGCAGAGGGTTCATGGGAATGACCAATGTGAAGCATTGCTCAGCGACTTCCCACAGCCAAGAGACAGCTGTAATCCTTTAACCCCTTCCCCCATCTGAGTATTAAAACTAACACACACACACACACACACACACACACACACACACACACACACACACACACACACACACACACACACACACACACACACACACACACACACACACACACACACACACACACACACACACACACACACACACACACAACTTTCTTAAACACAATGGAATTTGTAGGTACTCCACATTTGCGCACATATACAGACGGATCCCACAGTACACTTCCTCCCAGTCGTGCTGTGATACAGCTTCGGAATTGATGGTGTTTCTGCTGCAGTGTCCTAGATTGCCCGTGAACATTCATCACTGGACCCTCCATGGCAAGCTGTGGCCACTGGCCTTCACTCAAACCCCATCCCATAGCGCCAGTGGGGCACTGATAAAACAAACAACGCACTGCTTCCTACACAGTGACCCTCTGAGTCTGGATATTAAGACTCGCTCCCAACCTCAACCCCACCACCACCCTTAGATTACTTTTAGTTATTCTCTCCCTCTCTCTCTCTCTCTCTCTCTCTCTCTGTCTCTGTCTCTCTTTCTCTAACTTGACCCCCCCCACCATCCCCAGAAGACCTCCTTCTCATTTCCTCTCAATCTGCACCTCCTTCAGTGTGATGGCCAGCCCCTTCCTCACTAAACTTCTTTTTCTTTTTTTTTCTTCCTATGTTTCCTTGTGCTGTGTGATGAAAAGGATTCGGGTAACCAGTGTAGCCGAGGGGTTTGAGGGGGCTGGAGAAGGAAGAGAAGGAGCAAGGAGGAAAAAGGAAGACAGGAAGAGTGGATATGAAGGGATGGGAGGACACGTGGCTGCGACTATACAGTCAGCAGGGAAGTGAAGTGGAAGCCAGCAGTGTTCCTCTGAAGAAGTGGCTCGAAGATGGATATCATTTATTCCAGCACCGTCATCACTGTACTTCCCTCTTGCTCATATATGTATACATGGAGGCACACTCCCTTTCATTTCAGCACGGAGCAATGAGTTCAATATTCTATAACATCACTGGACCCTGATGTTGAAGTTGAAATGATTTTCAAGGGTGATCAAACTGTGTATGCATTTCCCCGTGTTTCTCCACTTTTTTTTTCTTTCCCTCAATCCCTTTTTTTTAGTGTTTGCTGTAGTGTTACTTATAATAGTTACAATTAGGCCATCTATTTACTTTATTTTGTCAAATGTCACAGCAGTAATGCTGTTCGTGTTTCCATGACTTTATGTGAGTTGTTTGTTGTCAATTAATTTAGAAGATTTGGAAGTAAGTAAGAAATTAATGCACAAATGTATATAAATCAATACAACTTTTTTGTATTGGCTTTCTTTTGTAGTGGCAAGAGCAGAATTTGTTTTCTTATTTATTCTGTTCTGAGGATTATAATTTATATCTTAAATCACTTCTGTATATCTAATTTCTGTGTTGAGTTTGGAGAGAAGCCAAATAAACAACAAAAACTAATTCACATTTACATTTCAGTCCCATTCTCATGCAAATGATGGTTCTAGCGTTTGAAAAGAAAATTCCTTATATCACCATGTACTTACATCATAAAGTGATATCTCCTCAACAGTGCACAGTTAGTGAGTGACACAAGTCTTACAAAATAACTTGACTCACTATAGAGTGACCACTATATCATGATTAAAGAAAATATTCACACAATATCAACAGAAACTTAAACAAGAATTACATACAAATTAGATTGTATCCCAAACTTTCTTGTGTTCTGGTATCGTGGTTCGGACCTATCTAGTTGACAAGATTGATCATGTATTTATTTATTTTTTTCTGTTACAGTGGGTCCATTGGCTGCTTTTCTCCAGTTAATAAAACATGTAAAGTTAGAGCGATAATCAGAGGCATAAGTAAATAGTACAAAGTAAAAGTGAAAAAAGTAAAAAAAAAATTATAAAAAACCCTGCCATTAAAGTAGTCAAAACTGTCTTATTGACACATTTGACTGAAATAAATATCAAGTTATATATATATATATATATATATATATATATATAAGGAACCATAACCATTCCAAACTTTACAACCAAACTCTCCCTGTAGCCATTGCTGACTCTCTTCAGCTATCAATATAGATGAAGTGGTTAACTTTTCAACATGGAATATTTCATTAACCGCAACACTAACTTTCCGCATCCATGTAACTCACCCTCTGTGCATTTTCAAATCCTAGTGGGATGTATGAGAAGGTGCGTGAATTCGGGTTTATGACAACTTTCATTGGCATTGTCAGCAATATCGTGACAGCCCCAAATCAAAGCTTTTGGTACAACCACATAGAAACTGCTTTACAGGACACGACAAAAAGACATATATGGAAGACTTTTCACTCTCCACATTATCTTCATAGTCTTCACAGCCAATTCCTGCAACACTAAATGTAAGTATTAGGTGCTGCATGTGCAGGAAATGTAAAATATAATTGAACTTATTCTTGTTTTGACAGTAAAACCTGTACAGAAATACCAAAAGGGAGATGCCCTTTTAGAAAAATGTCAATTGCCAAATTTCTCCCAGAGTACAGTCACACAGTAATATAATAATTTTTAAGGCATAATTTTTCCACAAGACTGACTGAAGTAAAGTGTAATAACAGCCGCATACGTTACATGTATGAATGTCACAATAGTGCATGTCAAATCAATAATATTTTATTGAGTCCTCATGATATTAACTTAAAAAAAAATAAGCCTCTTTTTTTCAATTTTATATAAACAACCACGGGGTTGACAGTCTCAGTTGAGAAAAGGAAAACGAGAGCATGACAGCAAGAGAGTTGTTCTATAGCGAGCCTGTTATTGCGTCTGCCTGGTTGAGCATGGAGGCGTTAATGTCTCACTAATCACATTAACACACCACACTCACCCAGTCATGGGGATGGAACAACATGCATTCTTTCTATGGCTTAGGAATCCATCCGCTTTTTGCTCAGACAGAGGCATTATAGCAGTAGCAGTTAAAAACAAAGATTCCTTGATGGGATCAGGAGGAGCTATTGAGAAGTACTGGTCTCACAGTTCGCTTAAAGATTTATTATCTGTTTAGTGCTGGAGGAAATTGGAAACGAGGAGACAATGCAAGAAGATATAATACGAAATAAGCAAGAGACTGCTTTTGCTGACAGTCGAGGCCTGACTTAAAGTGAGATAGGATCAGTTTTGAGAATGGAGAGGCTCAGTGTGCAGAGGAGCTTAGTGGAGGATAGCTCCTCAGAGCTATGGCTGTTATAGCCAAAGGAGAAAGCAGTTGATGTATTCAAAAAAAAAAAGATATTTTTGAGGGAAATAAGCAGAAAGGGGGTGGAGAGGGAATACATTGGTGTCTGCATTCAGCACGCTGTCATAAGCTGTTAAAATATAGCAAAGCAGAGAAGTGCCTGATCACAAAAAGTTGTAGATGTATAGATATACTGTATATAAAAAAAATAAGAAAAAAACCAACAAAAATAAAAACACCAAGTCTTAATCACCTCTTCTCCGTGCAATCAACAATAAGAAAATGATGAATTAAATGTCATTCACATAGTAAACATCCCCAAATCTGGACTTGGAACATTGCTGACATACTGTAAATCTCTAAAATATGCAACAGAGACAGAATCTCGGCAGCATTAGTGTCCACCACGGGAAGCTTAACTGTCACTTCTGTCATTTCCGTACAATCCTCTTCCTTGTGTTTAACTGGTCCCACAGTCTTTGCTGGCGTCTGTGCCATCTAAGGAGCAGGACCTGACGCTTCTGCATACCCACCTCCTAATGTTATTTGGCAGAACAAAGGCTTCAGGGCTCATGCCAACGATCACGCTGAAGGAAGTTCTGGGGCATATGAGTTGAGTTGTGCTGGAGGTAATATTGCCGCTCTCAACACTGGCTGCCTGTGTGTCAGGCTGTGGACGCAGAGAAGAGGATGTTTGTCATGTTTCCTTTGTTTGCTGTGCATTCTCTTCTCTATATGCTTGCTTCTCTGGTGTCTGGCCTGTCTGTCCTGCTCCTTCTTGGCTTTTTTATTTCACTTTCTGTCTATGGATGCTCACCTCCCCCTCATATTCTCATATTCTTTGTTTGACATCTCGTTTTGAGTTGTTGTTTCTCTCTCTCTCTCTCTCTGTATCTCTTTCCCTCTCTTTCTCTCTGTCTCTCCAGTTCTTCTTGTGTCTCTTTGATGCCCTCATGGTTGGTTGAATGACTGAAGTCATAAGGCTGTTCCACCCACACACGTACACTGAGCAGAGCTGTCCTGTGCTGTGCTGTTGATTCTCCCGCTCAGCCCATGTGAAAGGGAAAGCTGAGTGTGACTCAGATGCTAAGGTGGGTGGTATGAGCCCAGGTGGGTGGTTAAATAGGCTAACTGTAGCTTCTTCAACACGCTCACTTTTTACACGGGAGATATTCTGATAAGTAGCTGAAACAGGGCAAATTGGAGACGCGAACAGCTTTCAAATGTGATTTACAGTTCAAAGATTGTCGCTGTTATATCTCTAGGTTGTTTTGGAGACAAACCAAAGCTCTTGATTTGATTTGCTGGGGTGACTGTTACTTGCTGTGATAGCTCCCTCAGCCTTAGAGTCAAAATGACATTAGCACATCAGCATTATCATAATCATCCAAAACCATGCAGCTTTTAGAGTTATTTTCATTTTAGCCGCATCACAAGAAAGTCTCTTGGAATGATACATGGAAATTAAATATTTGATTTTATTAAGAATAAAGCCAGTGTGAAGGCTTGCAGAGCATCTTTGCAATATTTGAAAACTTTTGTTTACACAAAGACAAAATCAAACAGGCACATTTTTTTCTGGTTGTATCTGGGTTATAGTAAGATTCACATCTCCACTCTCTGAAAGATAAAGGTTGAGGGTGCTCTCTTATGGTCTTGAAGTATATCAAATTTGTGATAACCTTTTGCTTTAGGCCCCACAAGTTAAATGCTGATATACAACAAGCCTTCTTCCTCTCAGTGGAGAGGTTTTAAATTTTAGCCCTGAGTTATAGATTTAGATTTTTCCCTCTACCATGGGTAATTCTCCCTGACAGGCTAAAGTGACTAAGTAACATTGTGTGCACTGGGGGAAACTGCAACTGGCTTATCTTTGAACGTGATTATCTTTATATAATTTTGACTGTCTGTAAAGCAGCATGTGACTCACTATCTGAGGGCTATGTTGCGTCTGTTTTCTGAACCTTACGACACACAGAGCTCCAGTTAAATGCTTTCACCTCAGACTTCAGATGTGATTTATACTTTTGAACACATTCTTTTTTTAATGGCAGGAAGTATTTAGCTTAAAATACAAATATTACATGTAATGTTATTCAGTTCTTAAGTTTATCGCCACCAAACATTGACTAATACTTTTTTGACATTGTCAGTAGACCAACTATAGAGAAGGTAATCTTCTGTTGCATTTCAGTTTTTTATTTACATGATCATAACATTGCCAGTCGCTGAAGATGACACCTACTGAAAAGAGTCAAGGCAGGGATGTCAAATCAGAGTGCAAGAGGCTCTGATCTGGTCTGCCAAACCAGCAAGCAATTTGTACAAAACACTGGGACCTTTACTAGCATTAGCCTTAAACCAATGCTGTCAGGATGAGTTTGAAAAACAAAACAAAAAACAACAACAACAAACACATGCAACAGCATTTGGATATGTTTTTTGTTTCTTTGTTTCTTTGTTATTTCAATGTATTTTGTGCTCTATATTGAGATTGTGGTAATTTTCTGAAGTAATTGTTTGGTTACTGCAAAAAATATGAATTTTCATCACATGTACTCTGTGTACATAAAACACTTTCAAGTTAAAACTTTGAGATTAGTATAGCACTATTTTACTAGTCGAGACTACCCAATTTTAAATTGAGCTGCATGTGGCCCCAGAGTTGAAGAGTTTTTGAAACAAACCACATTCCTTTCCCATGTATATGGGGAAAATACAACTTTTGTGAAATGTGAGATACTTACACATGTGGTTGCAGTCAGTAATGTGTTTATATATATACGAGCAGATCGACAAAAACAAGATTTGTGCACATTTACGCCACCATCATATCTTAGATATATCACATGGGATATCCCATACAACAGATGCTGAAAAGAGTTGATTGCGACATTGCACTGTTCTGTACTTGCATGCGCTGGCGGTTACATTACAAACACAACACACCGTGGTGTAACATGCAAACTACAAATTTTTTTTGTAACATTGCTCGTGTTCCAGTGTGTACGTCCTCGTGGCCCTGGATCATTTCAAAAAGTGGCCTGAGGCATACCTGGTACCAGACTAAAGTTCAGACAAAATTTCCACACCTTCTTTTGGTTCGAGTGGCGTTCATGCAACACTTTTGGGACTGGATCAAACCGCTTGGGAAAATGTCACGCAACAGTGCTGTCGCTCGAAACACTGACCAGAGAGGAAGTATAGAAGAAACACTGCTCATTGATTGGTCAAGACTAAAAGCGTAAGTCTTGACCACCATTTTAGCCCGTGGTGGCTAGGCTAATTAGCCCGTGGTGAATGGGTTACCACAAACAACCACAATATATCGTCTTCAGACAAGATATCAATGGATGCCTTTTTCACTGCTTCTTCCTCTCTACTTCTTCCTCACTAATCCACGTGAGAAAAAAACCTAAGCTGACTCCACTTCCGTATCTAAAAACCCGAGAGAGCAAGAGTCTTATGTTACAAGCAGATAACATGACTGTAACAATGATTAATTATTTCTCTGCCTCAAACACCTGTACTATTATCCAACTCTCATATGCAGCAGGACATCAAAAACTGGAAAAACAAGGCAAGCTGAAATTACAGATAAAAATGTTTTAAATACAATTGTAAACGCTAAAGACTAAGACTCAATGTGAAAATTAACTGCAGCTGGCAGACTCCACCTGTGATGAATGAGGAGCTAATTGTTCAAACCGCTCAAGCACATGATACTTTGGATCGGCAGCACAGACCAACGATTACAGGAACACCGAGCACAGTTTCCAACGAATGCTGGGAATAAAAACTAAACAAATAAATAACAGAGAGTTGTTACTTCTGTTCAAAACACCCGGAGCAATTCTGTCAGTTTGTTTTGGGGCCAATATGTTCTTTTTTTTCTCCTACAAAACAGCACCTAGTCTGACGAAGACATCACCAGCCCTGTCGATCTGACACCCGCAACCATCTGTTGGGAGCTCGTGGTGGAGCCTTGATGGCTGTGCATTTGAGTGGTAATTGAGCTTGAAATGTGCTTAATAACGATTGTCCTGCCTAATATGCCACATCAGGAGCTCAGAGCACCGTGACAACCCCGAGCAGCCAAGACAGGCAGGCAGGCGGGCAGATAAGAGAGATGGGCAGAAACCACATTTCTACTCCTCATTAGACTCCAATAACTGGGAGCAGCCCACATAAATGCATCACTGGGAATCAGCTAAGAGAAAGACCCTTGTGTAATAATACCTCTGAAGGGCTATGATATGTATCAGTCTCACTACGATGGAGGAATAGTGTAGTTTATTCCGATGATTTAAAGAGGTTGGTTTTGTCTCAATGCTTCAAAAATTCTATAGACTCTTAACAATTTGCAGATATAATAAATACTTGCATATATAATAAATACTAAACACAAAATTCTATTTCCACATACAGTATCTTGAGTCCAACTAAATATTCAAACCTATAATGACCACACACACAAAAAAAGAAAAAAAACAAGATATGCCCCACTTCTCTAATTGGTCACATAACGAACTTCCTTTTGAATTTATTTGTCATGTTCAAATTGATCTCGGCTGCCAGGACTGTGAGAACATCCTCTGGGAACGAGTTCCCTGTGTTATTAATGGGTGTAAAATGAGTTGTAGGTATTAATACTGTGCAGCCTGTGATGGGGGCTCTGTTCACCACGACAGCTGCCCCCAGGAGACCCTGTGGCAGTAAGAGGTACTTGTCAACATTGGGTAAGAGACAAAAGGCAGGCATCTTCCCGGTCAGCAGGGGACAGTGTTTTGGATCAGAGGGCGTGATATCCTGTCCAATGCCCCCGCTGAGGATCCAGAAAACCTCAACTCCCCACACCTGTCAGGCACGGCGGGGAGGTAGTTTGACGGTGTCACGCTTGTAACACAAGAGAACGCCTCTCTCCTGAGGTGTGCATGTACAGTAATCATCATGGTTTTCCGTTTCAGATCTATAATCAGTCGTTCAACCTGACAGAGGCACTGTGTTTTTGCCTGTATGTTGCGTTGTAGCTGGAGCTGGAGAGATTGGGTGCTTGGGGTTTGGAACCATAATTGCCTCACAAAGTGAACTGAGTCATGAGGAAATGAGCATCCTCAGAGAAAAATCTGTCTTACAAAGTAACTCATACACACAACAACTCGATTCTGCTGGTGAGGCATTACTTATTCCCTCTCAACTTCCTCTGCTATTCATTTTCCAGTCTGTTCAACTTATAGTGTGTGGGTGCCGCTAACTCACCCAGCCCGCATGTGTAACCTGCTCAGCAGTAGCTAAATGTTACTCTGGGGATATAGCTTCATAAGAGCAATACCATGCATCACAGAGACCACATTTAAATACCAAATATTGCCCATTCATTTTTCCCTCTCCTATCGCGGAGGAGTGCACAGCACTGTGTTTAGCACAGGCCAGGGGGATTTGAGCAGGCAAACAGATGGGACCTGTGAAAAGGTATGGATAAGGTACAAATGCAGGAATGGGAATCCCCCTGAGAGCGTCCTCCTCATTCTGGCACCCACTTTCATGGTGTGTTTAGTGCCCTACTCTGTATGAATTATGAACAGACCCAGAGTGTGATTGTGTAAAGCTCTGAATATAAAGTGTGTTATGTTCTGTGTGTGAATATAGAGACATTTTCCTGTGTACCAGTGCATTCTAGTGTGGACCACAAAAGAAAGTTGGAGTCCGTACAAACTAAATTGAACTGATATGCAAGTATATTGCGCTATTACACAAAGTTATTAAGAGGTCTTTTATCAAAAGGTATGGCTTAATTTGAAAACGATAAAGAAAATATTCAACCTCCACATCTCCCGAGGAATATAGAGAACGTGTATGGCTCCGCAACAATCACTGCAATCAGCACTCGTATTTCAGAATTTCTCCAGACTGCGCAGCACTGACAAAACACATGTAGGAGCAGAGCCGACAAATCTGGATACAAGATGGGCACTCTGACCTTCCCCTGGCACGCCGCCCACCGCCTGCAAACCCACTCAACATGACGGGTATCTATGCGTCTCTGCTGAAACCGTGGCAGGCATAATTGCGCCTCCTGTCCAAGTGCGAGGAAGCTGTTCTTAAGGACCTTTTCTCTGTGCATCTCTGTAAGACACGACAGAACAAGAGTACTCATCCTCATCTATGGATCAGACCCCAAAGGTCCCTTGCTTTAGTCGGAAATGTAATGAGACATTGTTAACTCAATTTTCCCAATTTTCTGAAGGAAATGAAAAAGGCTTTTCTCCAGGACGGCAGAACATTACTAACCTTTAATTCTCTTGTGAGAAGCCTGATGTGGGGGGGAACAAATGTGAGCCTGACACTTAAAATGGCAAAATTAGAAGAAAATGTTTTATTAAAACAGTGGTACACTTTGAATCCAAACCAATATATAAATGCTTATTTATATAGAGTATACTGTAAATAAAATCATGTTGTGCTTCTGTGCTGAGGTAATCTTTTCTTTGTATTTGTTTGCTCTTTCATGACCACCCAAAGACAAGAAGTGATCCTGCTCTATCAAATGAATGAATGAATGTGTGTCTATATTTAAATACAGAGCCCTATAGTTTTTCTCTTGTCTCAGAATTGTCAGTACGCGATGGGTTCTTACAACCAACATGGGTTACTCTCAGCGCCATGACATTTACACCAATTTCCATGTATTCACAAACCAACACATATGTCACATTTAAACAGAATCACTGTGTTAATCGGTGTCACGTTGCCCTCTGAAAAGATTGAGCACCCTTCAAAAAGAAGAAGAAAAAAAAACCCAACCCTGTTATAAAAGACAGTTTGTGGTAAGAGCACATGTCGCAAAGACTAAGGTCAAGGTGAACTGTGTCACTGTAGGCCCAGGAAACAAATGAGGCGAGTCTATTATGCCAAATCCTTGTTACATGGACACATTGAGGGGACATGACAGTGGCTGTCTACCTGAAGTGAGTCAATGCACACAGGATGCCTGGCAGGACATTTGAGAGAGAAAAGGTCTCCGTTTTATCCTTGTGTCCTCCTTTCAGCCCACGTCGTGCCCAACACATGACGTCCATCAACAACTGCAACGTCTCTATTTGGCGTTAATGAGTGTTTTTCCTCACAAGTGCACACGAGGGGCATGAGTGACCCTTTGTAACGGACGTCAACAACCACCAGCCATGTTTGGTCTCTCACTCACTGCAGCCTGATTCTTTGAAACGCGCGAGAGGAAGTAGTGAAGAAGAAAAAAAAAGTGAGATTTGTTGCTCATATATATAACATGAACACTTCTTGAGCAGTGTGCTTATGATGAAGAGAGAGACAGCGAGGCTATACCGTTTGGGTTCTTTTTTTTCTTTCTTCTTCTTTGGTGGAGGTGGGGTATGGGTAGAGAGTGGGGGTGTGCATCACGTGGTGTATGCATGTGCATTGCTTGAGGAGGCAGCTGCTGGTTTGAAGCTCCTTGTCCGTCAATCTCTTTCACACATGATGCCTGGACTGTGACGTTAAGCTGCTGGCCTGCGGGCCACAACAAATACACACCATTGTTTTGTTCCGTTATTACTTCACTGCTGCTCCTGTGTTTAAAATCTTTTACATCCGCATGGCGCTCCTTTATTTACAGAGCGGATCGGCCCACGCAGACCAACCACGTATACCCAATGGGACTACTGTATGGGAGCAGGCACGAGGTGCTGGGGAATGCTGTTTTTCTTGCGCCAAGACACATTTGGTGCCACTGATGAGGGTTGGATTTTAAAATCAAGGTCTCCTTGGAAACAACACGCTTACTCCAAAGGCAAATCTCAACTATTTAATCACTTTAATCAGTGAAATTATCAACACAGTTACATCATCAAGGCAAACACGGGGGAAAAGCAGCACAAGATTTGCTCGTTTTGAAATGAATGATTGTGTGTTTGTAGATAATTAACATTGATGAACAACACAAAGCCACATGTGGCTATGGCACATTAACCAAGTATTTAGTAGTGAAGTGAAAAGTTGTTAGCAACACTTTCAACAACTGCAACTGTCTTACATTTAATGTTGTGGAAACTTAAATGCAATAAAACTATTATGACGTGCTCTAATTATCACACTGTATCCATTTAATACCTCCTGAACTCACAGGTGCATTAGACAGTTTTTTATTTATTAATTTTATTTCTCAATTTCAAACCTAAAGTACGTCTGATTAATCTTTTTTACTTAACTTATCATATGTTTATCTTGGCACCACAGTGCTGACCAGTTGCAACTGAGGCAAAAAAAAATAGGAACCCCATAAGACCACTGTATTGACTTCTCTATTAAAAATCTGAATAACTTTTAGAAGGTGGCAATAGTGAGTGAGTACATCAGTGCATTAAGAATATATGTATATGTAATACATGTATGTAAAGCTTTAACAACAGCTCTAACAAATCGGATGAAGTTTAAGTGAGGTAGTAAAAGTTTTATTTTTTATTCATTTATCATATTGAACATCTGTCTGGTTATTGTTGGTGGTCATACACCCATGCATATACACGCACGCACGCACACAAAAAAACAAAACTGTTGCTGTTGTAAGACTATGGGTCTTTAGACAAACCAGCTCAATCATCAGCACTGACACACATCAAGCTTTATCTATCTCAGTTTTGAGTCAGAAACTAAACCCTATTCTAGATTTAAAATAATAAAATAAAATAAATCAGCCTGGCTGGACTTCATAATAAATAGTGGGTTTCATTTAAAATCACTTTTGAAAAGAGTTCTGAACGTGAACAGAAGAGAGTTCATCATGACATTCACCCAGTGTTAATGAAATGTGGGCTCCTTTAAATGTATGAATGTCAGTGACTTCAGTATTGAAAACAGCTACAGTCTATGATCTTTTCAATGTTATTCTGACTCATCATTCACAGCACTTGAAATAAATATTGAGCCAGTTTTATAAATGATAGAGCAAGAGCAATAATTGCTATTTGACAAAAGTATAGATACCTAGTAAAAATAATCTACAGTCATCCCAAATACTTTGTTTCTTGCTATCTCCAGTGGTTGTTAGCTCAAAGTCTATTTAAATCTTAATTTAATATTGTATCCTAATGGTTATATAATTATGTGTAATTTTTTTTTGTAAATAGTGGAGTAATGGGTATGGGTTTGGTTGAAATGGGTTTTACTTTCACAAGAAAGAAGGAGCTTCTCTGTATGTTACATGCAATGGAGACAAAGACAATTATTCATTCATCGATTAATCTTCTATTTCATGTTTTCCAATTTAAGGTCAAGGCGGGTTATTGAAAATCCCAGCTGACTACGAGTGAAGGCGACCTGGCAGGGTCCATTACAGGGCAAACATTGATAAACAGGCACACTCTCATTTACAGATAGGAGAAACTAATTCAATCCAAGTGTATGTTTTTAAATAGTTGAAAATGCTCTGAGATAATATGCAAACTTCCAACTGGTTCGAGGATCGATAGAGAGAGAAACCTAGAAGACAACCTTTTGACAACCTTGATCTAAATCTCATTTCACCAATTAATTTACTTTTCATTCCATTTAAGATAAAAAATTAAAAAAAGAACAGTTGTGTTTCAACAAAGCCAGGTTTAAAGTTAAGAACACCTGAACGTTTTCTGTCTTTATTGCAGTCTTTTGGTAGTGTAACATGTATCCTTGATACATCACTAATTCTATACAGGTACATCTTTTTTTGGGGAGGGCAGTATTTACCAATAGATATCTCAGAATCAAATGTGTACCAAAACATTGATGACTTATACTTACATGTGATTTCAAAAAAGTAACCATCGAAATGAAAAACAATTGTGTTCTGCAGGTGGACAAGGCAAACCAATCGCTAAGGTGTATTTCCAAGCTTTGCTATAGCACACCATTACAATCATCTACCCACCCCCTGTCCTTCCTCATGACTAAATAACTAAATTGATACCGGCAGAAAGCGGGCCCTTCACCGTTGATACCGTGAGGGGGATTTTTGTCCTGTAGGGATATAAATACCTGTCAAATCATGAAATGCCTACCACTGAGAGATGGAGGAGAGGCCAATCAGGTGAATAATGGCCAGAGCTTTGTACACTGTAGTTGCAAGTACTGGTTGCCATCAGTTGTAATGTCCACCTTGAAAAACTCTAAGTGTGCTGTTTGATCAATGCGGCCTGATGGGAAGCAAAAATCAAGCCCATAAATGGGCCCTTGGAAGCTAAAAGCGGAGTGAGACCAAAGGGACTGATCACTGAAATGTATGGTGAGAGGTATATTGATGGCCGACTTCCGAGAATCAGGAGTGTTTGACCCCATAACACTTTCCCCTATTGTGGAATGCTCATGCTTTAAAGTTTTTTGTTTTTTTTGCTGGCATACAGACACAAAGAAATGATTTGCTTTAAACACTTAATTAAGATAATATGTCCAGCGGTAGCATGGTGCTGAGAGACAGTTATGACCTTCTTGCATGTCTCTTACGTTATGTGTCTGTGGTTGAAAAGTTCATCCACTCAAACAGAGGAAAGACTGGCTGTGTCACCTAAAGCAGACAACAAGAGCAGAAGAAAGGCGAAAGAAACGGAGGCACCGAAAGAAATAAGCAGCAGCGAAGTTTCTCTTCTCAGCAAAGAAGAAAGAGAAGAAGAAGAGGAAGAAGACATGATTTCTGTGTCACTTTTTTTTCCCCTTTTCATGGCAAAGGGAGGAGAGCCAAGGTCGAGCGTGTCAGTGTGAGTCAAGCCTGAAAGTGTGAAGACTCCAATTAGACATAGCCTCGGGTCTGACTCCAAAAGACAAGGATAACACACACACCCCCCGTGAAAATGTGCCAAACAACGCATAGTGCAAACACGTACACAAATGCACACTCACACACGTATGTGTGTGCGTGCACACGCACGCGCACACACACGCACATGTCTTCATGTCCCTGTTTTACATGAAATGCATGTTGATACCACAGCTGTTTGCACCCCATCCATCATCTCTTGCAGGCAACAGGCAGAATTATTAACAAGCAAAATCTGTCATGCCCTATTAGCGCAATAAGGAACCTGCTAAGGCAAGTAAACAATTTATTAATGTATGGCTGATGTATCTAATTATCATGTGTTTGAAAAGGGCCAAATATTTATGATTTCACAGTCTATTTGCACTTAATCGTACATGCTGTTAGAATATAACAGCATTGATTATTTAGTGAGTTGCAGGCAGATTTTCAAAGTTTACCGAGTTTCCCATACTTGAACTTTTTGGTAATGACATGACATCATTGCTATATTTTTTTTTTTTTTGCTTATTTTGAAGCCAAAGAAAAAGACAAAGAAGGACAATGTGATACAGGTTCATATGAGGTGTGATCAAACAGTTCTCCGACTGTTCCTATATCAAGCAAAACAAAAATAAGTAGAAAATCATCCCCTCTGTGCTCATACCCTCTTGGAACCACCCCAGCAAGTTTGGTTGTTGAAGTGTGCCAAGACCATCTGCGATGTGCAGGATCTCCTCCACTGTGTCAAAATCCCAACCCTTCAGCTTGAACTTTCTATTAGGTAGGAGGAAGTCGCAGGGAGCCAAACATGGCAAGTACAAGTGGTTGGGGGTGACAGTCATATTGGTGCAGCTGAAAAGATGGTGGGTCTCCAATGCGCTGTGTTCGAACACTTTGTCATGAGGTGCCACAGTTCAGACTGTTTGTACCAAATGCTCTATTCCAGACATATCAGACCATTAAAGCAGATCATAACATTGACAGGCTGACTGTGTTGGACAAACTCCTGATGCACACCTCTATTAATAGCAACCAAAACAACAAACCTGGCTGTGCTGTTAACTTTCTTCACTTACGAGGGGATTAGTGTGTCTCGAGCTAAGACACCCGTCTCACCAACATGAAGGTTTGTGTAGATTCCTGTATCGAGGTCAACAGATCCGAACCACTGCACCACTCTGCAGCCTGATTTCACACATGAGAAAAGGTAGAAATAGTAGTTATTGGATACAGTTATTCCCACCTAAGGCCCTGATCCACTAAAGATTTATAAGCAAACTTGATATTATGCACACATGCATGTGGAAACTGATCGATTTGCCATGTTTGCCTTAATGAGTATGGAATATGGGGTACGGGTTCCACGTCGTGCAAAATACTGGGAGGAGTTAGTGCTTGTGGATTAATATCTAATGTGCAATGCGATTTGCAAAATCCACAAATAGTTGATTGTGTCTGTTTGTAACAAGTTTGTAAAGGAGGTGCAGAATAGCTCAGCCATAAGCAAAAATGCTTCTGTCATCGTGGTAAGAGGCTTTTCCTCAACTGGCTCTCCAACAGCAAGTCCACAGTCACCTTTACCACTTACGGACTAGCCATTAAATGGCAACTGGCAACAAACTGAAACACACAAGGATTTTAACACATTTATACAAGGACCAGCTTTAACTTGTTCAGACAGCATTACTCGTCTGTTGGTCCGGACAACAAGAAACAGCCTTCACTCTCAGGGACTGTCCACATGAGAATCCTGTTTTACATAAACGCACCGTTTTCGGCCGGTTATCTGCACAGCGCCATGTTTCAGGAGCTCAAAGACACTAAATACAATTCTAAAACGCCTGCTTGGCTTTAAGGTGTGGAAGACGCACAGCTGTAGAAAATGATGATGTCATAACCCCCACCCCACCACCACCACCACCAATGTCCGGAATGTCACCTAATAACCACGACAATGGTGGACGACATGCTCCAGGTCGGGCTGCAGAAGCTCCTGATACTAGTCGGTTTAATAAGGCGATATATTGGACTTGTTAATACCAGGAGGAGCAGGAGCATAGAAGTCAGGGTTTTATAGAAGTCTATGAGCAGGAGACAGCTTCTATGTTTTCCGTGTCTTCTTCTTAGTTCTGGGTGTATTTGGTGAGTCACAGCACCCCTAAAGGCCTGGCATATGTACTGCATGCACTTAGGGATCATGTTGAGCCGTGTTTATATTGACGCATCAACGGAATTTTATTTGAGAATGCAGCGGAGAAAGAGGATCGTTTTGACTCACATGGACCGGGCCACAATGGTCATCACTGGACCTTGTCTGTCAATGACTTTGTCCCCAATTTGAAAAGCATAGCGACACTGCAGACCGGTAACTGTAACGCCACACAAGAGCTGCAGTTTTGGGATGGCCTGAACCAGTCATTTATCCATTTGTAATTTGCACATTTGCTCTTCTCTAAACTTGCCCATTTTCCTGCTTATAACATATCAACTTTAAGGACACAATGTTCTATTGCTGTCTCACAGCACCCGCCAAATAACACGTTCTGTGATGAAGACATAATCACCTCACCTGGTCATAATGTTCATCTCACTTCTTTGCACGCACGCACACATGCGCACACGCACACGCAGACACACACACACACACACACGCACATACACACACAGTTCTCATCCTCACCGCTATGTCTGTGTGTTGCACTTTTTAAAAAGCAATAACAGAATTTACAATGTGCACAACAGAAAGAAAGCGATGAATAAGTCTCAACACACTGTACAGTGCAACTAAAATCACAAACTGTAAAAACACGCTCACACATACAAATGCAGAGCAGATGTCCAGTGTACAGTGTGGGCTTAATGAGGCATGAATGAGAGGCAAGTGGAGATGCCTGTCCCTATCTGAACAGAGAGAGGATGTGATCGGGACACATCTGGTACCTGACCCCCCCCCCCCCCCCCCCACTGCACCTGTGTTTTAGATACTCAGGGACATTTGTGAGGCAAGCTACAATTATAACCTCAAACTTGTCATTTGTACCCAGCTGACATTCACCAATTAAAGTTGAACAGGACCACGTTTATTATGCGTTTGGTATTTTAAAGCTATATTTGCCGTTGCTAAGATTAATTAAAGTCCTTAAAACAATTACATTGTGATGAAAAAAACATTTTTAATGAGGTTAACTCTTTGTAGCGCACTTATCTAAATACTCAAGTTTGTAGAAGCATAATTATGTTTTTTACTATTTTGACTTTTTAAAGGAGATACAAATGCTTATTTAGTCTTATAATGTATGCTAAAATTATTTTTGAAGTGTGAGATGGACCAACACAATTTAAAGCAAATAAAAAATTAATAAAAAGGCAATCAATTAATTTTTTGCTGGATTTTTGTGTTAATGATTACAGACATTAATGAAGTACAAATTACTGTCTTATTTGTAAACTATCCAGCAAACTAAGTAAAAAAAAAAAAAAAAAAGCCAACCAATAAGGACTTCATTTCATTCATATAATAATAATAATAATAATAATAATAATAATACACAGGGACTGGTGGCCCGTCCAGCATCATGTGAACAAAAAAGGAAGAATTGGTACAGATGGATGGATCACAATGCACAGGATCAAATATGCAAGTTCCTAACCTAGTTGTGTGACAATTTAATATATCTATGAAAAAAGTCAACATTTTTGGGACAAAACTGCATCCACAGCAAATTCCCATTTCAGAGAGCAATCTCATCATTTGCCATCCATCATTTACCACATACGTGTCGGGACAAATCTACCTATAGTGTACTTCAGCAAGAAACATGCTTGCATCTCCCGGCAACAATTGCTTTAAATACTCTATCAATAACTTCACTTCAAAAAGCCCACCATGCAATTGGAATCATAGGACACATTTCCATAAATGTTTCTGAAGTTAGATTTAGTCTTTTATTCTTTTTGAGTGCATTGATGTGTTTGATAGCTATAGGATCAGTATAGTTAGTGTGCTATACAAAGATCACAAATGCTGCTAATTACTGTGCAGAAATGTGGTTTACATGTTTGCTAGTGTTTGGTTTTCATTTAGATAAGTACCCTCTTCTTCAGTTTTATGTACCGGTACCTTGGCCCCGTGTACCCTGTATTTTTACACTGTAAATAGTTTGGGGACACCTCTGTATTGCAGAGGAAGAGCCGAGAGCAAGGTTTAGAAAAACATGACTCAGAAATAAAAATTTATAGCGCCAATGAAGGACATTTAATGGCCTTTAGTGGTTACTGATTAAAACTTGGGGGTGGTGGAGGTGGGATTGGGGTGGTGGGGGGGGGGGGTTAATAGGCCAGAAATGAGAAAAGGAAGTGAGAGACACGTGGATGAATGGAGGGTGATGGCGGAGCACTCAACCAAAGCTCCATTAAAAGAAAAAAAAAAGGGGGGCGGGGGGAAAATCTCAGGAAGGAATCATGGAAATGGATGATGGTCAGTTGTTTTCCCACCGATTCACAGCTCGCTCTGTCAGGGGTACGGATGACCCAAAACTAGAGACTCTCCCTCTTGTCTGCCTCCGGAGACCTCCTTAGCACTGACCTAATTCAAACTGATTGATCTCCTTCCAAGCCCTCACATATGACCTCTCAGCCACTTTTTGCAACCACATTATAGTATATTTGCATTGGAAACTTTACATAGATGCACAAAAGTGTCCATCAATCAGTCAAGTGTTTGTCACTCTTAATAACTGTATTACATCTTTACTTTTTCTTAGTTGCGTCTTGTGTGTTTGTGTGACATTAAGAAATCTGTTGAATTATCAGAATAAGTATGAGTATGAGTATACAAAAAAGAGACGTGAAGTTTGGAAAACGCTGTTTGAAGATGCAGTGTTACTTTTTTAGCAAAGTTGAATGTTCTGTAAGGGGCAATTCATCCCAGGAATCATTTTTTTTTTTTTTTTTAGCTTGTTACTGAAAGAAAAGTGTACTTCTCTGAGGGATTCATACTACAGGCTGTGTCTCTTAATACTCTGTTGTGCTACTTGACAATACACTTTAAAGCCATATATTAAATGTAAAAAAAAAAATTGTTTCAATGACTTCACATTACAATAGTAGAAAATGCATTATTTTTCCTGCTTCACAAGTCTTTGTTGTTTTTATTCCCCCTCTGTGCAGCAACAAAGTCTAATTTACATATCATAAATTAATTTACACGTGACAACAGTGCAGCTTGAATCATTGTCACATTTACTAGAACTAACAGAAAAAATATATGTAGTATGAGATGAAATCACTAACCATCCATCCATCCATCCATGTAAAGGATTGTTTGGGGCTGGATACCAAGAATGTGAGTTATTTCATGAACTGATTGTTAGTTAAAGGTTTTAGAGAGTAACAGGTTTACAAAAAGAAAGAAAGCCTATTTTATTGATTCCCTTGGAGATATTACTTCTCCTTAAACCCATCTTATCCATAGTTAACTTTACCGATACATGCTCGGAGCCGTGGGCCTGGGGGCAGCAGGGTTAAAGGTCTTGTTCAGGGACCCACAGGGGTTTGCCCATCAACAGTGGGATTTGAACCTGCAAATTCCAGATCCCAAGTCTGCTTACCTTAACTGTACGAGCCATCACTGCCATAGACAAAGAATATTTGCTTCACTGAGATTAGTTGTAGGCGTCATCTTTCTCAGTGGAGTTTTCATGTTGTCTCTAAAAGTGTGGTTTCCTCCCACAATGCAAAGACATACCTGCCAAAGTGAATGTAAGACTGAATTTCCCATTGTTATGAGTGACTGCATGGAAATTAATTTTTATGCATTTACTTTGTCAAAAAGAGGGTATAAAGATGGATAGGTGGGTGGATTGATAACATCACTGTATGTACTATTACTAATATTCCCATCATTACTGTCATTTTAGGCAAGACCAGCTGCATCATTATTGTCTTCAGAATCACTAAAGTCATTGCTGTTGTCGTCACCAGTTGAAGAACCAACTGTGATCCCGGGTTTCACCCAGCATGAATTTAGAAAAAAGGTCATAAACATAGACAATTCTGTTTCATCTGTCCATCCATCAATTAAGACACTTAGGGGAAAAAAGTAGAATGTTTAAAGAGCAGAGAGAAGAACCCATTGGAGGCCTCACGGCAGCCTCTGTAGTCCCACACGATCCTCTCCTGTCCGGGCAACATCCCAGTGAGTTAGACTGAGTGGCCTTGCTCCAGCTTGTTGAATAATGAATTAGAGGCTGATATCCTGTGACGGAGACTGGGAGAGAGCACTTCCTCTCTGGGCCAGAGTGGGGCTTGAATACCCGTGAATAATACATGGCCAAAAGTGGGTCTGTTGAAATGACTCAATACTCGGAGTCAAGTGCAAGATTATCTTTCCATGGTTATGAAAATATTGCAGCTTTCGTAAAACAATAGGAGAGGTGAGAACATGATTGTATGAAGCCGCTCCACGTGTAGTGTAAAAAATTTGATTGTAAATTGCTCTGAAGCGCCGAGTTGTTTTTGAATTGTATGCCTAAATCCATGTCTGTTTGATGTACGTGATAATATATGGCTCATACAGTGTGAACACCGGGCCCGATATAACCTTGCGCACACATGCAAAAACATAGTGATATTTCTCCACATAAAAAATGGATGTAGATGATTGTCTCTGTTCAGCTTTATTCCCGTGATTATGCTTTTTCACTCCGTTTGACTCGAGGATTCTGGTTACATCAATATGGAAATCTAATCATCACAACACCTGCCTTTTTAATGTGAAAAAACCCCCCCCAAAAAACCTGATCCAAGAAAGTATCATGACAGACTGTATTTACTTATCTTTATACAGTTGCTAATTTACGCATTTGGAGAAATGGATTTGGCCTCCCACAAAATTATCCAGGGCCCCACTGTTTCTCACCAGGCCAAATAAGACCCTCCAAGAAAGCTGGAAACCGCAGGCTTTCACTCAGCCCCAGCTCCCCCAGCTAACCGCTAATCCATGTGTTTGATATATTAGACGCTCTGCTTGGCTTTGTTCTGCAGGGATGTGCTGTCCCTTCTCCTGCCAAGTCCCCCTCTTCCCTCAACTATCTCTTTTGCTTGAGCTTTCTCTTGCTCCTGCTACAGTCCAGAGGATTAGGCCACAGTCCATGGGATTTATCTAATTGTGTTTAATTAGGGCTAGGTCAGGCCCAAGTCACAAAACTGTGGCGGCTGGATCTGTGAAAGCAGATACTGTGCGGTAACCCCTCCAGATTTGAGGCAAGCAGGTGGGCCTCAGTAAGGTAAGAAAGCACCAAATCAAGAAGGGAAAAGTGTATAAATAAATGCAGTGGAGGGAGAAAGAGAGGGCATGAGGGAGGTGGAAGAGTGGAATCAGTAAGGTGACGACAATGTCTGTGTTGGATTCCCCCAAGGAGAAATCGATTGCCACGCGCCTCGCTGTTCCCCAGACCTCTGCTTCCCCATGCTTTTCTCTCTGACACCATGCTGTGGGGAGCCGTAACTCACTGTGCCCTTGGTCGGGGCTTAAGCGGATTGTGGGTCAGGAAGTCTTCCCTTTGGCATGATGCACTGTATCCCAGCTAAAATAAATTCTCCACTGAAGAGCATTAACAGCAAGCGGCCTCTTGCTCTTGTCTGCTGAGGACTACCAAGGGCTTAAAGGAAGACAAAGGCGCAGAGGGGATGCGAAAGCAAACTGTGGGTTTCTTTGATTTTTGTCGACTGAGGACCTCCAAATCTACTAAGAACATTTAACACTCATCTGGGTTATTTGAGTACTGTACTCCAGGTCCATCACAGCTTAGCTGCCATGTGGGCATACAAGCAATAAATACAGAAAACACATGTCACCATTGTCCACAACATTATCGTCTATTAAACTAATGTGAAACGTAACAACATCAAGTGCTTAAAGACTTCCATCTCGAATGTCACTGCATACAGAACACGCCACAAGTGAAAATTCAACAATACCTCAAAGAAAAATGCACTGCCCCTTGTAACAAAGCTGTCACGGTAAATCTCCTAAGCATTTTCGTAAAATGAATCTGGTTGCCTTATAATGAGCCCTTATTATGGCATTGTATTTATGTTGTGTGAAACAAATAGTTGCTGGAAAAGAAATGCATCTGTAATTTGTGTGCCACGGCATTGTCATTAGGAGTTACTGCAAAATTGTGTAGGCTCCCAAATGTGAGCTATTGACACGCATAAATATGCACAAAAATATGCAATACCAAAGCCTCAAAAAAGGAGTTCTGGGGCCTATAAAGGCATGTTGATGGAACGGCGCTCTTGTAAATGAAATGTGCTGAAATGCTGCCGTGCGTTCTTTTCCTGATTCACCTCATCACATCTCAGTCTGAGACACGCTCCCAAAGAGACAAGACTCCATGCATACAAAGTTTCTGTGTTTGGCATGTAAACATTTTTTTTTAATAAATATTATAGTAGTGAAGAAAAACATTGATCCATGTCAAAAGTGCTGCCATCACATGTGAATGACATCACTGACAAGCCTCTAGTGATCCGGTGGTAAAGCATCGGCCTCAAGTTTATACAAATAGATCCCAATTATGAAAAGTTCTCCACACTTTTCCTTAATCTGCTGATATAAAAGGAGCAGGATTACTTTTGCAACAACACATCATCAGTAGGATCAAAGGAACCTTTCTAAATCCAGTTTCGACTGTCACGTTCACCATCAGTGGGTGAACAATCTAATGCTTGGTGAATTCTGCTTCACAATGACGGGAAGAGCCGACATCGAATCATAAAAAAAAAAAGCCATGTTGCTCTGAGCGCTTGGCCGCCACAAGCCAGTTATCCTTTTGACACCTGCTTAAAATTCAAAAAGTCCAGAACCAGCCACAAGGGCCGCTATCATGTTTTGCCTTGAGGTTCAAAAAGGCTCATTGTCCTATGAGAGCCAGCAATGCATAACAGAAATATGCCAGACAGATCATCCAAACTCCACCTCATCGTAATTATCCTTGTACTCTGGGTTAGACAGAAGCATCTTTCAAGCGTGAATATCTGCACAGAGCAGCTTGGGGAAGACAGGAAGTGAGTCAAAGGAAAGTGCTGAAAAACTTTCAAGACGAAACTACATGTACACATTTATGATTAGAATTAGTATGACAGCCTGGAAAAATGACCAATATGAATGTAAATACAATGTAAAAAGTCAAAACTTGGGAATTGTGTTTTCCGTACAACCTATTTAGCTGTTACAGGGTTGCAATAGCCGAAACCAAAATTGCTCAGTGCTTTCATGCAAAGTGTGCATCAAAACAGGGTTATTTATTGTGTCCAGTGCGTGCCATGAGTTAATACTGGAAATGAGAAGTTTTGGGGGTTTTTCCCACAAAAAAGAGAAGCGTACAAATTAAAGGTAAACCCTAATTGCTCAAAGTTTTATGCTTTATTATTAATTGCTGCAGTTTCTGTGTCTTATGATCATTCCCATGGAATCATGTGGAATCATCTGTGCTTCACATATGCACGCACACAGAGTGAGGCTGAAGTTTTTGGCGGGGTAAATTATTCTCCCTGGAGATTCATTGAGACTCCGCCTCCTGAGGGAGCACAGTGAGTTCCTCAGAAGGTTCTTTGTTCCTGGGGAAAGTTCCTGTGGTTGAAACTACTCAGACCTGGGATCAGTGACTTAATAACTCACTCAGACTAACCCCAGTATATAATCCCATGATTATCTCATGTCCATCATAACCGATGTGTTGATTCAGCGCGAGAGACAGATGGTCAGTGACAGCCAATGCTATCAACCTCAATTGACTCCGAAAGCTCCCACAATTACTCACTACCTCTTAATCACAATGACCCATAACAGTATCCAAGGCACTCCATTGGACTGGGAAATGGTTCACTGTACAATTATTCAAATCAGAGCTGAACAAGAGCAATGGTGGAAGTGTTAGAATTGAGTAATTATGGGCAGCAAGCAGTGGCTCCAAATGCCATAAGCTGAGCGATCAAGTAATAGCCTTGTATCCACGGTAACCTTTTTAAAGGAAAGTAATATTTGTATAATGTGGCCCCATTTGATCAGAACGGGAGAGAGTCGAGAAGATTCCCATAACTTTGTGTCAATGGCAAGCAACATCAAGGATTTATTTTTTTAACCGAGACTGCTGATATTTGTTTTTAATACAGTGGACATAATTTATTTACTTGTGTTTATAATTTTATGCAAGGCATAGCCTCGCTGGAGCATCCGTTTTAATATGGTTTCTGAGAAATTCATCCATAGATACCATCAATATCAGTGATAACATGAAAATACCTACCATTATTGGTCTTTTATAACATCCTTTCTGGACTTCCTTCACACCTGCGTGAAACCTGTCATGAAGAAGAAATGAAGGAGACTCGTTCAGATGGTCCGTCCTGTGGAACCAGAGATGGAGAAAATGAATAAAACTTTATTATTCATCACATGGTCAGCGGGGCAAACTACTGAACACAATATATCCATTTTCATCACCCTAACAACTCAGTTCCTCTGTCATCTCCGACATTAAGAATTGAGCTGCCAAGCACATATCAGTCCTGGTCAGCACCTTTCCAATCTTTGAATCAACAAGGCATTTTTCTAAGAGGAATTTGTTTGTTTTTTCTAAAACAAACAATTACAAGAAGTGTATGTTATTAATAGTAAGTCAATTACTGATGTAATTCAAGAATGACCACTGGAATTTAGAAAGGAAATTCCCATAAAAGATCAAAATTAACAGATTTTGTAAGTGGGCGTATGTGTATTTTAGAAAACCAAGCACCATGTTAGAGGTTATCAAGCTCAATAAAGAACACAATGATTAAACCATCAGCTATTTCTGTTAATTACAATATAAAAAGAAGCAGATTTCAGTTTTTAAGTAACATTTTTACCCTTTTAATATGATCTTCTATTGCCTGTTCAGTTTTTCCTGTATGCATATTTAAATGGCATGGTGCCATAACTTATATTTGAACTTGTATGCGAATGTCAATAATCATTACTTTTAGGGGAAAAATCAGTCATAAAATTACAGTGAGGCGTCTAAAAAAAGAAGAGAAAGTGGCTGTACTGTTGAGCAGAAGTTACAGCGCCGTTATGCTGCTGAATGAAGTATAGCCATTATTGTCCTGACTGCATGAGGTAAAAGTGGGACACAGCCAGAGTTAAATTAGAGAGCGGCACAGCAGTTGCATGTGTGCACATAACATTGGGGCTTGTTGCCTAGTCACAGCGGAGCACAGCACTGCATCCCGGTCCCAGAGAGTGAAGCGGAGATGCTGACTCAGCCAAAGCCCTCAGCTGCAGGCTGGAGTTGGCCCTCAGGAGCGCACCGTCTGACCCATATAACTCAACACTCGGCATTATACAGTACCAGCATACATTAAGTTTTATGGAACTTTACTGGTGGGTAAAGTTTCACTTCAGAAAACATTTTGTTCTAAACCAAACAGCTCCATGAACACTTTTAGTCATTTAGTCAAACAACTGCATTGTTTTAAATCGCTTCTGTGAGCGAAGTACATGTACATCGAGGTCGGCTGTCCTCACTTGAACTTAGGAGGAAATTAAAGTAAAACAACAACGGTAATCACCCTGTTTGTGCAGTGCTTGTGTTATCGATGCCATCACTTGCAGCTTACCTAACGTCAGACTGACTTTTTGTTTTCAATGTATGTTTAAATTCCACACTGTGGCTGTAAGCCGGTCAATCGCACAGGCGCCGACACATGCACACACAACGGGCAGTCTGATGTGTGGTGGCCTGAGGGTTACTTGCCTGTGGCAACAGACCGCATGACCATCACTTCCCATTAACCTTCTCCAAAGTGGGAGGAGAGAGCTGCAAAGCAGACAAGACCTGAGGACTTTATATTTAGAGGTGTGCTGCCGAGGCTCTGCTACCTATCTGCTCTGTCTTTGTTCCACCTTGAGAGGCAGTGCATGCAGGCTAGCAGTAACCTGGCAACAGGTTAGGTACTCTTTACTTATTGTGTGCTTTTATGAAAAAGAAAGGAAAAAAAAAAAAAAACATTTTCCAGCCGAGAAAGTCGGGTAAGCACAAGGCAAAAATACTCTCCAAATTCACTTCCCAAAATGCGAAAATAAGACATTGGAGGTTAAAAGTCTGTTACAAACTTAGCACAATAGAACAAAACAGGACTGGAGAAAGCGTATTCTTCAGTTTTCACAAATTCAAAGCTGGCCTTTACTTTGATTACGACGTGGTCAAGAAGGGCACTTTCGTTTTGTTTTCAGATACGCTGCTGCTTTTGCTGCACAAGTGCTGCAGGTCCCTCTGTCATTATGGAGCAAGAACATTTTTAAAGAGCATGTTTTTTTCCGGGACTGATCATTAACGTCTCTCTTTCTCATGATAATAAGTAAAGCAAATTATTACAAGCGTGGGCTCCTTTTCACTGTTTCAGACCTGATCACAATCCTTTGAATCTTTTCTTAATTACATATGCAGTTTTTATTTTAATTGACTTTCCTGTAATTATATTATCATTGTTCATTGTGTGTGAGGGGACTAATCAGAATTAAAAGAATCAAATTGAGAAAACCTTTGCCTTTCATTGGGAAACCACTTAATTAATGTGGTTGTGTGTGCATGTGTTCTACGCCGGTGATGCTCTGTTAAGCGTCAGTTGGATAATATTGTTGCGAAGGACTTTTCCGTGCTTCAGATCAATAATTCAAGGTGTTGTTTGAGCAGTGAGTAAACAGTAGACAGGATCTTGATCTATTCAGATAACATGACCTCCATTACATTATCATGAAGACATAAAGGTCATTGATTGGTGGAGAATCATTAGCCGCTGTCAAGCTGATTCATCTGCATCTCCGCGCTCGGCAGTTGAGAGGCAGTAAATGGAAAGGTAAGAAGATCAACTCGCCCCTACAGTTTCTAATCAATACACGACACTGTAACCAAAGCACACTAACCTAATAAAGTGGTTGTAATGTCCATTCAAACAAAATGTTTATAAAATAACTCAACACAACAAACGACATTCAGCGGATGTCATTTATGGTTGTGTGACTTACAGTGTTTCATTTCTTAGAAGTTTTAAGGCTCGTTCTTTTCCACAGCAGCTTTGATCAGAGCCCTGGAGAAAGTGGTCATCTGGACACTGTAAAGGGAACTTTGTCTTAATTGCTAAAACTAACACCGTGCAAACCTGTACTATGTTCTCTCTGGGTTTTGGTGAGCACAGCGGCAGCCGGCTCTATTTTGTTGTCAAATACAGGAAGGGAGCGAGTAGGAAAAAAACCACCATGGACTTGTATCAGTGTAGAGAGGACACTTGGTATTATTAATAGTAACAGACCCATGACAGTGAACAGAGAAGAGCCTGTGTGAGCTGCCTTTTATTTCAGCCACCCTCCCCTCCCGTACACCCCACAACCTCCAACTTCTCTCCACCCCAGCATCTTATGAAATATGTACAAGGCAAACAGAGGTGGGGTTGATGCGCAGACCTTCCTCCTCTATGACTAACCGCTACACGTCCAGTACCATTACTTATTTATAAGGCATGCCGTGTAAGTGCCAGAGTGGCCTCGCTCGCTTCCCTCCACGCCATAAGGGCACTTTCATAACACCCTGTTTACATTTCAACCACCAAGAGAGGAGCGATAACAAAAAAGGATCTCCAATTAGTTACAGTGTCCAGAGCATGGCGAGACACAGGCGGCTGTGATGGTTCCGATAAATATTTGTAATATGTCGTAGAGCCCATTGGTCTGTGCTGGGCATCATCCAAGCTTATTGGAGGAGATTAGTTGAATGCTTTTCCATTGAAGCCACGCTGGATTTGGAATTACCATGAGGGGAAAACGTGTAAAAACAAAAACAAATTCAAAAAGATCTGTTTAATGTAAACTGCACTTACACTCGGTGTTGGTAGAAGACGCCATACAAGTGCTATTTCCTTTTTCCATCACATTACTTTAATTTTTTTATTTATTTTTTGCCTAACTGGCTACTTATGTATTTAATGCTGAAATAGATCATATGCTCCATTTTTTATGTCGCAGTCTAGACATAATACCAGGAACCAATAATATTACCACGATGCATGGTTCAAAATCATTTTGTAACGGCTTTCATTAGAGTCCTTTTAGTGATTTCAAACAGATGTACGATACATTGAGGGGGAATGACAGATGTTCAATGGCTGGATTAGATTTTTCATGATACACATAGATTGAATAATAATTAAAAACCAATTCTGACAACGTTATTGTCTGCAAACCAATGAATGCTGTGATTTTCACTGAAACCTCTATAATATGGTCGCTTTGATATTTGGCTTCTCAAGGAATGAAAAACTGCCTCTGCGTTGAAATAAGTGGGAGGATTCTTTGTCAGCGAGTAAACAAAGCAGTGTGACAAGCCAATACCCCTCCCCAGTGTTTTAGAAACACAATAAAGAATCAGATCAAATCTGGATTAAGGATAAAATGCCTGCAGCACTTTACATTCACTGTACAACTGTATAGATTTTGAGCTTTACCAGGGTACTTACCAGGAGACACCATCTGGTGTAAGTGTATTCTTTTGGAGTCTTTTATTTATTCGGTGTAAACCGTATAGCTTGGTGGAGGCTTTCCACAGACGTGTGTTATGATAATCAGATCATAGTACATGCATAGTATTTGTCACAAAAAATTAAGACACCGACATGCATGCTGAAACTACAGACAATACTTGTATTTGAGAATTCATATGATTAATGTCTTCAAGGTATCTTATTTTTGTGTGCATAGTTGTAGATTGTGCACATGAATATTCAGACGGACTCTGTGTACATTGTCAAAGCGAAGCATCCTCCCTCCCTTATGGCAATGTAGGTCACATTTTCCTCCAACTCTGCCTCAGCATGAAGCTCGTGCTGCCCCAACTCTGGATGCCACCAGACACAGAGCTGGCTCAACCTCGCGGGACACACATGCAAGCGTTCACAAATACACACAACATACACACAACATACACACACACACACACACACACACACACACACACACACACACACACACACACACACACACACACACACACACACACACACACACACACACACACACACACACACACACACACACACACACACACACACACACACACACACACACACACTGACAGATGCAATGCCAGGCAGACCTCAGACATGTTACCACACTGCACCACTGTCTGGGACCTCCTTGGCCACTGCATCCCCAAACCACTGGCCTCATAGATCCAGCCTTAGGCCAGGCCGGCCCTGCCCAGCTGCGTGTGATCCAGTCCAGACCGAGCTGACACAAGTCCATCCTACAGCCACACCATCCACATCACTCTCCGCGTCTCCCCGAACTCATCACTTCTCTCTGGATGGATGGGGACTTGGGATCGACGGCAGGCTAGCCGCCTCTCGTCCTTGCCACGGCCATCTGCTTGGTGAGCCCAACGAAAGTGAGAGGAACGCTTGCGTGCGTCTGCCAACCAGCCGGCTAGTCTTGCCGAGGGCCGCCGTGTCCAAAAACGCTGTGCCGTGCCGCAGAACCTTAACTCACTGTCACAGGGCCGTCCAATGTGATTGATCTGGTCCATTTAGTCAGAGCAGCCAAGTCTGGAGGAGGCCTGGTGCTCCTGCTGCCCCTCCAGCCCCCTTCATCCCACTCTAGCCCTGACATCCCAACTAACACAACACAAACACTAGAGCCCTGCCAGCTGGCCCACAGGCTTGACATGCTCTGCCTGCTTATCAGTTAACACACCACAGGCCTAAAACCAGGCTTACATGGCCGTCCACAGCTCAATCGTTTTGGCGGTCCTATTGAGAAGTAATTGAATTGAACTGAATGAAATGAATGCTCATATTGTAATATGCTTTTAATCCATGATAATGTCATTTAGTTGGAAAATTGTGTCATATTCATTAACATCACATTTGCAAAGGCTCAAGAGGTTAAATGTGTTTTTCCTTTTTCATTAGCAGTTGTTCCTTGTGCCACCAAATTAAAATGCAAAGAGAACTCTTCTTTTCACCGATGTGAAATTACAGTGATTCAGAGAGTAGAGAAACATACAGTAGCATACTCTATATTTCCTCAAACGTGTCTCCCGGAGCATCCGTACTACATTTATAACGTGACAGATGAAATGGAGTTCAGAGGAAATTAAAGCGGTCATCAGGACACGTTTGCACGTTTCATTTTACATCCTTAATATTATTTCCTGTTCAGCATATTTGCGTATCCTCGTCCCTTCTATTGGAAGGCTGGTGCTCTGGCTTCATTCACTACAGGGAAGACATTTCACTGGGTGTTTAGTTACTATGAAAATTAGTTCCCTAGACACATAGGTTACAGCCACAGCCCTTCATCCAGTTGCTCTTTGTGCTCTGTGCGTATTACATCACTTTGAAATCGGGCAAGTCCAAAGGACAGAGTTCTCAGTACTCCCTTTAAACAGACCGACTGTTAGTTTTTGGGATTTACCCACAGTTGCAGTTTGCCCTAAAATTCCAACCACATCATATGGGGTTATTTTTCTTCCGAGACGTCCGACTGCTGCTGAGGAATCAGTTCTCGAGCTGCTCAATTTCACTGCGTAAACAGAAAATGATTGTAGATTTAGCGTTAACGTCAAGTGAGGTTTTCTTGATATGTTGATATAGATGAAACGTTTAGCTGGAACAGACAACGCTTTAAAGCTTTAATTGTGAGTACTGAAGCGAGGCAAAGACACAGAGCTTTTAGTTTGGGGAGATCCAGAAGAGAAATGGATTCTATGTATTGCAAGTACACCGAGTGAGTTTGAGGAACTCGCGGAAGTTGTTAGGAATATTGCATGTCCTCTCACTTTAATATTTAACAAGAGGAAAGCTTTTTCTCTGAAACTTTTCAGTATCCTTTGGTCACTGGATGTTTTCCTCAGCTCACACAGTGCTCGCTCTCTCTCTCTTTTTTTTTTTTTTACTTTCCACATCTTTCTCTCTCCTCTTTGCTATTTTTGTATGATGTTTGCCGCCAAAGGCCTTCTTTTTTTGCATTAGTCTAAGGGTAAAAAGGACAAAAGTGAATGGCCGTCTATTTCATACAGTGCTCATTTTTTCTTTAAATGAGAGATAAACCACATATTTTGATTCACCCCAGCAATAAGCTATAATTCCTACTTGCTGCTCAAGAGGTCTTTGTGTAATAGTGCACATACGGCGAGTAAATGATTTTAATCTCCACGATCGTCCGACCAAATATGAAGTCACACTATGGTGAGACAACCTAAGCAAACTCCCTATCGGACTGAGGCATTTGGCGGAGCAATCTGTGAGCTGTCCAAGGACCACCATGGGAACTTTACTAGAGGGGTTGGCTGGAAGGATTGTGGGAGTGTAGTGACAGTTGGGGGACTTTTCTCATGTGAAAAGAGCTCAGCAGCCTCAGAGAAACACACACCACCACAAACAAAGAGCATCCATGACCTGGTAATGAGGTAATCTCAATTTTATCATTTTAAAAGTGTTGCCACCCCCTCCGCACTCCCTCTCCTCCTCTCTCCCCCCCCCCTGCCAGTCTCCACATTCACAATTGTAGCCAGGTTAATTAAAGAATTCTCTCCTTAATTCCCCCAGAATATAATCATGACAGTTTTACAAGCAGCAAGGTAATATGATCTCATATTTTTGTTTAGTGCTGCAAACCGTGCTGCAAAGTAGTTTTAACCGTGTCTCCAATGGTGACATCTCATCATGGCGCAGTATGAAATGGTCCTGAAGTTGAATGAGACTCAAACAAAAGCGTGAGGGAATTAGTATTTGCGAGGCACATTTCCAGAAAGTGTTTATGTTCTTCTTAAAGCTTTTCTCTGGCAGAAGCGATTACATGAACGTCTCCTACTTATTTGTTTTCATCTGAACATTTGGCTGAGGGGTTTATCCATCTTGACAAGCACATAATATGGTTTTTGGTGCTGTGAGGGGAAAAAAATGAGAGAGATTGGAGGAGAGAGAGGGGAGGAAATGTGAAAGTTAAAACAGAGGCTCCGTGGTGGGGTTTTATCACTTTTCTTGCTCTTCCCTCCCTCTCTTAAACAACATGCTTAACTCCCAAAAGATGTGTTGAAAGATCACAATAATCCCCTCGAAATGACATTAGTCTTCACTCTCCTCTTTGAGTAGGTGGAATGTATCTGAGCCAAATTACTGAAGACACTCTAGGGTGTTGGGAACGATGTGATAAACATATAAAGTTCCCAATGTAATTTGATTAACTCTAAAAGTATAAATATGGTATCTGCTCAGCATTCCATGCTAAGCCTATTAGAGGCTCTACAGTAAATGAATGTTGGTCCATATGATAGTTTGACTTAACTTCCTGAGCAGTCAAAAGGTATCCAATAAAGCAGCAAAGGCTTTTCAAAACTTTTTATTAGTGGTCAGTTCGCTTTAAACACCACTACAAAATAAATAATCTTTAATTCAGAACATAGACTTATGTGCTGTATGTGATGGTTTTGACCATAGCTGATTATAAACGGGGGTTCAAATATGCAGCCCGTGGGCCAAAACTGTCCCGCAAGAGTTTCCAGTCCATGCAAACCTTGCAAATTCTTCAATAAAATAAACTGCTACTTCTAATTAGGAGAGATTAGTGACAGAAAGGGGGAAAACTAGCCAAACTTTAACACTTAGTTTGTGAAAACATGCTCAATAAAAGCTGCAGAAATCATCCAGGCTGCATGATTTCTACATTAGCGTGAAGAGAATTACTGTGGCAAAAAGGATTTAAGTTTACTCTTTTTCTTTCTTTTTTTTTCATAACAAATTTCAGGTTGTTTAAAATAGATTTAGCAAAAAAGTTCATGTGAACATTTTCAGTGTGTATTTTTTTCCCCTCAAACCGAAGTAAAACTTTGGGGTTGTTAAAACGTTGCTATGCTATCATTGTCCTGTTCTGGTCTCCTCGGCTGTATGTGGCCCCTGAACTAAAATGAGCTCGACACCCCTGGATAAAGACACCGTTTCCATTCATCCCATCACTGTGCAAGAATGCATTTTGTATTGCGCATCAGCAAGCAGAACCGGGACGAAAGAGGCCTGAAAGCAAATTATTAGGTGTAGATGGACAAGAAAGGTAAATGCCGAACATTGACTGGATAGATTGTTGTGTAGCACAGCGTCTTAACCACTTGGCCGCGACTTGAAGTGAACTTCAAAATGCAGCATTGCAGACATGTGGACCTCTCCTTCCACCAGTGCGGCATTTTGAACATTGCAGAAAGAGCCTCAAAGTGCTTATTTCTTCTCTGTCAAATTGGGAGCCTGGGAGACTGTATTGAAGTGCTCAGCTCCAAAAATTGCTGCCAAGATATGCCACTGACTTTTCAACCAGCTTTCAATTGTAACAGTATAATGTTGGAGAGGGAAACAGGGGCCTTTTTTGTTGTTTTTTTACAGTGCTGGGGGTGCTGATGATGACCCCCTAATATGTTTGTAATTTGTATTTTTATGTGAAAATCTATCTATCTATCTATCTATCTATCTATCTATCTATCTATCTATCTATATGGATTGTGTCATGTTGTACCTTATGGTGTCTGCATATGTCTAACAGGGCTTTGGTGGTCCATCTAGTTCTGTATGTGTGAGGCTGACTATTTGCTGATCTGCTTCCCAGTGTGAAGTGTTGGATAATTAGCTGCCGTTATCAGCCTGGGACACGGACAGTCTCCTCTCCACTGACAGGTCATGGAGCCCAGGACCAGCAGGAGGTTAGAGCAAAGGAGGAGGTGGGATGATAAGGCCACAGGAGGAGAGACAAGGAGGAAGAGGGAGAGAGACGGGTGAGAGAGCAAGGGGGAGATGGCGCTAAAGGAAGAGAAAACAACGTGGGGGTTAAAGAATCAGACAAAACCTGAACGAGAGGAATGGGATGAGGAGCCAGACAGAGGAGTAGACAGAGAGATGGAGCAGTTAAAGAGGGGGAGACAGTCAGGCCCCACAAGGACAGAGCAGCTGCTCCGGCCTATCAGCTCTTCTACAAGACCTCGACGCTCATTAGCATAAATTCAAATGACAAATGTGGCCCGCTTTGGCAAAGACTAATTAATTCACGGAGGGGGGAAACTCACCACAGTAAGAATTCAAATCATTCAACGCCACAGGCCTGTACAAGTGTTAGGAGGGAGCATGTCGAGCACCATTGTGTTTCGGAATTAACCGCAGTTCTTTACAGGTTACAGGGTGAAATACATGGTTTTAATATATGTTTCAGAAAAAATATCTTAATTTTTCAGGTTGCGCATTGATAGTTTGGCAAACTGCGTGTTACAATGCTCCTTGGAAACATTTCTGATTTACATGTGCTGGGTGAGTGGCAGTGATTGGGATGATTAGGCTGGCTGAACTTGTTTGGTATATTTTCATGCTCACATAAAAAACTCAACACTTCCTGATTTATGGAGGGAACAATGGACTGGAAAAGATTGCTTTGCACTGAAGTAAAGGCAAGTGACGCTGCCTGAGAAACACGGGGGAAGGTTAAGTGCTCCCCCTTGTGTTCAGCACACATACTTCTGCTGCTGTCTCACAGGACAAAACATCCTTTCTCCACATTATTTAAAACTATATCTAACACAAACATACATATTTCAGTGGATACCTGCACAAAGTTTAGTAACGCAACATTTAGCCCTTTGCCTTTTCCCTTAATGTCGGAATTATTACGTCATTGTTCCTTAACCGAAAAAAAAAGTCAGCCGATGAAATGTCTGTCGTCAAGTTTCACTAACAAGCTGATCATTCTCAGGGGATTTGTGTAAATTGAATCAATTCAACATGTTGGCAAGTCACACGGAGTGGCGTGGGGGGCCTAAACGATCCGTTTGAATGAGATTAGAGATAAAGTATCTGTTTCATGCCCCAGCCTGCACTCGCCTTCAATCCTCTTTGTTTTCCACTTTACAGGAGGTTTAACTGGCCAAAACATCTGGCTCTCATCAAGTCCAGGTGTTCCTGCAACTGTGTGTGTGTGTGTGTGTGTGTGTGTGTGTGTGTGTGTGTGTGTGTGTGTGTGTGTGTGTGTGTGTGTGTGTGTGTGTGTGTGTGTGTGTGTGTGTGTGTGTGTGTGTGTGTGTGTGTGTGTGTGTGTGTGTGTGTGTGTGTGTGTGTGTGTGTTGCTCTCCCTGCCTCTCACCCTCCTCAATTCTGTGTCTCTCTCACTTTCTCTACCTTCTTACATCCCCCCCCCCCCCCCCCCTCTACTTTCCCCCCGTCTCCAAAACATACCAAGCTCTGCCAGGTGCAACCGTTTTCCTCACCAAATCCCTTGTTAAAGACCCCACAATGGCCGTCCAAGTGTGCTCCCTCCTAAACCAGGCTCTTCCTGCTCCATAATTACATCAAAACAGAACATGTTGTGCAGTGTGAGGACTATTTATACATCTACATTGAGAGCCAGTTTTCGCTCTTTCTGCTTCCAAGGAACATCCTTCTGTGACTACTGTGTGTGTGTGTGTGTGTGTGTGTGTGTGTGTGTGTGTGTGTGTGTGTGTGTGTGTGTGTGTGTGTGTGTGTGTGTGTGTGTGTGTGTGTGTGTGTGGGTGCTGGGGGAGTAAATGAGTGGTGGTTGGCAGAGTGAGTGTGATTCTCCAGGTGGCATAGAGGGGCCCCTGTTACCACTGCCCATTACCAATTCCTCAAAGACTCTTACACCTGTAGAAAACATTATATCTTGACCAAAACATTGAGAATATGTGGTGCGCTTTTTGTCTGACAGTGGTGGACAGTTAAAACGATTTGACGGCAAGGTTATAAACCAACTGCTCGTTCAGAAGGGATAATTCTTGCAAAGCCACAACTATTACGGGCCGACTATTCATATCTTCATATGAGGCCATCACAATTTCCATACTAGCTTCATATGTAATACGATTGCTCTTTGGTTTAAACTACAGAATGGTCTTTGTTGGAGCGATCTCATAACTGTGCAATGTTCCAGCCTCTAATGGGCAATTACACTGTAGGCCCGGCCATTTATTTATTTAATACCATCGCTACCATGGCAATGACGTTTGTCTCATTCATACTCGCCCATTGTCATTGAGCATTTCAGTTTGGTTCTGAACTCTGCACATTCAAGGAGAAAAATTTGTGTTATTTATCAAATAAATTGGTAAAATAAATACAAATTCTTAAATCATCGTGTTTAGTTTTTTTGTTAAGTCTTGAATGAGTTTCTCTTGTCACTTTTTTAATAATTAGCTTGTGTGACAAGTACCAGAATAAAAACTGTGTACGTAATGGAAGGGGGAAACATTGAATAACCTGACAGAATGACAAGCTTTAGCAGGGGCTGTTAATTACAATATGACACACACTTCAGTATCTGTAGTCATTTGCCAAAAAAGAAAAAAAGAAGAAAACAATCGATTTTCACACTTGTATATACATCTTACAATCTTTGTGCATGGCAGGAGGCTATTTAATACATCATCTGCTATATGAAAGTTTTTGTTTAATCTGCGCGGGGTCCGCTTTGACATAAAGGAAGAGCCTGTTGCTGGATATAATACAATCAAGAAATGCATTGCCTCCACACTCACCCTATCAACTTAAAGCAGAGTGTCATGGCGGGTGGCAGCTTTGATAGGTTATCCACTGAAGGGGCTCTCTGATAATCCTGGGGCACTTCAGAAACAGCTACAGAGCTAACCAGCCTCACTAAAATTGCAAGCTTGTAACATGAACATGCAATCATAATTTCATGAGGGGTGTAACTCTAATAGAGGATACAGTTGGATTGTAATTTAAGGTTTTTGATTCAGAGGTTAAGATGTACGGCCGTGGTGGATCAGAGGAGATGTCAGCTCAGTATGAGCAGGATATGCCCTGGACAGGTAATATACAGAAATATACGACCACATACAAACATCTACACTTACAGGCAATTCACACTCACCAGTAACCTCAGGGACATGTCTTTGGATTGTAGCACAGGGATAAAACAAATTCACACAAAGAAAGAACATGCAGACTCCACACAGAAAATGTCCAAACCGAGAATTGAACCTGGTTCTCCGCACTGTGAGGGTCAACCAATAATCGCCAAAAGATCACCTCCTGCTTGATGTTTTCCATCCATCAAGCCATCTTGCTCACTCCACACATCATGCTGTCGAATCAGAGACAAAGCTCCATCTGTTGCTACAGCTCACAATGCCTCACTGGCATACATGGAGCAATAAGGAAGGGAGTGGAGGAATCGCAAGAGGAAATGGTTTCATGGCTGAGCTGACTGTTTGTATTAGTGCATTTCAAATGGGCATCGTCTGCTAGCACTCTGACATGGTGTTGCTCTCGCCTTTGGCGCGCGTCCATCCCTTCAGAGTGACACGCACGCACGTTCGTCTCTGGTCACACATGCACATACGCATAGGCGCGCGGCGACGCGCGGAAACGCACGCCTTCCTCCGACCTCCCCGCTGTGTGTGACACAGCACCCATGATCCTTTGCCTCGCGGGCTGTGAGCTGTCAGAGTGACAGGGCCATGAGGAGGTTGACATGTGATGCTATGAGACAGGATCAAATGTGTCATCATCTCCTCAAACAAAGACACAAAGAGATGAGATACTCTTTTCTGCAACATAAGCTAATTTCTAGAGTGTCACAACCGAATTTATAATTTGTATTATTTTCAGTTTGTTAGTTTTGAAAAATTACTTTTGTTGCTGCATAGGAGAATGTCTTGAGTGATATATTTTGTTTTGATGAATATGAGAAACACTATGAAGTTATGTTGCTCCTTTAAAGTCCAAAAGATGTCAGTCTAATTTAAGTTTTCACGTATTATCACCTATAATGACGTCTTGGACAGGACAAAATGCACCTCCCAGTATGTCAGGATACTGCATTTATTGTAAGATCAGCTGAGCATAAGAATAATAACAACTACATGCACATCATTGACAGTAACTGAATTTTAAAAAATCCCACTGCGTCCTGACGTATCACCGATGCCAAACTGTTAAAACACAAGTATGTACGCTGTCCAACTCCAGCGAGTCCAAGAGATAGAGGCCTGACGTCACTGCTAACAGTATTAAACAACTCTCATCTTGTTAAAAGTCATTTAAAAATGAATCAAATAAAAAAGATGGGTGTATATTTCCCACTGGTACTGCAGTGCTCTTCAACATTCAACTTTAAATTGCACATTCGAGTTTCTCAGAGTCAAAGATTCACACTGGAAATGCATGGATGACGGAAGACAAGCTACTTCTAAAAAAAAACACACAAAAAAACCTGATGCTTGTCCTGGTTCAACCTTCTGCCTTGAGTTAAACACACGTTGGTCATAGCTTTTACGGATCTTCTTCACTTGCTTTATTCAACAGTTGTTGTGGGTTGAGATGGAGCTGTAAAATTTGGTTGCACTTTACAGGCCTTGCAGCTTCACGCATTAACAGCTTAACAGTGGCCCGTGACAACCGATTATGTTTGAAGACGTTTCTCTATTCATGGTACCAGATTCATTAATACTGGGACCTGCTTAAACAATAAACAACAAAAAGGCTTTGAAAAAACATGACCCACTGGAGTTTTGGGCTTTGCGCACAAAAAAAAAAAAAACAAAGTTGAATGGTAACAGAGCTTTACGTCATACAGTATTGCAGTAAACTGCTTTAAGATTCATAGCACGCTTTAAATAATCACTTTCCCTCCTTCACACTCATTGAGACACACACACACACTAATATCAAAGTGCTTGTACACCAACTCGGGTTTCATTGTCTTGCTCAAGGATACTTCTGAACATGGTCAGGATGAGATGAGGGATTGAACCTCTGAGTTTGGGAGTGGAAAACAAACAACTCGACTAACTGAACCTTCCTTGTCCCAACTGTGGTGAACTGGTTAGTGCTCTTACCCCACAGTGATAATATCCCCAATTCAAGTCTGGGATTGCATATCAATCTGCGGGAGGCTTGATTCTTCCAACTGTGCATGTTTCTGTGTGTCTGCGTGTAATTTTCAAACGTTTGCCCTTTGATGGACAGGTGACCTGCCCAGGGTGTACATGCTGTCGTCATCTGGAATCGGGCTTCAGTAGGATGAAGCCGTACAGGAAACAGATGGATGAATTGATCACGTTTGACTCAAATGATGCACAAATGATAGATCTCCTCAACATAGATTAATTGAATGACTGTTAAGTTATGGCTCAAAACACACGAAAAAAAAAAAAAAAATTCTGACCTGAGTAGAATGAAATGTTGAATTTAGAATGGGAAAAAAGAAAAAACATATAACATTACTGCTGTTCCTGTCTACTCTCTACTCTGCTGTTGTGTGTCTGACAACCTGTCATCGGGTACAATGCTCGAGTATGCATGTGCGGACACACACAGAGGGGTGGAGAGAGAGAGAGAGAGACATAGAGGGAGAGAGAGCGAGAGAGAAATTTCTAGCTCTCGAAGCTTAGTGGAATCTGTCCAAGGCTGTCCAGGTTTCTGCTGTGTTAGTAGACCACACATCCACACCAGCTCTTTATTGTTCCTTGCACTGTGGTAATGGAAAAAGAGTCAGTGTGTCACGGAAGAGTAGGAAGTGGTGGCCAATAGCCATGGGCCCCAAGCCCTGTATGGCCTCTTAATGGCTGGCATCTCTTTATACTCTTTCACACACACACACACACACACACACACACACACACACACACACACACACACACACACACACACACACACACACACACACACACACACACACACACACACACACACACACACACACACACACACACACACACACACACACACACACACACAAGAGAGATAGGCTGACCACACTATAGTGAAAAAACACGCCGCGCCTGCATCCCTTCACGTGCTAGGAAATCCTGGACATGTCGGGGCACATTTACAAAAATACTTGCGGCTTTTTAGAAATTGCAATCACTTCATTTTGGAGAAATGCGATGCTGGTTATATTAAAAAATGAAAGGGTGCCCATATGGAAACCATCACAGAACCTCATGCATGCACATACAAATCAAAAGAACTCCATCCCAGCTGCTAATGAGAGTGACCATGACGTTTTTATGTTGTTATCCTTCTGTGTGGCTAAGGTAATGGCTGTAGGATGGGAGGCGTCCTCCACAGTGGCACACGGCGGCCTGCGTTGTATTGTTACAGCCTAAACGCATTTTTATGGTCTTTTTAACCTCCGAATTATAGTATCAGTTCTGCACAAGACAGGTAGGATTTAGTGGTTGGTTAGCAAACTGGATTTATTTACTTTGAATGTCTCATGGCAGCCAAATTGAAAAAGGGGCTGCTGCTTTATTTATGGTGAAAGGAACAAACATCCACAGTTTACCGAAGGAAACCAGGATAGAATAGAATAGAATAGAATAGAATAGAATAGAATACAAACAACTTCAAATTACAACAATAATTTGGGCTTGATAAGATTTTGGTTTCCCAGTGTTCGACAGTGGATTTCACATTGTCTTTGTGTGCGGAATGAGATGTCAGTTGTTAAGGTAATAATTGTCTGAGTGTGTATGTGACAGATAGAGCGCGTGTGTCTATTTGTGCATCTGTGTGTGTAGTTAGATGCACCGGTACTATCAGTCTTGGTCAGGTCTCTGCCTGGTGTGTGAAGGTTTGTCTCCCCGTGTTGTTGCAGCCTGTGTAATCATGGTATTAATTATTAGCTGTTTGCTCTCCATCATCAGCCTCCCCTGGGGCGGGCACCGTGCCTGGGCTGCCAAGGGCTGGCACCGGGTGTCTCATCCTGTATAAATCTGCTTGCTTAACATCAGAGTCATTGGAACAGCAGTGCGAAGTGCACACGTCTCATTCAGGTCGGGGGGGGGGGGGGGGGGGGGGGGGGAGGAGCTGGATAGATTAATATACCTTTTAGCAGAAGATAAATCAGACATGGTATGTTTTGCATGTCTTTGTCTTTATTTTTAATTTTTTTTTTTTTTATGAGGGAATAAACACAGTGTCCCCATGGGCTTAGCCTAAGTGGTGTGAGAAAAGATGTCTCACATTATCCTGGTTGGTGTCCTCAGGCCAGACTGTGAATTAGTTTCAAACTTTATCTGATCTCTTATGTGTCGTTTTATCACACGCCGCCATCAGCATAGCTCCATCACTTGCTAACACTGCGTTGGTGCGTGCGTGTATACATTTGTCTCCCTCAAATGCGACCGTCAGCATCTCTCCTACAGAGATACTTCAGAGAAGAATTGTGGGAGCGAAAGTCACAGCATCTGGCAGTGATCGTGGTGCCACAGGCCGTGTGTCCAAAACATGTTGGTGGGGGAGGGGGGGGGGTAAGTGGGGTGGGGTGCTTAAGGCTAAAAGACATCTCACCCCATTATTGACCTCCAGGACCTTATCCACATTGACTTGTGACTTTTGAAAACAATTTAGATCTTCAGTTTAAAGTCTGGATTTTCAGTGAAAATATCTCTGTATTCTTAATGCTTTTATTTCTTTCTTTCTTTTTAGCCGTTGATGTGTAAAATGTGTGAAAATGTATGCAATCAAATGCTATCCAAAACACTTAAAGTCATTTACAGGATTGAAAGCAATTTAGAAAATCTTTAAAATCAAATCTCATTATCCTCCATTTATCTTGGCCAATTCTGCTTTGCTTGCCTTTCAGCTGTTACCGCAGCCTTTGACATGTTTCCCATTTCTTTCAAATTCAATGATAGTCATAAAGACCAGAAAAGATCATTTTAGCAAAACACATTTTAAGTCAGTTACCAAATGGAAACATAAATGATCGGCACATACAAGGATCCAATAAATCTAAACCAGAGACAGAACGATTTCTTCTGGAGCTTTCGCAGAGTGAATTAAAAAAATATATTTCTTGTGTTTTTCAGAGAAACAACAGCTTTTCATTGTCCAGGCTTGACGATGAGGTAAGATTTACATGTGCCTGTTGCTACAGTCAAAGCGTGTGTGTTTTTCCTCTCTCCCTTTTTTCCAGCTTTACATTCAGAAAAATAAAGCATTTGTAGATTCTGTTGCATTAATTAACAACTACCAACGTTCCCCCTGTGGTTTCCCGTCACTTTGAAGACTCCTTCACAATAGACCAAGAGACTTAACCATTTACAAACTGAATGAGAACAAAAAAAATCTCTGTGATTGGATCACAATGCCACATGTTGGCTGATTGTAAGCACAGGAATTGTGTCGTAAAAGCAAAAACTGCCTCATGGGAATCATGACAGGAAAAATCCCGAGGTGGTTATGCTGCCAACTAGTTTTCACCAGTGACTGGTAAAAAGAGATTTTTTTTTTTTTAATCCTTTTTTTTTTTGCTTCAAGACAGAGAAAGATGTTCTAATCCTCTGTTCATTGTTCAGGTTGTGTGGGACTGGCCGAGGAAAATAGCTTTTTGATGGCAATGGAGGGGATAGGGGGCTTTGCCAAAGACGGGTTTCAGAAGTTAATGGGCCGGTTTCTATGCTGACAGTAAAATCTTGGCTGCAGCCGTCATTAGCTTGCGAGGCGTTATCTACTTCAGCGGTTTTGAAGATTATCTTTAAAGGGAAAACAGAAAATGACAATGTCAAGAAGAAGAGACATGTTTAAAAGCAAAGGTTTAATCAAGACTTACACCAGATGGAATTATCACAGCGCTAAAGCTGATTATTGCTGGATAACAGTTTAGAGAAATCCTTCCTCGATAACTGTTGGAGCCTTGAAACTATCTCGGAAGTGGATTCCCTTTCTGATGCACCACTCTGCTGGGCAATGGTGTTTGCCAGTGGGTAATGTTTGATCCAACGGATACAATTCGCCTACGGTGACTGGTTGCCCTATACAACGAAGATCTAACAACAAAATAAGACCCATCGTCTCAGCAAGGGTTCTTGCACACTGGTGCTTACAAATGCCGATCTTTATTTCAGCAAGGGAGGCAAAAAAAAACAACAAAACAGAAGCTTCTTACCTGTTTTAAGAACAACACTGCATGCCTGAGCACCGTTAAACCTTCACTAAAGTAGAGCTCTACGGGCTTTAACAGTATACTTTGGGTTGGGGAAGCTCAAAACAGGCAGTTTTCTTGCTGGGAGAATGGTAAGGTAACCTAACGCCTGAAGGGATGGGACGTGACCCCATCTTCTAGTTTCTTGTGCAACACAAAGCCGAGAAGAAAGAAAAAAAAAAGTCCTGTTAGCTCCTACTACACACATATCAGTACAATAAGAAAGCAAGTTTCGGTTAGAAGAGTGTTGGTGCAAGATTTGTGCATCGTGTAAATTAAGACCGTACCCTTAAACACATAATCAATCATTCAAAGTCACAGTAAACTATTCATTTGTATAGATCAGGAGTTCAAATAGTGGGAATGAGAAGGAGATTCCTTTACAGACAAGTGTGAAGAATAGCAGCAGACGTGTGCAGTTGCATGTACGTCTATCTGTGTGATGCATGCATGTTCATGTGCGCAAACGTATATGCATTATGTGTCTGTGCTTATCGTCTCCGCCAAGTATCTTAAGGGTTGCCAGAATCAGTTTCAGAACAACAACAACAACAAAAAAAACTCAACAAAAAAAAAACCCAGCCAATAAGCCACAAGCCATCAGCAGCCAGGTCAGATTAGGTTTCTGTCGTTGCCATTGTGCTGATAACACTACAGTGAGTGGCACTTCCCTACCGCCATTTCACCTCGGCCGCTCCACACTTGTCAGTCCTCCACCGGTCAGATAGGGTCTGTCAGTTCAATAAGAGATAAAGGGGACGTCAAGGGGGGGGGGGGGGTCTTTCTGTTAACAGAGCAGCATGGTCAAAGAGGTTTTGTTACTGAGGAGGGTCGCAGAAGGAAGAAACAGCCTAAAGACAAAGGGGAAGGAGGCAAAGTTGACTGGCACATTAGCCGGTGTCTCCCTATCACTCTGTTTAATCTGAAGAGACAAGGGATCTCTTGAGTTGTGGGGATGACCATGGGAATGGGGAACGGGCAAAGTGAGAGAAAGGGGTGGGGGGCACAGCTGTCGAGACTGATTTGCCTTCATATTATCTGAGCACAGATGTCCTCTCACTCGCTCACTCTGAGGCTGTTTATCTTCCTCCTGCACACAAATATAAAATTACACATTGGTGTTACACTGGATATTAACTTATTTATATCACTATTGCTTTAAAACTGCAATCATCTACTTCTTTCTTTTTTCTTTTTTTTTTATCTGCCAATCTTGCTCATTTGAGGTTAAAACTATCTTCTCCCAGCAAACCAATTAGTGTTTCATAAGAGGCTCATCACCTTTTCACACATATCACTGAAGATTAGCCTTCTGGGAAAACTTCGACAGAGTAGTCTCCTGGATAGATTTAGTCGGTCTGTCAACAGGCATCAGTGGAAGGAGGCTGAGACCCATGTCAAATGTTACCTCTCTATTTCAGTACAGAGGCACATCTGCCAAACACTGTTATTGAACTGGCACCACAAGAGCGTAACCTAGACCTCCCCCTGCACAACTATTAAAGGTGCACGGTTAAGCAATATTAATGTCATATTCAATCAATCATTATTACCTGAGGGGGGAAAATCCTGTTTAAGGTGTAGAAGAATTAGCCATTTTTAGCTTTGGAAATGTCAGGATATCCCGCTTTAAAAATGTGTTTAACAATAAGGCTCCTCTCTGCCTGTCAAAATATTTTGCCTTTTGTCCTGAAGAATCCGTAGTTTTAAGGAGCTGAACCTCAAAAGTTCTGCCACTATTGATACCTTGGGAAAGGCAATGTCTCCACCTATAGGAGTGAATGTGACACTACAAGTCTTTGTTGCCAGTGCATTTGTCGAGCACAATAAAAGAATGTGTTCATGAAATCATGTTTACTCAAAAAGAAAGTTGCAGAACGAGTTCCATCAGCAAATTAAGTTACTGAGCAATCTACGTATTGAGGAGTAATAAACCTATGTTTGGCACAGTGTTTTATCAAATTAACTTCTTTAATTTGTTACATTTTTATGAATTTTGTATGGTTTTGTATTTTTCTGTCTGTGTAAGCAACAATTTGTGGTGTTTATAGGTAAATATACCTGTGAGGTGGTGTTGTGGTTAGTACTCCGGTTTGAGGGCCTCTTAATGTGGCGTTTACATGTTCTCCTCGTGTATGCAATGCCAGAATCTGCACGGCCTGCGTTGTTTAACGCGTCATTCATCTGTTTTTATGGCATCCACACCATCAATGCTGAATATAAGCGTAAGGATTTTCTTCTCAGTAAGTGTTACAGTAGTTTGTTCTGCTGTATGTGGAAATGAGACGGTTCGCTGAAAGAAACGTTTCCTTGTTATTTTTTCCCCTCATAAAGTTCCACGTCATCGTTAAATTGCACTTTAATCCACATTCTGTTGAACCATGTTAATCAAAATATAGATATTAACAGTCCAATTGATTCTCTATTGTTTTGGACTTATGTCGGCTACTGTCAAATCCCGTTTAAGATTATTTTCCTTACATTAAACCGTGTATATATACATTTCCCTGTCAGTACACTTTTAGTGATGTGATTATATTCACATAAATCGAATAAAAGACACTGATTACGATTGCAAGACGTAGTTTACACTGCATTCATGTTATCATTGACACCCATAATTTTCAAAATAAGATAACATTGTCAATCAGTCGTGAAAAATGTGTTTTTTCTTTTTTTCTTTCACAATTATTTCGGTTTCGTGAAGTTAATGAGACAGTTGATTGAACACAAGCATGGCCAATTTTTGCTATTTATCGTGCGAAAACTGAACGGATGCGCGCTCCAGCCGGCCTGTTTTTTGCAGTGTGGACGTCAAGACTCGCGTTTGTCGAAAACGCCCCACCTCTCGACCCGAAAATCCCGTGACGTCACTGAACAACAACAACAACAACAACAACAACAACAATGTTGGACTTACGCGCTCCAGTTGTGCGGAAGAAGCTACTGATGCATTTCGGTTGGATAAGGTTATATGATATGACAGACTTCTCGATTTCTCCGTTTGTGCTCGCTCCCTCTTCTTCTGGTTTTGGTGTTTTTTTGGCAGCTTTCCGTTACAGCGCCACCTGCCGGCGTGGCATATGTACTACATCACTGAGTTGTTTTGCGCAGACTGCACTAATGCCCTGTGGATGGGAAACTTTTTAAGAACGTGTGGAGGAAAAAAAATATTGTTGTACTCTTCTGTTGGTCATGTCAGCTGGTAGCATGAAGCGGTGTAGGAGATGGATCATGTCTCATTGTATGTGCACACTCACTTTCATATTACAGTATTTGGTTATTGAAAACGGTAGAAGACAAGAAAAAAAGCAGGAGACAAACATGTTAAAGAAGCTTAAGTTTGTAAATGGTATGTATTTGTGAGTTTGGAGTACAATGCAATAAAACAAGAATACAAACATCAAAAAAAGAATAGAAAAACAGACAATCTTTGACAGTTTTTATACATTCTTATAATACAGTGTAGAGTATTATTATTGCTGAAGATAAACATTTGGGATATTGTAATTTCATCTCAGTACTGACAGACTGCTATTTCGTTAAAATCTGAGGGGGGGCATAAAACACAATCATGGAAGGACATCACCATGAGAACAAAATACAGCCCATCCAAAACACAGAGTTATACAGGTGTCAAGTGCAACACCAATTTCCTCTGCTTTTCGTCATTTGTTATGCTTTTGTTCTGCTTCGGGTAATTAAACTGTGCTGTGAGGCTGTCACTAACAAATGCAGTGCTACAAAATAACTCAGGAAATACAGGAAGATGATTACAAGATGATGTCTGATACATGGATACAAATGGTGAGCAGAGTGGAATGCTTGTTATATGTGTGGATCAAAAAGAAGAGCATATACTATAAAAAAATCTGTTTGTTTTCTTAGAAGGAATGCAAGTTTGTGATCATTTGTCATTGTGATCTGATCACTCCCACCAACACTTCTACTGTATCTCAAAAGCAAAATAAGTTATTTTGGTCCAGAAAAAGGTCTTCGCTACTTTATCCAAGAAAATGAGGCAGGGTAATTTCTACATACTTGTGAGAAGATTTTTGTTTTTCTCCAAAAACATCAAAACAGAGAGTCACACTTTTTCTTTGTGCTCTCGATAAAACAGGGAGTCATGTTTTTTTTCTGTTTTTTTTCCGTTCGTTTTTACACCTGCAAAATAGAGAGTACAAAGTTTCAGTGGGAGGATAAAGGTAAAAACATGCATAAACGCACGGGGAGATGGTGTCCCTGAGTGTGTGTGTGTGTGTGTGTGTGTGTGTGTGTGTGTGTGTGTGTGTGTGTGTGTGTGTGTGTGTGTGTGTGTGTGTGTGTGTGTGTGTGTGTGTGTGTGTGTGTGTGTGTGTGTGTGTGTGTCTCAGGCTGCCTATATGGTTTCAACATAATTAGCCGGGAATAAGCCTTGGCGGCCGTCCTTGCTCCACCCCCTCCACCAGGCTTTGTCCACCGTCTCCACATCCTTGATGATGTCACCTGGCTCAAAGGAGATCTCGGATTCGTCCTCTGCGGGAACCACAAGGCAGCATGGTGAGGACCCCCATAATCACGGCGTAATTATTGCAAATGGAGCCACTTTGCGTGCACATGTGTGACGATTATCCTCTAAATGGCAGCTTACCTGCTTGGTAGTCATACAGAGCTCGGACGCACAATTGCCGCTCAGCTAAACCCTGAAGCGGAGAAGAAAATTGAGGGAGATGAAAAAGCCATAATCATTAAATTGATCTCTTGTTTAGCCAAGATTCACACAACTGAACAAAGGGATGAATCACTTTACCAAAAACTTGAAAGTATATCAATAACTTTTCTGTGGATCGCATGAACTTTAATTAAAGAGAAACATTGAAAGTTTCCTCGTTACTGTGAGCAGATCACCTTAAAACGACTCAAACTATTGGTAAACAAGCGTCTCCAAGTTAAATAATGACGTTATTGTCAACCAAACATCACAATGTATGTCTAATAAACAGCTTGTCATGTTGGTTTTTTTTTATTGTTCTTTACAGTTCATTTTGAATCTCACATGCACCGTTCTGACTCGTGGATTAATTCGCTGTCACCACACACTCAATATACCCTTATTAGAGTAATGTTTGCTGAAGACTGCCGTACGCAAATGTTCCACTGAAATATTGAAGTTCTGATGGGGTTCAGTGTGGAAGAAATATTATTGCTTTTCTTTTTTCTTTTTTTTTAAATTTTGGTCTATTTATGGAATTTGTTGACAATGAGGAAAATTAAAAACAGCACCTGTTCTTTAAAATATTCCCCAGCAGGCCAGAGACACTACAAGATTCCTAAATTCATGATCACCAAAGTTAGATCACATGAGCTGCACATTTCGAGACAACTTTTATTCAGTCGTGTAACTTCGATTCACACTTTCCATCTTTGGGTACAGGATTATTGTGGAGGCTATAACACATAGCTACTGTATGTGTACATAACACACCTCTTCTCCATTTTCTGAGATTTCCTGGTCTTGTTCCTCTGTGAAGTCCTCCTCCTCCTCTGCGGTGCCGTGAAGATCGTAGCAGCCCGTCAGCTCGGATGTGCTCAGCTCTGTGTCAGAGGGGCTTAAAGACCGTACTGGGGAAGACCGGGATGAAATGCATTCATCACAATCCAATCAAATAACAAAGACATTGTTATAATACGTCCAAATCAAGGGTGTCAAACACTTTTTTTTGTGTGGTTTTCGGGCTATATAGTGTTCACTTCAATCCTGATAGGGATGCATCAGTGAAATTATAACATTACAATATTAATATTAAACTGTAGGCTTACCCCATTCTGTGTGGGACCATGTTTACTTCCTATATGATGAGGATTTACTGTTTGTAATTGTTGCCACTGTACAAAAGTGCTGCAACACTTCATCAGCTGCTTGAACTCACCCCAGCAGTGCCTCTTTATTTTCTCAGAAGTACCGCATTAAAAAAATAGAACCAGTGTTCCTAAATGGAGCTCAAGTGCAGTACCACAGTCTCAGAATCAATGTTTTAGCATAAAGGAGTTCGAGTACAGTCTGAATATCTATTATAAACTACTTGAGAATTGTTTTCAATATGTGCAACTTGAGTGATTCTATGCCACAGTGATTATTCACTGACTGACAGTCTGTTGGCAAAAGCATGCATGTTTTTTGTTTTTTTTTAACCAACACATATAGACTTGATGTTAATGTCATCGTAGATGTTAGGTTGCTTTCGCTGCAGGATTTTTGAGTTGTGGGTCTTAGTGTAACGTTATGTTTGCGGATCTTCAGAAAACAGTGCGATCCCCAATGGACACGTCCGGGTTAGCAGTTACTGTTATTGAAAAGTTGAAGTCAATGTTTTCTCTGTCATTTTTACGCTTTATAAAGTCTTTTTGTAGGGCTGTATGTTTGACACCCCTGATCTAAACAACGTTTATTAATATCGTTTGAACTGATTTGTAGCCAAACCTAGGCCATTCTGCTTGTCTGTGTCATCTCCATTCAAAATCCCGTTGGTTGACAGGATTACAGTCTCATGCTTGATTTCTTGGCAAATCAGCTCTGCCTCTGAAAGATAATAAAAAAAAACAATGTTATTGACAGTTTTTTTTTGGAATATTGCTTTTGGAGAATCTACAGGACACGATCTAAAACTATTTGTGACAGTGTGACAATAATAATCAACACAGAAAATTTCAAAAAACAAGTTGCAAGCACACAAGGTCCACCTGTGAGTGCTGACTCCTCCCTGTCTGAATCTCCGGCGGGCTCAGCAGCGACCCGACAGTCCTCTGATTGGTCATCCTCATCGTCATTGACCTCCTCTTCATCCTGTGTCGCCTCCACTGGTTCCTCTGGTGACGCAGGCTCTGTGTCCTCTCCTAATGCTTCCACTTCACCATCCTCCTGTTCTTTATTCTCTTCATCTTCTTCCTCCTTGACCTCCACTTGTTCCTCCTCCTCTTCCTCAGGCTCTGTGGCAACAGGACAAAGCTTGGCTCGTGTTTCAGGCTCGCGCTCCTCATGCTGCTCCTCCTCGTCCTCCTCTTCGTCCTCCTCCACCAGGACAGCCTGTACCTTGTACCCCACGTCTGAGACCAGCTCCGTGTGCAAACGACTGACTGTGTTGAGGTCTGTGGATTGGAATGATGACACAATTATAGCATCGCACAAAAGACAAAGACAAAACACTGTAATTGCCGAGCTGACAGGGTGACGGCTGTAAATTGACGCAAACGCCAATTTCTCAGGGCATTCATCAAGTTGAGCCTGGAATCACAAACGATAAGTGGGTGCTTCCTTATAACATGAATGACCCATAGCAGTATGTATGCTTTATACACACTGAAGTATATGGAGTACTTTATTTAATAAGTGTTATTAAAGTTAATTAGGATTGTAATACTGTTTTTAATAAACTATGATTGATGTCAACAACAAAAAAAATCATTGTGACAAATTGACAATCAAGTGATATTATCCTCCTCACATCGCATGAACAGAACATTAATATACATCGTCGGTTTCTCTTCTGCACATCGCTTCAATAAGACATTGTTCATTAGGAGTTTGATTGGGCTTTTGCGTCATACCTGTGATAGATTGTGGATTGTCGGGAAGAGGAGCAGTTGGAGCCTGTGGAGGAAAATCAAGCTCAAAATGCCTTTGGATGTTGGAAGGCAAATCAGTCAGGGTCTCTGACTGTGCTTCAGAGAGGGCGTTTTTTACTAAACTGGGAGAGAAAGAGGCCAAAAGAGTGGGGGATGCTGGAGGAGCAGAGGGTTCGGTGGGCGACGTAGCCCTGGGCTCATCTTGGCTGTTAGCGTGTGTGAAGCTGGGCAGGGCTGGAAGAGGAGCGGCAGGGCGGGGGGGTGATGTCGGCGGTGAAATAGGGGCTCTGGGTCTCTGTGGAGAGGTAACCGGGCGGAAATCGGGGCTCGTCGGAGGAGACACGGCACGGAAACTGGGAGACGGAGGAGCACGGGAGAAGGGAGAAACCAGGGGAGAGCTGCGGGGGGAGGAGGCTGAGCTTTCTTCTGCTTTGGAGAAGATGAAGGCTGTATCTGTCAAGCTGCGCTGGTATCGTCTGAATGGTTTACCTAGAAAGAAAAGACACCTGTTTGTTCATACAAAAAAATTAAACAAAACACACAAGCCTTACACGACATGTACAACCCTCCGGAGCCTGTTTGTTTTTTTTGTTTTTGTTTTGTTTTGTTTTAATGAGCTTGCCTGGTCCTTCATGTGAATATATAAACAACAGTTGCGGTTCAAGTTCATACCAGTACGGGAGGATCCAGGGCTCGTGGGACTCTGTGACGATGCTGACAGCTGCCTGAAGAACTCTCGAGGGTTCATTGACCGCTGGGACACTAATGCTGCCGCCTCCTGCAGGTCAAGTGATGTACAGTTTAGTAGTTTTAGTTGCATTTTCCTGTGCAAATTTCACAAATATCCAACACTGTAATCACCTCAGTGTGGCCTCGATTTTAGTAAAGTTTCGCATTCAAAGCAATACTGAGATTGTGACGGCCGCGATAATCACTTACTGCTGCTTTCTCTATGGACTCGCTCCTTTTCAAACGGGCTCTCATATCATCCTCGTGTTCCCTCTGTTGCTCGTCCTGTTGGTGAGTAAACGCGGCAGCAATCACATTTCGATATTCAAATATGCCTTGAACAGCTTTGGGGTTTGTTTTTTGTTTTTTTTATTTGGATGGATGGACAGACGGACGGACGGACAGAAGACATGTGACTTAAAATATGTGCCACAATCATAACTATGAGTTGCTCTATTTTAGGACCTGATTGTTCCGCTGGGATTTTCACACACAATGACATCCAGGTTTCACACCGAATGGTCAGAAAATGAGGAAACTGTCACGTGAGCTTCAGTTCTCCAGGCGAGCGTGTCGTGTTGGTGCCAGACGTAAAAGGATGCCAGATGTAAAATGACCACACAGGCTCAAGATGACAGGAAAGTAACGGTAACTAAAATAACCTCTCATTATATCCAAGGTGTGTACGAGATTTCATGAACCTTGAAGCAGAAGAGCTGGAGCACCAGACGGTGCCACACCTGTCAGCCAAGAACAAGAAACTGAGGCTGCAACTCACAGCAGATAACCAAAATCTGGCAGTACAGGAGGGGAAAAACTTTGCTTGGATTGATGAGGCCCAAATTTCTGCAGATATTTGGATGGCACGGTCAGAATTTTGTGTAAACACGATGGAGAAATTGGAACATTCTGTCTAGTATTAAGAATTTAAGCAAGTAGAGATGGAGTAATGGTGAGGAGAATATTCTGGGGGGTTTACGTTCATGGCCACAGTGTCTCTGCACAATGGTCAAATGTATTGCATTTTCTTACTTGATATTGTGGACAATCACACATGCAACTTCTTCAATCTTAATTCTTAATCTGAAGTCTTGAGTGAAGAAATGCATTTTTACACGACAATCATGTCCCAGTTCAAAGAAACTAAACACTAAACAACCAGTTTATTCTTTTCACTCACCCATCTCAGTTTCTCTTTTTTACGCATTTGTTCTTCTTCTTCCGCCTGTTTTCTTCTGTGTGACACAGAAACAAAACACTTCAAAAACATTTAATTGTCATCCAGAAATGATTCCTTAAAATCCATTTGATTCGGCCTGTTGCTAACTGGTTTTCCGATCGATACAAAGTGCAATCACTAAAGGGCACAATTGACAGGAAAAACTTATTGTTCCAACCTCTGCTCCTCAATCATCTGCAGTTTCTCGTTCATTTTCCTGTCTCTCTCCTCTGCATCCTTCCGTTCCTTCAATACTCTTTCTCTCTCAAGTCGCCGTCTCTCTTCTGCTGCTCTTCTCCTCTCTTCATCTTTTCTCTCTTCTTCCTCACGCTGACATGAACAAAAACAGTGATATGGACAATATTAATATAATGTGATAGATGTTAACTGAAACAAGTTACAAAGTGATTCTCAAATTAAATAAATGGGAAGCATCAATACAAATTTAAATAAAAACATTTAAACAGTACAAATAGATTAAATAAACAAAATATGGCTAATAAGTGTAATGAGAATGAAAGTTATTTTGACAAACCTCTGCACGTGCCCAGAAAGAGTCCCTGTTTATTCTTCTCATCTCCATTGCAGCATTAGTTTTTCTGTAGTTTGTCCCCTATAAGGAAAATGGTAAAACAGATCAAATCCACAGAATGCAAAATATTTTTGTATTTTTATATTGTGCAAAAAAAAAAAGCCTGTTCTGTTATATCAAGAGGCACTTTTTTATATCTAAACTAAAGAAACGTAGAATATATTTTATTCCTTGTAATAATTTAATGAGATTGAATAGACATGCTTGAAGTGGCTTAACTCATAACTTAAAGAGCTGCCGTTAAAGTGTGTTCAAATCTGTATGTGAAAGCCTCTGCCGCCATCTAATTGACACGTGTGGTGTTGCAAGAGACTCACCACCAGTTCCTCCTTGTCTGCAGACCTTGAGCTCCTTCTCACCCACTGTGTGGGAGCATGGGACTGGACTTTGCTGAGCTCAGCTCTTATGTTCTCCTCTGTCACATCTTCCACCTTCTCTGCCCTGATGAAAGCGTGAGCTTCCTGAAACACACGGAGGAGAAAAAGGGGGGGGGGGGGGGGGGTGGAAAGAAGAGTAACGCAGATGTGATTTCAGTGTACTGCCCCCACCACCACCACCCCCTCCCAAACCTCTCACTCACATGCACATAAGAAAATCTATACAAAAGCACACAAAGTCCCCCTGGTGGTTTTACTCTTGGTCTGACTTGGAGTTATGCAAAGTTGGAGCCAAACAGTTGTGCAACTGCTTCAACTCTGAGGATTGTGAGAGAACAAAAACAGCAAGCGTTTCAGTGCGAGGACAAGAATGCATTGGTTTTGGATGGTTTTAGAGAGGAGAGGCAAAGAAGGGGAAAACAATACATGAGGGTTGCAGAGAGTGAGAAAAGGGGTGTGAAAAGTCTGCATGTTTCCAAACAGAGTGAAAAAGACTATTAATTAACCTCTGCTGGTACATTTTAAATAGTTGTTTTTTTTAACCCATTTAGAAGCATTTTTTGGCAAACTTAAAAAAAAATGTGAAGGCATAAAACCTCAAAATCCAAACAGTATGCACCTTTTTAAAATACCAGTAGCATGACAACAACAGTTTCAATCCAAGTTTTCACTCTTTTTTTTTGTTTAAGTAAACAACACTGTGAACTTTAAGTGGGTCACGTTGCAAAAGTTGCACCGTACCTGGGGTTCAAACTTCGGGGAATATGAAGTCCAAAATGTACGCGATCCGCTGGTGGGGGGTCAAACATGAGCTGAAATCACGTTGTGTTGTGTGTGTACGAACACAGGCATTTGTATGTGGAAACATTTCCATGCAGAGTAATTTTGGGCTTGTTGACAGAGAGCCAAGTCTGGTTGAACTTCAACAGGAAACCACAGCTTTATCTGAGTGACAACTCTGACACTGACACTGGGCAGAGTGCTCGCCGTGCCCTATAATACATGTCAGGAGAGCGTATAATCCATATCAATCTGGCTGTCACTGCCAACGGGATATGGAGTTGGACCAAAGGCCAGATGAGTTCTCCACACTGCTGCCAGCAACAACGGGGGAATCAAGGCAACAGACCGCAGCGCGCAGCGACGTGACATACTGTACTTCTGTGCAAGTCTTATAAAAGAAAACATAGAACTTCACATTTACCTACCATTTTCATTTTTAGAAAAACTGGAAATAAAATATTCATTCATCTCAAATACACGGGTTTCTGACAAAGAGTGAGGTGATTATTTTATGCCAATTTAACATGAATGGCCACTAACCAGTGTTGAGAGGATCTGTACATCAACAATATCTGTTCATAGGGATGCTAATGCGTCAACTCACTTGTCTTCCTGTTTCAGCTTGATTTGTCGCCATAGAAAAGACTTCAATTGAAACTTTTCAGAATATACTTCAGCGATCACGACATGCAACAACCCCGGTTCGAACGTGCTCAATCTTCAACAATGTGCCGATACTGACCGAGAAATGATCACGGGAATATCTTGATAGAGTGACCCAGCGAGGTTTCACTTTATGGTGTAACTTTTCAGGTTTAGTGGCATTGATGACCTTGGCAATGAAGCCTCCCTAAGAGTATAAAAATATAGCCCTTCCTGGGAGGAAAAGGAGCTCAAGGTGATGTGACAGGCTGAGAGACTTTTTAGCCGTAATTGGGCTCAGCTCCACACAAACTGTCTCTCTCTGCTCTGGAGCCAAACTGCCTTATAGTCTCTCTCTCCAACTCAGGAGTAGTTCAAGAGTAAGAGGCAGTAGGAGGATGTGGGGAGACTCAAGTTTCAGTACTTTAAGTATGTCTCACCTTGAATGACAAGTTACTTAGGGTGACTATCATTATTGACAAGTTAAATTTAGATTTTTTTTTTTAATGCTAATTTATTGCGGTTTTAATTGAAAAGCAAGAGTTAAATATAGATATGGGAGCTGATAAGACAGTGATACTGTAATACTGTACTTTATGATCATTACACTCTCTTTGTGGAAACTGGGAAAAATTACATTATGACATTTCACAACTGACCTGTCCAAAAGATGCAAAAGTACAATGAATTGCTTGATGTCTGTACAAAGCAACAACGTTAAGAGGTGCATTAGTTGGCATGAAGCCCAGGGGGCAGCGGCTGAAGCTCAACGTAACGTCACAGGTTTGTAGCCAGTCCACGTCTGTATTGTCTTATTTCATATAGTTGGGCCAAGTCACCGCTGACCAGTGTTTCCACAGTTACTTCAAAAAAAGTGATTTGACTACTAGTTACTCATAAATAGTATTACATCTCTGCAGTTGTGTTACTGTTGCAATGTTACGGTTCAAAGATGACGTGCTGTTCGTTCCGATTCTTTTGTGCTACGTGACCATTCGTGAGTCGGCATGTGATTGGCTGAGAGTGGAGAAGGAGGGCAGGTCAGGTGTGCTGGGTGAGGAGACTGCCAGTGAGCGTGTGAAACGCGTCTTCCTTCCCAACGCCCTGCGATAATACAATAGTAACAGTTACAGTGCGTGCCACATGAGAGTAATGCATTACTAATTAACGCATTCCCTGCACCACTGCCTCTCCTCTGGAAACCCAGAGAAAATGCATGCATGCTCACGCAGAACATGCAAACTTCACATCTGTCCATGGGTCTCACCTAAATCTTGATTTTCTTTTTTTTCCAGCAACATCTCTTCAACTCCTCATTCCTTCAGTGCACGCACAGTAAGTCTCAGTCTCTTCAGTTCATATCCAGTCAGCCATCTTTAAACTTATTGTATTCCCCATTTGTTTAGGTTGTTTCCATGGAAAAAATCTCAAAAGTGTTTTGTTTCGTCGTTTAACTCTGTCTACATTTGTGGCGTCCAACCCCGCACCCTGTTTTCCTGCTCCAACACATCTGAATTTCATAGAGAAACTTTGTAATGAGCCACTTATTCCAGTCAAGAAGCAGAGACTGTGCAGGAATGTGGGCTTCGGGAACCAGAAGAGCCCACCTCTGAAGTAAATTTTCTGATTATGTGTGAATCAGGGCAATAAGTCAAACGTACATCTCCTGCTATACCTTTGACAAACTAAAAGTGTAAATTCAAGTGTAAAAAAATCTAAATGACCTCTGTTTCATGCTGATATAAACAGATCTATGCAAGTATGCCGCTAATGTGCAATGAGCTTAGTAGCGTCAAAGCATCACCGATGATGGCCGTATGCTGATTTGATGGTGATATAGCTGGTCTGCCACCAGCCTGCAATGTTTCATTCCAATTTTGTTGATGTTTTCATCATTTCCGCATCCACTGCAACATTGGTATTAACTGCACCCACATATGTGCACAACACTCTTCTGACCTACAGTCATTCTGTTAATAGCTCAGTGGAAATGCTGAGCAATGGAAATATTTGCACCCTATTCACGTCTTAGTTTTTAAAAGGCAATGCCACACTATAGTCAACTTTCTAACACACCTAAATTGCCTGCTTAGAGACTTGTGTGGACAAAACTGATAACCAGTTGTGACATGCAGCATAACAAGACAAGAGAAAAAAAAATGGAAAGGATACAAGAGAAAAAGATACGGAAACAAGGAACAATAATGGACCAAATATGAATGATGTGTTAGCTTGTGCTCAAGCCAACAGCAACTTTGATATCATCAATCAGCAGAAGTACATTGGCTTTATAGTTTTGTTTTCCATGTCAGTAAAAGGTCAAATAAAATCTAAGAATACGAAATGTCAAAGCTACACCAGAATTTCATTAAATAACCCCAAAACACTAAGAGAATCACTGCTTATCCCCTCGATTTTATATATCAAATATGCACAGTGATCCGTGTTATTAGTATTCTTCACTAATGTTTCTGAATGCTTAAGTATCACAGGGTACAGATCACTAAAGAGAAACAATCACACATTCACATCTGTGGGCAAAATAGAGTTTCCACTTCTAAATCCCATGTATTTTAACTGTTGGAGGAAATCGAAACCCAATCAATACAATTCTCTGTGTGACGCGACACTGTTAAACACTAAACCATTATGCAACCCTGTAAGTTATATTATTCCTGATTATTGCTATTTATTTACAGTATTCTGTCAGTGAGTCAGTTGCTCATTTATCTAGTTAGTTGGTTCCCTTCTCCTGCTTTCCCTTGATCTGAACTCGTTGTGGTATATTTGTTTGACAACAATTAACAATCAAGTACAAACGTTCTAATGTTTAAGGGTCATTTCACAAGAAATATGTTCATATTGTATACAGAGTTATACACACATGATGTAAAGGATTCAGGGAGATTTTAGATTCTAAGCTGGGATGTAGAAGAGGTCGGATTAAAGGACTTTTCGACTATTCTCAGACATAAACACTGTGTGCATGTAGTATAATGAGTATATACTCTACAGCTGTAGGAATATAGATGTATTTATACATGAATGATGTATAATATATAAAAATATTTAAAAACTTACAAATATTGTAAAGTTGTTTTTTTTTCACTTCCCATTTTTTTATTTTCTGTCAGTAAGTTAATCGATTTACTTTTGATTTCCTTTTAAATACGTTTCTATACTGTCTTAACAAGCAAGATAACAGAGTCTGCAATAGATTTAAATAGACAGGCAGGGACTGTGACCGTCACCAATTTGAATATGAAATTTAAAACAATGGCTATAAAATCCCAATAGTAAAGAAAAAGAGAGGGTAGAAACTTTGAACAACCGCTTAAGCTTTTTGGCTGCCGTTTTCTTTGTCAGTATATTATGTTATAAAAGAGCTTTTTCATTCCCTGGCCGTCTGGGCCACTTGAGAAAAGCAGTGAAGGCGTTTAGAGGCAACTACGTGGCCTCAATAGAGTGTGAAAAATGTCACGTCTGCTGGCAAAGCCAGAATGAACAGCTATGTATCATCACCGCAGTCTTTACATCAGGACATTTCTTCAAAATGAAATCCACATGCATGGCTACGACTCCCATTATACAGAGAAACAGTATGTTCATGTTGACGCTGAATCCAGCCTTAACTAATATATTGGAATCTCAACCACTGAGTAATGGAAAACCAACCATTCTTTTCCCTAATTCTGACAGCTTACTTCCAAAAAAGCGACTGTAAGAACAACGACATGGGTTTATTTTCAAGCGAACTGGCTCTACTTCTTTTTCCATTGTATCTACAGAAGCAGCTTAGCTATTACAGTAGAAAAGAAATGTATTTGTGACACATGTGCAGCCTACACTGTGTGAGCGTGTGTTCGTGTGTGTGTTTATTTGTGTTGAATTATATGTTTGTGGGTTGGGTTTTTGTTTCATCCTCGTCAACATTGATCGTGCAATCAATTTCCAACAATCTCACAAGAAAATGTACTGAGGCCCCAAGATTAACACACACACACACACACACACACACACACACACACAGTTGGGGTGGTGGGTTTTCAGACAGTGGGCTCGCAAAAATCCCAGACTCCACATTCACTATTAAAAAAAGGCCAGGAAAAAAAAAAACAACAAACATTCCACAGATGCTTCTGCAGTTGACTCGGCGATGCCTTATATGGAAACTTGTAAACCGAGGGGTCACTCATACTGCTCCTACTTGAACTGAAACACTTAAATAAACAGTTTGATGGACACACACGGAGAGAGTGCGAACACAATGATGGAAACAAGTACTTCATATGCTGTAGATATTTAGCACCTTACAATTAAAAATATGGACTTCAATGCAACAGAAAATGTAGTTTTTCACCACATATGTCGCCATTTTAGCCTGGTAGCAGCATGGTAGATAGAAGATTAAACAACATCAACATGCCAACGGAACAGGAAGGGGGCTGAGGACAGGAAACGTACTAAACAATACTAAGTGAGCCATGTGAAAATATAGTTTGAGAGTCCAGAAGTTGAAGAAAATAGTGAAGAATGGGTGAGGAAAAGAGTGCCAGACATTAGGTTCAGTTTTTTTAAAGGACGAGATTCCTATAATCTAAATCTATAATGCAACTTCAACAAACAACTTCAAAGTAAATCCAAACAGGAAACCTACTGTTTAACATTTTCACAGTGTTTTACAACTGACATTCATGTCACTGATGTCGTGGTGATGTAATTCACCTTGAAGAAGATCTTGACGTCTGGAATATGGCTGGTACATTCTGTCCTTCGGTATTCCTCCACATTTTGGCCAAACTGCAGACAAACACAGGATGTAGGCTCTTACATTCATATCATACCTCCCTCTGAGAAGACTAAATAAAGATGCTGGGGAAGCTGGCTGAGGAACAATAGGATTCATAACATTGTCGCTGATGTCCTCTTGAAGTTTGCCAATCTCTTAATGGATTTTAAAAAGGATACAGTTTGCAGAACTTTTCCTAACAGGCATTCTTGTGGAGCTACAATCAGAGAGCAACTATCTCTGAATCAGCTGGAGGTTTCTTCATGTAAAAAAAAAAAAACAACAACAAGCTTTTCCTTTCCTCTGACACCCATGCTTGCTCGATTTGAATGTGCAGTGCTATGAGATGGTTGGGTCATAACTGGTGATGCACAATCAAAACAGAAATGGAAATGTTACTTGGCGGAAAAGCGGCCTTGTGCAACAAAAAGACAGATGATTTGACGTCAAAGGGAAAGAATGTCACAGTAACAGTATACATGTTTGGTAGAGTTCAACCTCAAAACCAACTATTGAGTATGGTGGTGGGAATGTAAGAGGCTATTTCAGGAACTGGGCAACTTGAAGATAAAGTGAAGCCATCTGTTTAAAGGCTGTAGATGAACCACAAGAGCACCTTTGCATAGGATAATGATTATAAGAAGTAAAATTGTAGAGGGATGAATTAAGATTTATGGCACGATTAAGCTTGGACAAACTGCTTTTTATTGCCTTGGAAGGTTCGTTTGGTCGCGTAAAAAGACTAAAAAAAGACCCAAAATGTTTCATAAATACCAAATTGTATACAATGAAATGCTTACTTGACCAAATATCTCAAAATCCATACAATTTCCAAAATACTAACACATTCTCATGACTGTAGCATGTGACATAAAAGACCATCTGGTGATTCACGTTGTTTTTTTTCTGCTACAGTGGCACTTACTTAAAGCAATTTACCTCATGTCAAGACTGAAGTATGTCTGTGTCAAAAGAGATTCAGGGAATATAAGTAAGCCGAGGAGCTTAGCAGCGTTTGCCAGGATAATTGGAGTAAAGATTTCTCCTATAAGATGTGTGATCTCATAAGATGTTAAACCCATTAACCTCCAGCTTTGAAACGACTCCTCGGTCTCCAAGTGAATGTAAGTCAGTGAGAATCCATCATTCTTATACATACATTTAAAAAAAAAAAAAAAATCATACTTCTGATTCTTTAAAGTGAGCTGGTATGTGTGTTATAATACTCCCATGTCATAAAAGGAGCAAAGCCTCTGCCACCTACCCATATGATCATAGCGATCCGGGGGGCTCCTGTCTCTACACTTCCCACTTTGCACAATCCATATTGAGGCTTGGAGATGTGAAACTTGCCTGCCAGCTCTGCCACACCGCCCACTGTCAGAAAACAGACAGACACAGAGACAAGGTGTAGGGAACAAAGGTGGGATTATTATTTCGATGAGCATATTTTCATAGAAATCTTTCAATATATTGTGATGCGTGATGTTGTGTTAGTCAAAGGTTACAAAGCCAAGATGTATACTTTACCTCCTGAGTCAGCCAGTTTAAGCTTGTTGGAAACTCCATCATATGTAAATAAAGCCCTGTGAGCAGACAGACACACACATAGCTAGTGAGATAAAAAAAAAAAAAAAAAAAAAAAAAAAAAACACAAAACACGCACATTCTGAACACTGAGTGATAGCATTTCTTGAATAAGCACCTAACGTAAGTCTTGTGTACACATGAAAAAGGACATTTAAGAACATTTTCTCGATGCAGGCTTGTGGACGTGGACAGCGGCATATTCAGTGTGTTCAGTCTTTTGTTTGTGCACAGAGGACCGGCACGGATGCTTTAGTGCACAGAACAAGCATCCTCACTACACAGCAAATCACTACAATACATCAAAAAAAAAATGTCTCAGTACACGCTCATACAGGAAGACATGTGCATTCATATTGGGTTTTCAAACAGATAGATTGCGAATAACAAGAATTTGCAATGGAGTTGGGGTTTTTTTTGTACATCTTACAGGTGAAAACCTGTCCCACCTCACCCTTCAGTCAGTTTACTGTTGCTGTGGTAACTCAACAAGTGTCTCGTTTTTTTATGACATAGGTGAGTCGCAATTTTGCACAGCGATGATTTGGGATGTGGATGCACAGTATTTCTATTTGCTCTGCTGCACAATCTCCAAGGCTGATGCAGGTGGCTTCATGGTCAAACCGTAGAGAAACAAAGTAACAGACAAGCAGGAGGACCAACTGTGTTGGACACGTTGTCCCGGATGTTATGTAAACCACTCGGTCTGTATCCAAAACCATATCCATATGCGATTTGACACGGCACACTCCAAACGTAATCGTGATTCATGTGTGCGTGTTTCAGGCACAGCTGCATAAATGTGTGAATGTCTGTGCGTGCGTGTGGGTAAGTGAGTTTACAAGATGGCCTGCAGAGAGAGATGAACTGTTGCGTCTTCACACGACCGTGCATGCGGTTTTTTTTGTGTTGGCAAGAATGTGTGCGTCTTTTAAAGTTGTCTCTGTAGGACTCCTGAAGGCGTGTCAATAACATCTGGTGTTGGGTAGCAAAAGGCCACGAGCAGCTATTACAACAGGCCAAAGGTGAACACTGTGTGTGTGTGTGTGTGTGTGTGTGTGTGTGTGTGTGTGTGTGTGTGTGTGTGTGTGTGTGTGTGTGTGTGTGTGTGTGTGTGTGTGTGTGTGTGTGTGTGTGTGTGTGTGGGGGGGGGGGGGGGGGGGGGGGCGTGCGTGGGCGTGCGTGGGCGTGCGTGGGCGTGTGTCAATGTTTCGTCTGCATATGTGCATGCTTGCATGTGTGCGGACCTACATTTTTATTTTGTTAGGTATTTTAAATAATATCAGCGAGATGTGCGTATTTGATGTGTATGAATATAAATTATAATACAAAATGAAGAAGTACAACTGCTCATTTGCAAATGAGCAGACAAGCGCCCAGTTAACTCGGTTATTGTCCCTAAAGCACTCCGTTATGTTTTCCTGATACAACAAGCACGCCTTTGTTCTTTCTCCCAATAGAACAAAGAACGCCAAAAGTCAGCCAGTGTGTGAGTGCGCCGAGGACACAATAACCATATTGTGTCCCCTATTGAGCGAGCATGTTGGTCCAGTCCGTGGGGAGGCTCGCTGACACCGCTCTTTCATTTTTAATTGTGGTGCGAGTGCTAACAAGCGTTTACTGTTTGTCTATTGTGTCAAACCAAGCCACACTTCACCAGACTATAATTTCAAATCGAGCAAAACTCCTCCACAGCTCTGCACTTTTGTTTTCACAGACTTCAGCCATTCATACGTCTCCTCAAGGATTAGTTTTGCCTCAATAACTACAGAAACAACACTTTTCTGCCTCCCCATCAGTCTGACCAGCAAACACAGCTTAGTTACCCAGCCACATTTACTGATCCCTGGTCTTCTAGCATTCCTAAAAGTTACCATTTACAAGCAGCCAAGGTCAAAGGTGGCTGCGCCTCTGAGGGAGTCTTAATTGCATGTGCAAATTCTCCACCCAGAGGGAACAGGCTCCCACATGAGGAAAGGTATTGCTGTGGGATGTACGTTGTTCAGCAGGAGCTTTGACTAAACCAAAGATGCAAAATACTATATTTTCCAAATCTTCGCATCACTCTAACCTCAATATTTAACATTTTTCTCATGATACATAATTTATTATCTGTGTAAACAGATACTTTTTTTTATTTTTTAATGAGGATGCACATTTTCTAAAATGCAATAGCACAATAAAGTAATAGTTTCCATGAACTGATCACACATTCAATATTTGAATTCATCCATTTTATCCATTCTGAGATGCTGGTCAATGCATGATTAAATCTTTAAATATACCGGTACAAGTGTGTGCAATTACATCCTGTCTCACTAAACAAAGGAATGTCTTTCTGAGAATACCTGTCAATGTTTACAGTCCTGGATATTGCACGTTTTGGGGGGCACATCTTATATATCATTGCTATATTCTGGCAGAACACAGTGTTAAAACACGAGATAAACCACTAAATGATTGCATGGATATGCAAGCTTCAGGGGCAACATTCCCAAAAGAAAAATGTGATGGTTCCAAATTCTCATTATGGGTGTTTATCTTGCCTTTAGAAAGACAATGAACACGAAATGGTAGCGTCTCTCATGTGTAGCTGACTCACAGAGTTTAAAGCCAACGAGGACCACTCACGTTCCCAGGCCTGTTCATACCACTTGATTAGTTACTGTAATCCAGTGGCAGCTTGAGCAGTTTCATAGGTAGTAAAAGTTTCCCTTGCTAACAGGGGAGATAGACTCCCCCACCCAGACACTGTGTCTGATGAGAAAAACAGCTTCTCTTGTGTCTGTACTCCAGCCCACCTCCAAACCCAGCCAGCTATGACCTCACAGGGAGGGACGGAGGGTGTGAGGAAGAAAGGAGAAGAGAAGAGACGCTGAAAAAGTGGAGCAAGAGGCTATCATTAAGAGCAGAGACGCAGCTATGAAAGAAGGTGTGGCAAGAAAACAAACATAAATGACATCATAGTCTGTCAGTAATTAAGAAGTAATTAGGAATGAGAATTTAAATAGTCACATCATTACCATAGCCAGTCACTCGATGCACGGATATCGCAGCTGAGCAGACATTTTCAAAGTGTTCACACACGCACACACCCACACACACACACACACACAAACACACAGATACAAAAGTACACGCACACACAACGTACGCCAAGCTTGAGCCAGTAACAACAGGGGTGGTTTGTTTTGGACCGCCACAGCCCCTGTAATACCTCCAAACATGCTCCGCTCGGCCATTTCAAGATCAGCACAATAGAAGCAGATGGTTAGCTGTGCTGCAGAAGGCCTTGTCGTCACTTACCCAGGCGCTCGTCGGCACCGGGCTAAACTCTGAACCACTGGAGTGTGTAGGAAACACACGAACACCCGTTCACACACAATCATGTATTTATGGTAATTCCAATAGATGCTTTGGGACATTTCTGTCGTCGCGCGCTCACTGAATCTTTCTAATGATGTTTTGAAAGAATGCATTTTTATTGTAGCTGTGTTTCATTATACTGTAAGGAAGGAGCAGAGTGAAGCAATGACAATATATTTTAGGCCCAAAAACCAATAAACATTTCTCATATCCACTGTTAACTTCACCATCCCCACTGTCTCCATATATTCCACTGATATGTCACCATTGCTGCTCTAAATTCATTATTCAGATCCCCACCTCCAACAGCAGCATATTTCATTTCCTCTTACTTTAAATCTTGAAACACAACACACCTCTGTCACAAACTAAAGCAATATCTCATTTTCATCTTTTCTCTCGACTCCGCACTTCCTACCCTCCGCCTCAGAAGAACAAGACGTTCTCCGCCGCCCATAGGTCATTTATTCATCCCATCTTCGCCAGCAGGGGAGATATGAGAAACTTTTGGTTCTGCATGCCGTTGCAGCATGATGAAATGCGCATGGAGAAAAAGATAGGAGAAAACAGATGAGTAGCTTGGAGCTTTCGCCAGGATTGACTGCCCAGATTAGGCTTGCAATCTGTTCATTATTTCCCTCTTTTCTCATAATCTTCCCCCTTTCACAGGCTGCACACATATCCCCAATGGTCACCCCACTCTCATGCGAGGCATTCGTCAAATTGTCAAAATTGTGGCTCTAAAAGCACCATCATTTCAAAACATAATTTGCGCACTGACTTCTTTCATATTTTCATATTTGTATCTTCATGCACACTCTTCAAACAGTCTCTTCACTTCATTTTACATCATATGTCCCCCCCCCACCCCTTCCCCATCTGCTCCCCAATCCCTTACTCTTGGCTGGAAGCTGACCTGGGCTCCCAGTTCTATTTTTAGGTTGTCTACCTCTTGGTCTGTGTAAGAGTGGGGAGCTCAGAGACATCCCCTCAGCACACAGGACTCATTTCCTCTCTCCAAACATGGGCAAAATAAGTCTAGCCAGACAGAAAAAAAGTTGTTCCACCTCACCCCTCCTGTCCGACATGTTACTCATATAATGTCCACGGCGCGACCCCAGCGGTGCGAGTATTCCTCCATCCGTCTGGGCTGCAGGGACACATGGGAGGATTTTTTGGGGGGGAAAGGGTTGGGAAATCTGAGCAATAAAGAGGATGTGAAGGAATGAGAGAATTACAGAGCAATAGAACAGAAGAATAATAGAATACGGGGTGGAAAAAGTGGGAGAAATAGTCTGGTTTGATTGTGTTTGGAGTAAATAATATTGCTTTAGGTGGCAACTGAGAAACTGTGTGAAACTGAGAGGGAAAGTTCCGATTGTAAATAAGTGGCAGACATTGGTTTTGGGAAGAATACATGCATTTCAGAAACAAAAAGCTTCATTAGCTTTTATAATGTGCCAGTTAACAACATAAGCGTAATGGCAAACAACAACCCGGGACATGAAGATCTCTACCGCTTGAACTGTAACGACACAGGACAGCTTTTCTGGTCCTTCATTAAGTGATGAAACATCGCTGTCAAACATGACCGCACTTTTAAAAATATGCCACAACAGAGCAGCCCTGGCGAAAGTTGGGAGAGCAAGCCAAACCGATTTGTGAAGACAGGAAGTCTAACAAAGGACGACACAGAGGCAGGAGAGAAAAGAGGAATGTTGTAAAGACAACATAGAAGAAAATGGAAAAAAACAGGAAGCTCCTGATGTGCCACAGAGGAGTCCGTCAGATGCCAAACGGAGAAACGGGCCATCCTCTTTGTAATCCCCGCAAACCAGGCGAGCGGGATCTGTGAGTGAGAGCTGCCGGCCATGAAACGAGTCACCGACCAGTCTGAGAGGGCTTTTGAAAATGTATTAGGGTGAGCTGCTCATAAAAATATAGTTTACATTTGAATGTATGACTCACGACACACTAATGATGATGTGCTGCTACACGTCTGGAGCTGCCCAAAAGCCAAGAACAACAGTGAAGGAAGTGTTTGACTCTGATGTGAAGATGGTGCTTAACACACAAATCTAGATATATCTCAAAATATCAAGTTACATAAAACCCCAAAATAGGGGCAAATAATAAAGGCACTGTAATTAAATAGACTTTTTAGGTGTCTGTACTTTACTTTGATATCGATTCCACTCCCTGCATTTGCACACACATGTCTGTACTTTCTTTGCCTTACTTAAAATCAGGTTTTTACTTCTTTTCATCTCGACGATTATGATTCAAAGTTACAGTAAGAAGAACAAAGCAGCTGACGCCATCAGTTCCCGATAATGAATTGAAGTGTGATCAAGTTACTTCAACAATGGCTGACTGCCAAGGCTTCCTGTTTCTGTATCAAAAGCAAGTCGTGAGAATTTAGCTTTATTATCTGTATGTTTCATTTTGAACATCATGTATTTTCTGATTCAAAATGATGATTCAAGTTGGGTCATGGTCTTTACCCATTACTAATGATTCAGCTGCCAGGCCCATGGAAACATTGTGTTACACCAACAATAGTTCTGTGTGTGCATATTACCTCCTCCAACCACAGTCACCACTACTCCTGGAAAAAGGTGCACAATGTCTACAAGAAAGGGATTGATCATCAATAAAGCTTCAGTACATTTCACTTTTGTGTTTTCATACATTTCTGAATCCTTACTTCGAATTGCTACTTTTATTTTATCCAAGTATCTTGTAGTCGCACTTACTTAAAGGTCAGTAATTTTGCAATTCTGTATACATATTGTATTTGGCAATAAGAAGCTGCTCAGAGCCACCTCTTATGTAAACATGGCTGATCTATCAAGATTGAATGTCCCTAAAAGACACACAGAAGTTGTTTTTGCTATAAAAATAAAAGACCTTCACCTTGTGACAAGTTCGCCCCATGTACCATCAGAGGAACAGAAACACAGACATGTGAGGAGTGAGGAAAACTATTTATTACCACTCTGACCTCACTTGGAAAGAGTATTGTCTGCAATAGGAAAGCTCCCCTATTGAGAAAATACATTTCAGATTACATTTTGATACCAAATCAATGTGCATGTCTTCACTGAGTTCTCAGCTTGCTTCTCATGCTGCATGCTTCTAATACCTCTGAAAATGTGTCAGTTTGACTACAAGATACTCACAGACCTGCTGGTGTTAGTCACTTCAAAGTAGCAACTATATCTCTACTGTGCTTCGTGTCCTATCCTCGACCACTGTAATGTTCAAACCAACATCTTTTCTAGTTTAATGTGTAAATGAGATGATTGTTTGACCCATTAAAGTACACCCTCAGAACCACCCTGTGACTAACACTAACTGATTCTGTAAAAATTTGACTGGGTGGAGGACAAATCCCGAGTCGCTGGAGATTATTACAAAATTCCGAAGCTATTTGTCAGGGAGAGAAATGAGAGAAACGAGAGGCAAAGCAGTACCGAAATGAGAGAAAGATCTGAAAGTGAAGCCATAATACTACACGTCGGAAACCTCTCAGTGAAATGTTAAACAACAGATCGCGCGCAGTATCAGTCAGAGGGGAGAGGGAGTGAGAGGCCGAGGGAGAGACTGGATGGAATTCTGCGAGGAGAAGGGGGAGGGAGCAAAATCTCTGTTCTCAGCAAAAACACGCAGCCCCAGTTTAGAATATGACAAACAAAACAAATAAGTAATTAAATCACTGCCAAGGACCGGTGAGAGAAAACAGCCCTCCCTGTGCTGAGGCGGATGGAAAAGAAAAAGGGGGGATGGACGAGGAGAAGAAAAACGGACAAGAAAGTGTACTGTTGTGAGGCAGATCAGGTCAAAATGTCATGCAACAACTAACTTTAAAAAAAACACAGACAAGATGCTTCATTAATATGAAAGGCAGGGAGCGACACAGATGGGCGGGAGGAAGTCCCACAGTTATCGGGTGATGATGACCTGCGAGGCCGCGCGTGGGCAACACTCAGTCTCGTGTTACGGCCTACAGTTAATCCACAGACATCATTAGCCGGTCAGCGTGCAAGCAGAGCTGCACTCGTTCTAATTACTTAACAGCATCATTCAGGTAATATAATACCAACAATAGAGAAAAATTGAAGAGTGCGCATATTTTCAGAGGCAAAATTGATCCGGGAGGATAGCAAACCATAACAACCAGTGTTGTGACTGGAAATTAGTAGTTACTTAATTACTAGTTACTGCAAATGCAATGTAATTTGTCACTTACAAATGCAATATTGTTCATTTTCTGAATTATTTGTTTGAGATATTTGTTTAGCTACTACGACATATTGTTTAAAATTTGGTGTTTAAAACTGCTGACACATTCAGTTGTCTATCAATATGGCTTTGGAGCCTTTACGCTGTACAGGGTCTGGAGCGCTTGACAGAGACAAGTTCACGTGGACACAGAGAGACACACAAATACACTCACAGTCACATCAAAGGAAGAGGGTTGGACCCAACAATTTACTTCAACTATTTGTTTTGTTTAATAGGTGGGAGGAAACTATACAAACTCTTCACAGAAACATCCGAGTACAGATTGGAATCAATCATGGACCACTACACCACTGTACAATCAGAAACACTGGTCTTAGTTGTAGTTGTTGTTTTTTGTTTTTATCATTTTAATGCAATTGGCTTATCAGAGGCTAATTGTTTAAGAGTGCATCTGAACATGAAGTTTTAAAAAATGTTTATGAGGCAACATGCTTGTACTCATTTGGCCAGATTTACCTATGGCGGAGTGTATAAATCATTTCAAAACAAAATATCGAAAATCAGTAAATTTAAGTAAATATTGTCTATTATGCCTCCCTTCTGGGATTCTTTCTTTTGTACAGAAATCACAAGTCTTTGCTGGGAAACCAACTCCCGTGTGACTTTTAAATTGTCCCACTCAGCTAAACAAATCCAAATGACGTGGACATTATATTGTTTTTGTAGTTTTGCTGTAGTTAAATGGAGTTACAGACATGCAGCATGATATTAATCTGTCCTTGAAAAAGATACAGATATAAAGGAACTCAGAAGACTCTACAACAAGAAAGCTTAGATACATTTGAAACATGATGAGGGCTGCAGCCATGTCTTAATAAGATGACCTGAACAACTCATTGGTGCTGTGGATACAAGGTGATGTTCATGTCAATAGCAGACAGTAAGTTCCGGATTAATTTATTTCCTGCTCCTCTTGTAAACTGGAGTTTAGTGGCGGTTGTATTAATAAGGTTACCATTTAACTCAACATCCATCCATCCATTACTCCCCCTTGAACTGCAACCTTATCGTGGTGGGGGAGTTTGAGCACCCGAATGACCCTCGGAGCTATGTTGTCGGGGGGCTTGCCCCCCCAGTAGGGTCTCCCAAGGCAAACAGGTCCGAGGCGACGGGTCAGACTAAAAGCAGTTCACAAAACCCCCATGGATACACGCAAGAGGAGCAAGGTGACGTCGCCCAGTTTGGCGCAGCCGGGGCCACACCCTGGAGCCAGGCCCGGGGTGGAGGCTCGCACGCGAGCGCCTGGTGGCCGCGTTCTTGCCCGCGGGACTCGGCCGGGCTCAGCCCGAAGGGACGACGCGGGCCCCTCTTCCTCATCCTCCTGTGGACCCACCACCCACAGAGGCTGCCGTAGGGGTCGGGTGCAGTGTGGATTGGGTGGCAGTCGATGGCAGGGGCCTCGACGACCCGATCCCCGGACACGGACTCTGGCTTTTGGGACATGGAATGTGACCTCGCTGGGGGGGAAGGAGCCCGAGCTTGTGAGGGAGGTTGAGAGATACCGGCTAGATATAGTCGGGCTCACCTCCACTCACAGCTTGGACTCTGGAACCCAGCTCCTCGACAGGGGCTGGATACTCCACTTCTCTGGAGTTGCCCGCGGTGTAAGGCGGCGGGCTGGAGTGGGCTTGCTTATTGCCCCACAGCTCAGCCGCCATGTGTTGGAGTTCACCCCGGTGAACGAGAGGGTTGCGTCCCTACGCCTACAAGTAGGGGACAGGTCTCTGACTGTTGTCTCGGCCTATGCACCGAACAGCAGCTCAGAGTACCCAACCTTCTTGGAGTCCCTGGGAGGGGTGCTGGATAGTGCCCCAACTGGGGACTCCATTGTTCTCCTGGGGGACTTCAACGCCCACGTGGGTAATGACAGCGAGACTTGGAAGGGGGTGATTGGGAGGAACGGCCTCCCCGATCTGAACCCGAGCGGTGTTCTGTTATTGGACTTCTGTGCCAGTCACAGTTTGTCCATAACGAACACCATGTTCGAGCACAGGGGTGTCCATAAGTGCACATGGCACCAGGACACCCTAGGCCGGAGGTCAATGATAGACTTTGTGGTCGTGTCATCTGATCTCTGGCCGCGTGTCTTGGACACTCGGGTAAAGAGAGGGGCAGAGCTGTCAACTGATCACCACCTGGTGGTGAGTTGGATGCGCTGGACTGGGAGGAGGCCGGATAGACTCGGCAGGCCCAAACGTGTTGTGAGGGTCTGCTGGGAACATCTGGCCGAGCCCTCCGTCCGCGCAGCCTTCAACTCCCACCTCCGGGAGAGCTTCTCACAGATCCCGAGGGAGGTTGGAGACATTGAGTCCGAGTGGACCATGTTCTCCACTTCCATTGTCGAAGCTGCTGCTCGGAGCTGTGGCCGCAGGGTCTCTGGCGCCTGTCGTGGCGGCAATCCCCGAACCCGGTGGTGGACACCGGAAGTAAGGGATGCCGTCAAGCTGAAGAAGGAGTCCTACTGGGCACTGTTAGCTCATAGGACTCCCGAGGCAATCGACAGGTACCGGCAGGCCAAGCGAGCCGCAGCCCGGGCTGTGGTGGAGGCAAAAACTCGGGTCTGGGAGGAGTTCGGAGAGGCCATGGAGGAGGACTTTCGGTCGGCCTCGAGGAAATTCTGGCAAACCGTCCGGCGCCTCAGGCGGGGGAAGCAGTTCTCCACCAACACTGTTTACAGTGGAAGTGGGGAGCTGTTGACCTCAACTGGGGACATTGTTGGGCGGTGGAAGGAATACTTCGAGGACCTCCTCAATCCCACCACCACGTCTTCCATTGAGGAAGCAGAGACTGGGTTCTCAGAGGTGGACTCGTCCATCTCCCAAGCTGAAGTCACCGAGGTTGTTGTGAAGCTCCTCGGTGGCAAGGCACCGGGAGTGGATGAGATTCGCCCAGAGTTCCTTAAGTCTCTGGATGTGCAGGGACTGTCGTGGCTGACTCGTCTCTGCAACATCGCGTGGCGGGTGGGGACAGTACCTCTGGACTGGCAGACCGGGGTGGTGGTCCCTCTCTTTAAGAAGGGGGATCGGAGGGTGTGTTCCAACTACAGAGGGATCACACTCCTCAGCCTCCCCGGGAAAGTCTATTCCAGGGTACTGGAGAGGAGGGTCCGGCCGTTAGTCGAACCTCGGATCCAAGAGGAACAATGCGGTTTTCGTCCTGGTCGTGGAACACTGGACCAGCTCTATACCCTCCGCCAGGTGCTTGAGGGTTCGTGGGAGTTCGCCCAACCAGTCCACATGTGTTTTGTGGATCTGGAGAAGGCGTTCGACCGCGTCCCCCGAGATGTCCTGTGGGGGGTGCTCCGGGAGTACGGAGTCCGGGGTCCCTTGTTGAGGGCTGTTCGGTCCTTGTATTCCCGGAGCAGGAGTCTGGTTCGCATTGCCGGCAGTAAGTCGGACCTGTTCCCTGTGCACGTTGGCCTCCGGCAGGGGTGTCCTTTGTCACCGGTTCTGTTCATCATATATATGGACAGAATTTCTAGGCACAGCCGGGGGCCGGAGGGGGTCCGGCTTGGGGACCACAGAATCTCATCTCTGCTATTTGCGGATGATGTGGTTCTGTTGGCCCCATCAAGCCTGGATCTCCAGCGTGCACTGACACGGTTCGCAGCCGAGTGTGAAGCAGCTGGGATGAGGATCAGCACCTCTAAATCCGAGGCCATGGTTCTCGACCGGAAAAAGGTGGCTTGCCCCCTCCAGGTCGGTGGAGTGCCCTTGTCCCAAGTGGAGGAGTTTAAGTATCTTGGGGTCTTGTTCACGAGTGGGGGAAAGATGGAGCGTGAGATCGACAGGCGGATCGGTGCAGCGTCTGCAGTTATGCGGACGTTGTATCGGTCCGTCGTGGTGAAGAAGGAGCTGAGCCAAAAAGCGAAGCTCTCGATTTACCGGTCGATCTTCGTTCCTACCCTCACCTATGGTCATGAACTATGGGTCATGGCCGAAAGAACGAGATCCCGGATACAAGCGGCTGAAATGAGCTTCCTCCGTAGGGTGGCTGGGCGTACCCTTAGAGATAGGGTGAGGAGCTCAGTCACCAGGGAGGAGCTCGGAGTAGAGCCGCTGCTCATCCACATCGAGAGGAGCCAGCTGAGGTGGCTCGGGCATCTATTTCGGATGCCCCCCGGACGCCTCCCGAGGGAGGTGTTTCGGGCATGTCCCTCCGGTAGGAGGCCTCGGGGCAGACCCAGGACACGCTGGAGGGACTATGTCTCTCGGCTGGCCTGGGAACGCCTTGGGGTGCCACCGGAGGAGCTGGAGGAAGTGTCTGGGGCGAGGGAAGTCTGGGCAACTCTGCTCAGACTGCTGCCTCCGCGACCCGGCCCCGGATAAAGCGGTAGCCAATGGATGGATGGATTTCATGGTGTTGAAATCTGTTTTGTTTTTTTTATTATTGTTTTGTAAAGGATGGGCAAATGAAATTCAGTGTCATAAGAGTGTGTGCCAAAGAATGATGGAGTAAGGCCACTTGGATTGGCTTCACACTGGGGAAAACGATGAAAACCACCAGGGGATGTAGACAGGTAGAGAAATGGGCAGGCTGCGAGGGCAGCGTTTAACAATGGCACACAATGAGAAACTCCCAGAGTCGACTGGAGGTTTCCAAGGGGGCAGTAGAGTATGTGGTTAATGGGGGTAAGAGTTGTAATGAAAGTAATGGGGCTGGCTGGGGGTGGGGGGTGGGGGGGTTGTTAATCCCTGTGGGGTAAATTGTTCTGACTGGGGAAATAGGTAGAGGAACCTATGGGGGGGAAAGATGGGAAAAAATGTCTTTTCCTACACCTGTCACCAGAATGGATAAATGGAGATGAGAGGAGAGGAGAGGAGAGAGGAAAGAGGAGAGAGGAGAGAGGGTGCTGATAAATCCTGCAAAATTGTAGTCCACTGGGATCATTCTGGCATTTCCTCTGCACACAAAATACATACACACACACTCATAGAGTAGCCTTCCTTCACTTTATTACAGTTATTTACAGTTATTACGGGACTGCATGATGGCATCTTATCTTCAGCCATTTCCCCCAGTTAAAGAAAACAAACTGTGAAGTATCGCATATCCACTTAGACCTTATTTGGCCCATCTTCTGTGTAGCCTCTCTTGAAGCTTTGATCTTTCTCTCATTTATCTTCACCCCTTTCACTTATCCTCTCATCTTCCCCTTTTCTCCACTCTATCCCTGCCCAACGCTCTACCATTTGCTTATTCTGGTTCTCGAAAACCTCTTGTCCGGGACCACCGAGCTTCTCTTCACTCCAGAGGTATATAATCTTTCTCTCTCTCTCTCTCTCTCTCTCTCCTTTCCTCTGTTGTCCTTTCTCATCTCGTTATTCCTCTATATTTCTCCCCGAGTGTCTTTGCCCTTTCATTACCAGCCCCTTCCCAGCCCTCTCAGTCCTTCTCCACTCGTCTCCCTCCATTCATTCACTCACTCTTGGCAAACAACCCACTTTTCCCACCAGGGTCGTCACGGACAACACATCCTTCCCCGACCATCTACGAGGACCAGTATCCCCCGTCCCACCAACAGCCAGTCAACAAACATGACGTGAGAAAGGGGGGGAGGGGGGACTCCCCAGCCAGGGGGAGAGGAATAGTTACCCCTCTGAATGTTGTGGGTTTAACCAGTGAGCTCTGGAGTCACTATGGTGAAGTGAGATCAACACACAGCTCACTACAGACACCCCACAGCGTCTGGAAAGCTGTGGGAACCACAAAGAGGGTGTGCCTTTATTCAGTTCTGCATCTTTTGTGTATTTGAAATGTGTCAGAGTATAAAACATGTTAAAAAGGAAAATGTGTCAGTGTTTGCTTTTGTTAATCTCGCATGTAACTCCAAGCAGTATGACGGTAAATAAGTTATTGTCTACCGCACGTCAGACTGATTGTGTTGCGTAGGGAACACACACAAAAATAAGCCGCCATAACAAAGAAGATGACAAAATGTTTTGGCATGCACTGAGTTCATTTTGAAACTGTAATTCAAATAGAGAGAGAGAAACACAGACAAACTTCAAGCAAAAGCAAAAGATTGTTCAAAAGGCTTTGTACTTGGACGTTTACGTCTACTAATTGCTCTCAAAACACTTCACATGGGAGCAACATGAGGTTCTGTTTTATGCTCAATGACATTTAAATATATAGACGGAGGATATGGAGGATCATATGGTAATTGTGAAAAGACATAAACACACAAATGAAAAACCAATCAACAAATAAAACCCAATAAAATCAAGTGCACCATGGACCATGGTGCATTTCAATGTATAAAGATTGAGAAGGAGTCTCTGTGAGATTGGACACTCCTTGAACTTATAACTCACTTGTACCCAGTTTGTTTGTTAAATTTTAATTACTGTTACCAAATGTATTTGTCATACACTGTGAAAAATGCACGAAATGTAGTTCATTTGTATTAGACGAATATGTAACACCTGCAATCCCACTGGTAAAGATGTCAGCCATTAAATACGAGACATTTAAACAATAGAGACATAGACACACTCAAAATAGCAAGTATAAACATGCAAGTATTTGATATGAGATGCAGCTGCGATCACATAATGGTCTGTTTCACAGCGTGGGAACTTGAGTTTGAATGTACATGAGTGCTACTGGTTTAGTTTGACAGATATGTATCATTAACCAAAATCCACCCCTCAAACAAACATGATATTCAGTGAATTAATCTGCCTTTGGCACGTCTTTGGTTCAGACATGCCCTAAAAAGTGACGCAGCTGGAATTACGACGCAAGCACATGGAAGAAAGAAAAAAAAAATCAAACATACAAAAATACAGTTGTTTTAGTCTGCAGTGTAAATGTCGAACACAGCTTTTGATTTCAAAATATTATCAAGTTGCACAGGGACAAAACACTTTCCAGTTGAGCGTTCCGTCCTTCATCTTGAGCTGCGGAGGGAAACAATATTGTATTTGTTGTGCCCACTGCTGTGGCAATATGAGGGACAGACCTCCAGTGGGAACAATGTGAAAAGGGCGTCTGCATGGAGATGAACTGATGTAATACACTGGAATGAACAAAAGGGGCATTTGACAGAAAGGTCAGGGATGAGGGAAACTGACAAAGCACTTTTAAATTATTGCTGACACTATAATCCAGCAGAAATAAATTGCATTACACCTGCTGGATAATCTTTTATTTATTTATTATTCACCGAGAAGAACAACAGCACAGCAGTGCCACGAAGTCATGAAACATTAATTGACAACCTTTTGCATCTTGTGTGGTGTAGTCACATGTCACACCGGAGCAATGTCAATTTGTGGTCTTTACACCCGACGGTTGACGGTTTGTGTCCCCAGGAGTGCAAACGTACAAACACAAACACACACTCACACACTGTATAACCTTCTACAATTACGTCTCATCGTGCCTTTAACCTACCATTACCCTCCACCTTCATCTTAGACCCCAGATGAAGCCAAACAATATTTAAGAGCGTAGTAAGCAGTTGTTTAGTGATAAATGCACGAATCATCCTCTAAGTTTATCTAAACAGAGATGGAGTACATATAACAGCCATTATAACTGTCGTCTTCCAACACGCCACACACAGACTTGCTCTCACAAGAAGCTCGGCAAGCTGACAATACTGTGAAAACAATATATTCTCCATAGAAAAGGGACTTTATTCAGTTTTGTTTTTTTTTATAGTTTCTATTACAATACATTTTTTTGCCCCTTCTGATATGTGTGCAAATGTTCATGAGTTTTTCAGTATGTTTAGGCTGTCAGAAATGCAGCTGCATTCTGCATCTTGAATCATTGCACCACTTGGTGATCAGACCCCATGTAGCAGCTTGTGACACCATTTCTTTGGCGATAAGCGGGAATCAATATCACATATCGTCAGCTACTGCAACCTGTAGGAGAGGGAGCGCATTGGGCAGCAGTCCACTTTAGCCACCCCTTTGACTTCCCATTTCCAAATTTACAGTACACTGCTATTTATATCAAGGATCAATGCAACATGTCCTGTTATCATCGAACCTGAAAGCAACACTCTGCGCAGCCTTTGAAGCTCTGTCCTGAACAACCGGAGGAAACCCACCGGGCTGCTTGGTTTCCTTCTGTGACATTCCATCGTAAAGGGGATTTGTTCAAACAGAGAAGCTATGACAACCTTTAGCAAGGTAGATGGGGATTATACACCAGCATTATTATGCCCTGGGGTGTTTTGGGTTTTTTTTTTTTTTTTTGATGGATGGGTCACTGCCGAGAATCAAGGAACTGAGCACAAAGCAGAATTTGTGCAAGGAAGTTCAACCACTGAGTAGCTTCTTGATAATCATGACACAATTATTGTCTATTCATAAACAAGATGACTGACTTCCATTTGCAAATATAACCTCCCATTCAAAGAGGAAGCACTACACACCGACTGTAGGAACAATATCAGAGCACTGAAGCGTGCAAATCCACAGTGGCAGCACAGTATTTTAGCTTCCCCTCACCACCCTGACACACCCACAGGTGTATTCCATCGAGCGTGTAACTTTAGACCTGAGGACTCTTTAGGTATCAGTTAATCATGCAAGAGCCTGCGGAACGTCTGGCAAGCAGGAGCAACATAAACACCCCAGGCCCAGGATGAAATAAAGACTTCCATTTATCATCACGATCTGAGACCCTTCACAGGATATTAGAAGTGAAATGTGTTGCTTCTTAAATGAGTACAGACATGATTAATAATACAAGTTACTACACACTGTGAGATCCTAGGAAACAGTCGTTCCTTTAAATAATCCACAACATTGATGGATTTGGTTCAATGACTGATTGTATAAATTATAGTTTACTACCAACTGTTTTGAAGGTTTTTACCAAACAAATTGGGAGTTTCTCAGAGAGAATTCCCAATTTCAAAGCAACACTAAGACTGAAACTTAATATCTCAGTTTCGGTAAACATTTCCATTCAGTGACAAATTGCTTGGCAGTTAGAGAAAGAGCACAAGTGAATGTTTGACATAAGGTAAACACAAAGGCCTTTGAAATCAAATCTCAGAAAACAGTCTATGCTGCATAACTGTAAATGCTTAATTAATAAATCTAAATTAAATATCTGATGTTGGAACTCAGAATTTTGTTAAGACTGAATGAAAACTCAGTTGACTAGTGAATGAATACTCTGTGTAAGCTGAATCACTCTGTTACTACAATGAAATCTGATATTTACTGTATGTGTCACTGCGTGACTGCACTGATCTCCACAAGAGAACACTCAACCACGAGCATACCACACACTAACAAAGTGCGGCCCGCAAGAAAGAGGTGTATGAAGGAGTTGTGCCTGACTTCACTGGGGCCTTAAGATGTCAAGATACAGCCCACACCCATTCTGATGAATTGAACTCCTATCTGATAATGCCACACATGGCTACAACAATGCTGCAAACATTCTCCCAAAACCCACACCACCCTTTTCTTTCACAGGCCTCACAAGGCTGGTGCTGCACTTCTTCTTCAGGCTCCCTTTGTGATAGTTACACCTCCTCAAATGTGCAACTTTGAGATTCATGCTAAATGACAAGCGAGGACTAACAACCCAAATCATGTTTTCCTCTCGTAAAGATGATTGGGGTTTAGTCTTTCAGCGTATCACGCAATGCAATTGTATTTAATGGTTAAGCTTTCTCCTCAAATGCAAGCAAACAAAAAACACATGCAAGCGGCGCGGAGTTCCTGCCACGCAGCTTCGCACTTTGTAGTCCTCAGTGGTTGGGGGGGTGGGGGGGGGGGCTGAGCAAAGACCTCCAAGGCTGTGTTTTGAGCAGCAAGGTCTGAATGAAGGATGCATTGAAATTGCTCCTTTTTCTCTTCAGAGTCTCACCCACAAAGGGTCTGTTTCCCATTCAGGACATAAGGTCATTAGATAATACACACAGGGACCTCAAGGCCACACAGTGGGGGTGGAATCATTCAACAAAATAACCTTCCTACCCCTCATCATGCAAACTTCTCAACACCCTCCACTCAGTGCTGAAGTCTCTGCAGGATGCATGTGCACATAAGGGGGAAACATAAATGTGAGATCCCCCAGCATGCACGTGTGTGCGTGGGTACACACACACACACACACACACACACACACACACACACACACACACACACACACACACACACACACACACACACACACACACACACACACACACACACACACACACACACACACACACACACACAGATTCTGTCTCAGTGTAATAGAGGCAATCATGACATCATGGTAGCCACCTCCCACCTCCCTGCAAAGTTATTCAGCCCTCTGAAGTGCCCTCAGTAAATGCTCATTTCTTTTTCTCTTTTATACTCTTTTGGTAGCACAATTAAGCGCTTGTGTATCCCGAACCTATGCGTCTGTACATGTTTGTGTTATTGTTTGACAAAAAGCTGGTTGGAGGAAACACTCCAGATCTAATGTTGACTCAAGCTTCACGGAAAATCTTCTCAAACAAGGCATTGCTGGATCTGTGCAATGTCTTTTTTTTTTTTTGTAACCATTTACAGATTTTGCAGATTAAACCCCTTTCTGCCAGCAACTCTTGTCCTGAATTACATTGTAAGTTTTCAAATTGACGTCAGGAGGAATGTAGTAATAAAGGTAGCATGGAAACTTTACAAAAATAAACAGAGACGAGCTAAAAGAGCTCTACTTCCACATGTTTAAATATTCCGATTGTTAAACTCAATCGAAGTCAGTGGGTGAAGTAGAAAGAAAGAAAGATGATGAAAAGTTGAAGTCCCTCCAAACAAATTTAGCACAATAACAACTCCTGAGTAGCATGTACATGCACACACAGGGAGATAGGACGGGGGGGAAAGGATTACACAGGTATATGGACACTATTTTAAAAAGATGGCCAACTCTTCAAAGCAACAACTTAACCAACCCAGTGATAAAGGACCGAACACATTCTGTTTCAGTTACTGAAAAGCATGACCTTCCTTATGCCAGTGCAGACTCAGGAACATATTCAATGCCTATCTATTGGTGATACTTTCCTTATTCTGTGTCACAAGATGCTGGAACCAATCCCAGCTAAAACAGGGACAAAAGCCTGGACAGGTGGTAGAGGTGGACAAACACTCATCTATTTACAATTAAACAATATGCCTTTGGACTGGGAGGGGAGAAAATGTAGCCAAAGAAAACCTTGTAGGGACAGGAACAACATACAAACTCAACACATGAACCAGAAAGTTTAAACATACTGGTTTGACTCTTGTTGCTGTGAGACACCACCTTTCAACTTTTCCTTGTAGTCAATTTAGATTTAAAAATAAAATGGTAATATACTAAAGGTTTTATCTGTTTTTGCCTACAGTTGACTTAAACCCTATTCAGTCAGTCATAAATAATGCTCACTGCCCAGGTGAAGGACTGTGGGTCCCCTGGCCGGTGGTCCACTGGGCACGCTCTCTGCCTGACGTGCGTCTTGGAACGGCAAAACAAGTCCGTGAGAATAAAACAACTGCACACATTCTGTCATTGCCATACTTTTCCGAGTGTGTTGGCGGCCACTGCCATATGCCATCCCTATCAAGACTCATTGGAATCGATCCTGCTCTTACGCAACCGCGTCCCTGGCTGTGCGTAAAAACGCCGTTTCCAATTGGTGAAACAAGATGGAGAACCACAAAAGTAACGTCTTCCCGGCGATAAAAGTCACCGTTTCTCATTAAACCAAGGCATTGCGGAAAGTCGAGTTACCAGTTGGTGGAGGAGCGGGGGTTGAGGATGTCCTCTTTGGCCGTGAGCAGCGACAGGCTGTAGGTATCAAGGTTGACCGTTCGCTTGCTCATGATGGCAAAAGTTTTTTTTTTCCCCAGACGCTGCTTCTCTTCTCACAGGTCCCGATGGTTTTCGGGGCTCGATGTGTCCGCTGAGAGGAGGAAAACAAACAAACAAAAACAGCCACGGCAGAAAACACGAAAATCTGCCCCAAAAAAGTGCAGCCGAGTTTTGCAGGTTCATGCAAAGTGGAGGTTTTTTTGTTTTGTTTGTTGTTGTTTGTCTTCTCAGTTCCAACGCGGAGCGGATCGGTGCAGGCGCTGCGCGCTCACAGCGTGAGGAGGGAGACCGTGGCTGCTCACTGGGCTTTGTGCAGCTGGGCTACGAGAAGAAGTTTGCACAAAAAAAAAAAGCCCCACCTCCTGTTGAGAGAGTGGAAAGCAGAATGACTTCACTGAGCTGGGCCACTTTGAATTCAAGAGTTCACAGGGCAAACAGATCATGCAAAGTTTTGTCTTTGAGTCATTTGATAACTCAGCCTAACTCGGAGCAATCTTGTACAGTAAAAAAATAAATACATCTGCTCTTGTCATGGAAATTAAATGTGCAACAACTGTATACTTTGCTCCCCTGAGAACTTATTATACTTTATTATAGTTTGTGATTTTTATCTTTTTTTTTTATTTTAGTCCTGTTTTATTTTATTCATTATTACTTTTTACTGTAAATACTTTTGGCCCTTAGAGTTCTTGATAGTCATTGTATATAAGATACCTCTATTCATATCTAACTGTTCGCACATTTCTTGTCTTTCCTACTCATGAGTGTAACAAGTACATTTCTCCATTGTGAGATCAATAAAGGCTTATCTTATCTTATCTTAACAATTTCTCAGACAAGGAAACTCAAGAACATGTAAATAGACTTACTGGACTGCAGAGAGCATGTTGATGATATCTCGACTTAAGTAGGCTGATTGTAAAAGACCTGAATACAAATGCTCAATGAGATGAAAACCATGTTAAAAAGCTGTTGAAGAAACTGACAAGAGCAAGGATGTCACATAAATTTTAATTCAGGGGTCATATACAGCCCAATTTCATCTTCGTGCCATAATAACCTTTGAATTTAAACTGGAACGTTTTGCTTTATTGTGACATAGAGTGTATATATGATGGAAATGTATAGATTTTCATAATTACTTACCAAAAATGACTACAATCTCAACATAAAGCCAGTTTTAGTCATACCTTGTGGTGCAAAATATAGCGATATATCAAAAAACAAAACTAGAACTGTTGCATTATGCATGTTTTCACGCACCCTTACAGAGTAATTTGCTCATTAGAATTTAAGCTCAGGTCTTGTTGTTGTGATTTGTATCTACTACCCTTAAGAATGTATTTAAACAAAAATCTATGTTTTCTTGGAATTCATTTTTTTTTCAATTGCTTGGTGATTTAGAGCACCAGATTAGGGTTTATCCTAAATAATGTTGTCCTTGTGTTTGACACCCCTGGCCTAAAGCATTCAATAAGTGTATGACAGCTGTGTCACAAGAGGATTCAATGGGTTCGCTCTGAATGGAGTTCCCACTGAAATATGTTGAATTATTTAAGATAAAGATACACAATGTAATGCCAATACAGTCAAATGTTGTGTAAAGTGGCATTAAACTGAGCAAAATCACACACATGAAAAATTGGCCCACCATTATTTTTCTACCACTATAATCGATCCAGCTGCTCCTGTTTATGCCTGTCAAGTCACTTCAACTTGCACCATAGTGACAGACAGGTTTTACCCAGGATTCACATCCTGTTGCTACCTGGATTTGTACCTGGGGTAAAACTACAACCCCAAATACAAAGAGGCTTAGGTAAAAGTCATATTTTGTATGACTTAATTACTAGACTTTTTCAAGCATGTTTATAAAAAAAAATAAAAAATAATTACTCTCTCACAAAAAAAATGTTGCAATCCTTTTGTATGTAGTGCCTTCGTTCAAGCACGATATGTCAACATCAAAATCAGTCATTAACCGAGAACATGAGATGCTTTGCTTAAACAAAGGAGCCAAAGGTGATCAAAACATTTATACTAACAATATTGTGTGTTATATTACAGTATTCTCTTCAATTATCATTGCTGATTTGAAATAAAACATGGACAAGTTACCGTATGTGGTCCCTTGAAAGATAGAGGGTTAATTGTTCCTTTGTGAACTATTATTATAAGAAGCAAAACTTTGTTTAAACAAAAAAAAAAAGCATTTAATTTGTCAGCCATAGTGTGTAGTACTATAGGCAGGGTGCGGCAGCTTTAGATCTGTCAGTCTCTTTGTGTCTTTGAATCAGCCCCCACTGGCATTTGGCAAACTGCATAGAGACTATTTTGTACAGTGCAGGCAATCTCTGAACAAACCAAAGAAGGACCAATTTCATGGGAACTGAGCCTGACACAGGCTGCAAGCAAAAACAAAAAACAAAAGAAGAAGAAAAAAAAGCAATGGAGTCTGTTTCAGTGTTTGAGAACGGGTGTGAGTCTGTTACACAGTCACACACTTGCTCACACACACACACATACACACACACACGCACGCACGCACGCACGCACATACACATACACGTCCACGGTCATGTACTGGTGTTTGCCTGTGGTTCAGTGGCACAAGGCTTTAAGATGGTGGATTATGGGAGCGCTCCTGAGCTCTCTAATTTACTTAACAGCCATTCTTAGATAATCCAGGATACTTGCAAGGGGGTCAAAGTCACTTTTTCATTCTTGCTGAGCCAGGCCTGTATGCTGGATTGAACCTGACACTTAAGCCCTTAATTGTGGTCTGAAGACGGTTTACAAAGTCTGCAGCATTTTTTAGGAACTTGAACATAATTCACTAGTTCAACCACTCAGAAAGAATAATGACATCCTTGTACAAAAGAGTTCCTGTTTTCCACTTTGCATTTCTCCTCCTTGAGTACATTCTTTTCACTCTCTGCATTTTAAACAACGCCTGAGTCAGAGAAATAAATAATGAGTCTATATCCACGGCAGATGCAAGCATTGCCTTGTCAATAATTTAACATTCTGTTTAGATTAGAGGATGATAGGCCACGATTTAAATACCTTGCGAGTAACAGTAACACAAATGTGCTGGGACCCTCTATCAACCTTATATTACTTTTTGTTTCTTTTGGCCACTCTTCTCATCAGCTCCTACTATTGTTTAGTGAGCAAATACAACTTATTCAGAACCTGGCTTCAGGCTTATAAGCCACAGAGACAAGGGACATGACGTCCTCGTCCCGACATTATTCTGACAACTTCCTGCCATTAGAGGCTCTCCTGCTCTTCCAGCCTCTCACAGCCCTTCACTGGGGATGCAAACTGAAATGCAGTTATGCTTCACTTCAGAGGACTTTGGCATTTCCTCTGGTGGGGTGCGGTGGCAGCTGTTGTTAGAGATGGGGGCTAAATGTGGGAGTGATTGTACTTCCAGAGGGGATTTGGATAGTTGTTTGTGTGTGTGTGTGTGTGTGTGTGTGTGTGTGTGTTTGTTTATGTGTGTGCTAATGGGGAATTTAGCCTCATTTACCAAAACTTTGTCAATTATGTCATGTTTTTTATCCTGTTTCCTGCCTTCCTGACTTGGTCTGAACTAAGATCCTGAGTGTGGGTGATGGAGTGTTGAGTGGCTCGTTCTCAGACAGCATCCTGCCAGAGTCCACTAAACTTCTCCTAACCTCAGAACCAAGTCGTGAACATGGCTCAGTCACTCTTAAGTCCCCTTATGTGTGGCATTACATAAAGCACAAAGTGTAAAATGCCTCTGAACTGACAAAAAAAAAAAAAAAACTCCCACCACTAAATAAACTTCTTCGTCGGCATGGATGTGTCCAACTCTCCGCTGCAGGGGAGGGCTTGCATGGTGGCAGGTTTATGTCTCTTCAGAAGTGATGGGTGATGTTAAAAGGTCAAAGATGCGTTTGGAGTTTAGGGGTCAGATCATGAGGGGGGGGGTTTGCCCCATTTTCCCCAAATTATATGTTTTCCATTACCTCTCTCTGCACACTTTAACAAGCCCAATCCCTGGCTGCGTAGTTATGCAAGCCCATGCTGTCAGTCATGCGTGCGTATGGACTGTTGCAACGGTTGTAATTTTCTGCTGAAGTTGCTATAAATACAGCCTTTTGCCATGATGTTATTCCATTGTGTGAGGAATTTACTGTTTCACAGTATGAGTGTCTGGAATGTGTTCGACCTTTTATGTACAATTTGCACAAGATGTACTTTGCACAAGTCATATCTTGCAATGCAGATTGCAATTTTGTAGTGAATGTCGTTGAAAAACATAGATATATTAAAAAAAAAAATTGAATAGTAAGCTAGAGTTATAAGCCAGTAGCTCATAAAATGTTTTTTTTTTTTTTATTAAACTTTAGTCAAAACAATTCCGAGCATTTGGTAGCATGGATTTTAAAGCGACATGAACACTTGAATGTATTTCTTTCCTGAAAATATCCATACTAAAACATGGCTTTCTTTGCACATATATCTTATATAAATAGTTTGCTTCAAGTTGTCAGTTATGTCACAACTGTTGTAGCTCATGAGCAAATGTTGGCTGCATAGTGAGGAATGATTTTTTTCTTCTTTTTTTTTTAAAGAAATGTGATGTCAATTGACAACACTTTGCTTGTGTCTTCTTCACTCTTGCAGATCTCACAGTGTGGAATTTTTTTTTGCCACCTCCCCTTTCATGTAGATAATGAGGAGTAAGTGGGAGGTGCACTGATGAGTGAACATAAGTCGAAGTTACAGGAGTCACGACTGATATGGAAGTAATGTGTAGATAATTATCTCACGTCTGAACAACTCGCAAATACATCAGCAGCTGGAGGCCAGTAGCATCACGGTGCGCTCTTAAAAAAAGATAATATAAGTCATGTTAGGTGCCGGACTGGCATGTTGATGGATGGAAAAATTAGAGATCGGCCACAAAGTTGGGAATAAAAGTTACTTGTTGAAGTCAAGAAAAGCAAGAAAATGCAAAGAAACAGAGAGAGAGAGAGAGGGAGAGAGAGAGACATATGCTCTGTGAATCCTGGTGTCTTCTCGTCAGACTTCCAGGTGAGGTCACTGCTCAGCTATGCGCCTTCACAACAACCATGAGATATCTTTCCCTTGGGCCTCAATGTGCACATCAGTGCGTGCATGTGAGCTTTTATGCTCAATAATCACATTGGCACCTCTTCAAACAAAAATCTTTCTGATTGTTTCTCACATTTTTTTTTTCTCCAAAAAACAAAAACAAAGGAAGAGTGGGAACATGGTCTTCCTTGTAGTTTCAAAGTTTGCCTTGCTTTAGTAAAATATGGCAACAGAAACAAACAGCAGCTGCTTGCAGATGAAAGAAGAAGCCACATATTTCTGTAAAATAAAAGGGTAGCGGGTTTAGGAGACCTTAAATTAGAATACGGTGTCAGAATGATGGAAGAAGAAACTTTTCTCGGAGAGGCCTCGAGTTGGTGTGTGTGAGAAAACACTATACGTCTTATTTGTACATGTATTTATGAGAAAAAGAAAAGAAAATGCCTTTGAAACCAATTTCTCAAAACTGAAACTTTTTGATATTTCAATGCTGAAACCTTCCCAGTTTTGTCCCTCTCTGGATTTCCTGACTGTATTCTCAAAAGCCATCTTTTTTTTTTTTTTTTTAAACCTACTTTATCATACCCGTGTGGCCAAACGAGCTCCTCCTAATGCCATCAAACAGTGATGCTCTGCGCAGTACAACACTCAGTCCCAAGTCATCGTATGTTCTCCGAGGAGAACCCCGGAAAATGAGAGCCAGATGTGGTGATGTCAGCCCATGTCTGTGACTCTAAAGTTGTTTTTCAAAAGCAGGGGCAACATTTGTGGGAAATTTGAACACAGCACATGGTTTTAACAGCTGATGCAGCATCAGAGTCTGTAATCAGTGCTCAAGCTGATTCTCTGAACTGTGGACGTTGAGGTCGCTTCTACGAAACACATGTAAATTCCTCCATTAACAAGGAAATGAAACAGAGAGATTGTTTACGTCAGAGTGTGTTGGTTGGCACGTAGACTGCTGTGTGTTTTCCGAGAAGCGTTAGTGTGACTGTAACTCACACGTGGGTTATGGGTATAAATCTTCCACTCCCCACAGCCGCCACCTTCTCCGGTCACTCCTCTACAGTCACGGGTCATAAGCCACATCATTAACCATCGCCATGGTAACTTTTAGCCCCATTTTTCTGTGGCTTTCTCTAAATCCCTGAGCCCGCTTTATTAAAAGGCTCGTCTCGCAGCACGTTGGTCTGGATGATGCATGTGTTCAGGGAGATATATCTCATGACTAAGATGTTACCTCCAGATTTATTTGAAGAAAACTGAAACTGCGAGAAGATTTTTGTTGAATTGAGAGAGATTTTACTCAGACAATTGCTGTCGATACATTTTAGGCAAATCAAAGAGAAAAACACCATATAAGATTGAATTGATTGATTGTTTATGTCTCACTTGACTAAATTGGTATTCTTAACTTTGTTGATCAGCGTTACTTTGACAAAAAAATACTTGGGATTAATTTCTTCAAACGAGTAAAGAAACACCTAAACAAAAACAGTTCAAAGCAATTGGTTTCTCCAAATGGTTTAAGTCGAAAGAGAAAGATGTCATTTGAGTTGTAGGCTCATCGTTTGTCCACTAGGTGGTAGAGTGGCATCACACTTTTGGCAGTTTCATGCAACTCCTGAAAAACAAAGGCTAAAAAAAGACAAAAAAGATAAGATGAAGCTTTTTTTTTTCCACTTTTCATTTTTGAAATGTTGCTTTATTAACTTCTTTGACAACCACATTTTCTGATCATCTATTTTGAGTATAAAATGTTTTATAACACTGGTAAGAAGACTGGGTTTAAATCCAATAAAGTGAATAAACCATGCGATTGAAGCTCTGTAAACCAAGAGAGGATTATTGTATTTCAGTATCTAATGACAAAAGATCTGATTACTTGCTGGTGGACATCACTATGACACAACCCACCTTTAATCTGCTTGTAATATATAGTGTATACAGTGTGTGTGTGTGTGTGTGTGTGTGCAATATTATTGTAGTGAGTTCGTAGTGTTGAGCCTGGGTATTATATAATAAACTGAACACATTTTAATGATGTATTGTGCATTTTGTAAATCGAAGAAAGTAGCACAAATTTTGGAATTTATGTTTACGAGCCTTCCTGTCCTTGACAAAAGAAAAGAAAAAACCCAAAACAAAGCACCTCAATAAGAACACAACAAAAACGAGGCAAGTTGAAAAGATTAACAGTTTTAATAAAATTCATGTCAAACATCAAAATACTGAAATGGCAAAAAAGGAGAAAAAAAACATTTTCTACAATTCTTTCCAAAGTTTTGTACAAATCACAGTGGTTTCAAAAATATTACAAAATTTTAGTTTCAAAACATTTTTTTTTTTTTTGCAGCAAAACATTCTGATTGTTGTATATTTTCTTGAAAGCCCTTAATAGTTTGTGAGTGTGGTGTGCTCTTTTTTTTTTTTTTACGTTTAATGTCATAAGCACTATACCATAAGCAGTAAATGTTAATAAAACTCAGACGAATCGATGGAAACGAAAGTGCATAACGATACTATACAGTATATACGATCCACTTACAAAGTACAGCAAATATCACGGATTAATCACGCCATGTCTGTGCATATAATCAGTTCTGTATGCATCAACTTGTTAAACAGGTGAGCAGAACGTGAGTGGTTATTATGGGAAGGAAAATGTATTCAATTTACAACACTGTACTTTGGATAACAACAAAGCATCATTTATATACTTGTCATAGCTCATATCTGCCTTTAAATCCATCCAGTAGCTCACTGTTGCTTACAGTAACCCCATCTCATTCATGACTGCAATACTGCAGCAGAGCAGGTGGAAGCAACAGAGTGGACTACTGAGTGTAGCTGGGAAGTTAAGAAAGTGGAAAAAGCAGAAGATGCTAAATTATGAATCAAGCAAACCAGTGAGTGGAAAGACAACATACTTCTCAAAAAGTAGGCTACATAATCGAAAGTGCAGGCACCTGGCAGAGTGCCGAAACGTTACTTAAAAATAGCTGGTCTGGCTGGATTTCTTGGTCATCTTCAGAGCTGAAGTCATCTATTGAGTAGCGTACATGACCGGACACACAATTCAAAGTTCCTTATGTGTTGCTATCGTAGGAACTTAATCAATGTAACTCAATGAGCCAGGAACTGCTTTTCAATGATTATTAGAATAATAATAATTTTTAAAAAAGCATACTCTCCTCGATAAACATTAACGAAAAGCAACTTCTTTTCACAGATTTTTTTCATACACACACATATATATATATATATATATATATATGAAAAAAATCTGTGCTCAAATCTATGTGTGGTTTATTTCTTGGCTTAACGGACTTCAGCTTGAGCCCGGAAGGCTACAGGTGCAGTGCCATCAGCCACTACAGAGCTAAACAAGGCACAGGAAAGAGAGACGCCAAAAAGACTACAAAGGAGATCCTCTCGCGTGTCAAAATAGACCGATCGGCCCCGCCAAGGAGGAAGAACTGAGTCTAAAACACAAGGAGGAAAACGTGACAGTGAAAGGTTGAAACAGAAGAGACAATCGAGAGAAACACCTCACACATCTGTCCAACGTGTGACAACTTTGGCCTGCAGGGATCAGTGCAGAGCAAAAAGGGTAAACATGGAGTTTCCAACCTCCTCAAGGTATGGAAACAAACAAAAAAAAGAGAGTTCAATTTCCAACCCTTGAAATATTCATGCCTGACATAAACCCTCTCATCACTGCATGCAAACTTTATCAAAACATCACAATTGGCTTTCACGTGTTTCAAATACTCATAAATGTCTACTAAAACACTTGATTTCTATGGAAATTGAGAATTTCATGCTTTTCAGTTAAATTGTCTGAAACGAATACCTTCAAAATTACAAGTAGGCATGACTGATTGTTTGACTACGGTAACAGTCTAAGATGGACAGCCGTAACCCTGCAGCAACAGATCTCCTCACTTTTCCAAGAAACTGTCCCAGTATAGAAGTTATATATTTATTGACGCTACCTTAAGCTGTGCTTGAGCTCATTTAACCACTAGATTTGTGCATACACCCACAAAGCAAGAAGAGAGCTTTTTTTTAGGGGGGGGGGGGGGGGGTTTAAGAACCAACACACAAACAACTTGTGTCCACCAGCTTTCTTCACCAAACAATTGGCGGGACATTTTTCAAACGACTTAAATGGAATTGTGCTACAATCATCTGGTTTTTCTTTTTTGAAAAACAATTTTATATAAAGATAAATCCATGCTAAGTACAAAACGGTACAGTCAGAGACGAAGAAAGAAGAAAGTGCATTCCAACGCAAATGTCATCAATAATGACAAAGTTAGGCCACCATGCAAATTAAGCCCCCACCCCCACCCCACCCCCAAGCACATAGGCCAGCCAGTGCTCATTAGAAAGCTTCGTTTTCTCAAAGTCAGTGGTTTCCAAGTCAAAATTACAGGAATCAACCTGCCTATTTGTCTTTAATCACTTCCTCTCAATCAATTGGTCAGAGCAGAATCTGAACCGCGACGTGAGTCAGACCCCAGGAGAGGACACGCTAATCTAAGGCCAGACAATTCCACCACCCGACCGCTCTACACCCTAAAAGGAATTCAAAAGGCCATTTATCTGCATAAAACAAAGCAGCATGCCTGCAAAAGTCGCAAAGGCTTCACTGTAGCAGGCGGTGCATAAAGCAACGGCAGGAGCGTGATCTTCGCCAAAACGATCTGCTGTTTCCATCAAGCCGGCGCCTGCAGAACCCGTCTGCAGGTTTCAAATCACATTTTGCAAAAATCCACTCAAGTCTTTTTTCTTTTTTTTGTTTTGTCCAACCATAAGGCACATGGACCAAGAGAAGAGGTTTCATGGGTCATATGAAACATAATTACCATTAAGACAAACTGATTCTATGGGGATTTTGAAAACCTGTTTCCTCTTCAGGCCTCATGTCAAAACTCCAAAAGCACTACACTGGGATAACTTAAAAAAAAAAAAAAAAAAATAAAAAATCTATGGAGGAATTCTACAACAGAGGGGGAGGGGGTGCACAGATAACACTGACTGACTGACACGTGTTTATTTTTCACTCCACAAGCTCTCTTTTACAGATCAATTCTCACTTGGGGCCTCGTGAGAGCCTCCCTGCCTTCTATTCCAGTAGTTGTCGATTACTTGGGGAAACGGCACCACATTTCTCACACAATCTATCTCTGACAGTTTTGCTCGGGTAAATCTGAAGAGCGCAAACCCGCAAATAGAACAACGTGCTAATAGAAACATATCACTTTTTTTTTCACATTCAGTATGAAAGCCCAAAGAAATTAGCACCCTTAACGAGAGAATTGGATTTGCAAGTTTGCAGTTAGACATCAAAACTGTCTGGTGTTTGAAATAAACACTCATAGTATAAGCTAAGGAATATTAATTTCCTGGTTAGGCAAACAGATCGAATTTGCTTTTGAGTATAAAAGCAGCAAAATACATCACAGGGTTACCACCGCTGTATATAAAATCTAAATCAACACATTTTATAATCGATGGCCTATTTTTTTGTTGTTTTTTATTTTTACCACTTGTTAATAAGAAGAGAAGAAAAAATTTGATTTTGAATAGTTAAATTGGTCAAATCTCAATACAATTACCGAACTTCTGCATTTTCCTTGCAAGTAAACACTAAATAATGAGACGAGATGCTGGAGATTTGACCTTAAAATTGTGTGTGCGTGCGTCTGTGTGTGTGTGTGTGTGTGTGTATGTGTGCGTGTGTGTGTTCAGTTGGACACTGTCTTCTTGTGTCTTAAGCACCATCAACAACAGGAATGGAAGGCAATGCCGGACCACGACACTTCCTCCTTGACACCACAGATTGAAAACCACCACCGTGGGAAGGGATTCAAAATGTAATTATTTTTTTATACTGCTTCCTTTTCCTACAAGTCACTTTCTCTCCTCTCCTCCATCCCTTCTTGCTATTTAAAAAAACAAAAAAGCAGGGAAGCAGAAATGAAGACAGTGAGGAAGAAGAATCACAGCTTTGGTATTCAAAATCAAGTGGATATCGGTTTTAAGTTCTTGAATGCACTAATACCACGGTGCATGTCCTTTAGCTTCTTTTAACACTGAAGTTATACTGATGACCTTAGTAACTAATACTAGAGAGCAAAAACACACATATAAAAACTCCTGTTAGTATGACGGTTAGTGCTGGGGCCCTGAGCAGTGCTGCCCCTAGTGGTGTAGGGGTGTAAAGGCAGGCTGGCTGAGGCGCTTTAATGCAACCGACTGGTCATGGATGTTACAAGCGCTTTTGTTCAATACTGTATCCATCGTCCCCCCCCCCCCCAATGAAAGAGGTATCAGGTAAGGCGAGCCCTCTTTATCCCCCATCATTGCTATCACGTCGCCAATTGAGGGACTTTTAAAAGCAGTCTGTGAAATCACCTCAGGAACAGCTAGTGTTCCGTTTCTGTTTGTTTAGTTTTTTTTGCAAATGTGTTGTGCAAAAGATGGTGTTATTGACTAAATTACAAGCTGCTAGCTATTATCCAACTCCCTGACAGGAGTTTATTAACATGCTAAATGTTTATTTGTTGTCGTTTTTTATTTTTACACCCTCACATCCAAACTTTAGTTTAACAATCTCACTTGCAGCAACATACGATTCCTTATTGAATGTACTGTGCACCATTTCCCCCTGATAACAGTGTCCTAGAAGGTGCAAAAAGTATACAAAAGGTTAAATGTTCTGGAAGTAATTAGTATATTGTCAGTGTGAGTTCGTGGGAATCCAGTGCTGGCTTTACAGGGGCGGATGAGGGTCAGGTTTCGGTACGTGGAAGCTAACAGTCTGTACAGAAGTGAAGGCAGAGGTAAGCTCCTCTAATCAGAGCTGCGGTGGTCAGTGTGTCATAGTCATTAAGGTCAATGTGAAAGATGGAGAATGAGAGACTGAGAGAGATAGAGAGCCCTTGCTCCCAGTCCAATCACTCAAAGGCTGAGACACTGAGTGCTGGTGGAGGGACCGAGCTCTTGTGGAGGGAACGAGGGGCTGCACTGCAACACCACAGGCCCTTTTAGGTCAGGGCGTCTGGGAAGCACTCAACTTGGAAGCATCACTCAATCACACACATACTCAGATATCCATACACGTACCCTCACTCGGGTTCACACTTGTCACACGGCATACCAAAATGCACTCATGTGGACAACCACACTTGGTAAAGAGGCACATACATTCCCCCAAACAAGCTGACATTCAGGCGTATTAGCACTGAGGACTAGTTCTCCACTGAAAGAGGATTCAGAGCCACCCTCCTTTATTTGCTTCAGGACATCTAACACTCCTGGGTGGAGAAAGGCCAGGTCGGGATGGAGAGTCAGCGGAGGATGCGGTTTTAGGAGACATGCGGAGAAGAGGACGGATGCCTCCAGAAACACCAGCCACGTTTAGTGTGCTGCTTGCGCAGGATCTCCTCCTCCCGCTCACGCTCCTTCTGAGAGCGCAGGTACCGATCCTCCTCCTTCAGGAACCACACGGGAGGCCAGCGCTGCTTTTCAAAGTGCTTCTGGTTTTCTACAGGGTTAAAGAACAGGAAAAAAACTCATATAAATGCATATAATATGAATGTTTGAGAGAAATGGTTTGAAACTAGCAAACTAGAGTCCAAAGAATAGAATAGAATAGAATAGAATAGAATAGAATAGAATAGAGCTAGAAAATCACTTATCTTTTCTCCTTTCTATAAATATTTGTCACTATTGTTAACTATCATGCACAGAACAAAATCAGCCCTCCCACTCCAACCAAATGGTTGCAATGAACAATTCACGACATGCTGCAGTCTTTTAGTACTGAGCTTAGCCCAAAAAAATAAACACACTTAGCTTCCAATGAGCACTGGAAAGCATTTTTTTTCATATTTGTTGGAGTGCAATAGAAAAGTCACTTGAAAGGGTTTTTGTGAGCGGCCAATTATCTGGGCCAAGCAGGGCGAGGTGTGCCTGTACCTGGAGACATGGCCTTCATGTCTTTAGGAAACTTGCGGCAGATGCTGTTATAATTAGTGCAGATGTGATGGAGACACCAAGATGAGAGTTGCTTTGCATTGTGGAACTGCAAAAAATAAGAAAGCATGAAGAATAAACAAATTATTTCAGCTCTGCATAAGGTAGTGGAACTGACATTAAAAAATTAATTCAACGACTTATTTATTATAGTTCGTGCGAGATATGATAATAAATACATTTTTGTATCGCTACTTATAACAGATGAATCTTAAAACACAAAATGAAGACAAACCTGTGCCAGCTCAAGGTACGCCAACACCTGTCCGTCGATGTCGACTCCTTTCACCGCCAAATGGAGAAGCTCATCAACAGCATGCTGTTCTGAAGAGGCGGAAATCATAAATACAAATGTTTGGATTTGCAGATTTTAGGCAGCTTCATCTGTATTAAATATAAATGACTCATCCAAACTCTTGCAGAGTCGTTGGTGAGAGAAAAAAAACAAAAAACTATCAAAGTCATTGTATATTATATACTCATGTGAGTAGATACTTCATCAGTGGAGATGGTGTTTACCAGTGAGGGCGACAAGGCGTGGCAGACAAAGACGATTGGACAGCACTATCAGCTCCATGGGCTCCAAATCGGGACAGGGTGTCAGAAGACCGCAGTACAGGAACTCCAGGACCCCGCGCATACAGGCTGCGGTGGTGTTAGGGATGGACACCTGATGACAATGACCAAGGTACAAAACAGACATGAAGAAATTTGGTGAGTTCGGAAAAATTACAAGATGGCTTCCACATAAAGAGTTGTATTTTCCACCACTTCAAGGGACTTTAATACTCTAGTGTGACTCACATTCATTGCCTTATCTAAATGGTTTGACTGCTTGGCCACCAGGAAACGAACTGTAGTTTAACCTTATCACAGGTCTTCACCTCAAAGTTTTAGTATCGGAACTTACATTTTCATTCCCCTCATATTTCAGGCACTTCTCCATATTGTGTATTCTTAAATGTATCCCTTTCCACCTTTACCTTTGGAATTCAATTACTTTAAAATCAAACATTGGTCATTTTTAATGGATATGTTTGATAAAGCCGTTAAATTCAGATTGTTTGTGTGATATCAGGCGAGAACATTTGAATTTGCCTTAGATGTCACATATTTTTGACCAAATAATGCAAAACTCAAAAATGTATTAAATTGTACTGACTAAAAAAGGATTGGCTACCCGTAAAGTGAAAGCTGAATGAAGGCAGCATTATAAGAAGGTGAAGGGCAGAGGACACGCTGTGCTGGTCACGTTCTCTTTGATCGCAGCTTGGATGAAAGCTCCCGTCAAGGGGATTGTGATGCGAGCAATATGGCAAATGTAAAAGGCCCTGCACACACACACACACACACACACACACACACACACACACACACACACACACACACACACACACACACACACACACACACACACACACACACACACACACACACACACACACACACACACACACACACACACACACACACACAACCCCACTACTCAGATCATACCCACAAGCCAGGACCTAGTCTCAGAGCCACGTGCAGATTCACATTTCTAGTCAGACACTGTCCGAGCAGTAAGAAATCTGGAAATGATTATACATGGTTAAACTGCATAAATTTAAATAAACATTAAGGGTTTGTGTTACTGCATCACAGGATTTAAAGCAGTCAGCAAAAACTTTATTATAAAAGCATTTGTTTGTGATCATACCTCTGATCTTTCAGGCCGCATGAGCGTTGTCTTCTCACACTAAGAATATGTAGTTGAATTACCAAATTAGAAGATATTACTCTTGATGACGACAGAGATTCTTGGCCAATAAAAAGTACAACTTGTGTGTGTAACATCTGTCACTGTTATATTTATGGTTTTGAACTGAAACTTGTGTCATCATTTTAATTATACACTAAATAATGATTTATTCTTAACAATTACAAGACAAAAAAAAAAATCATGCTGAGAACAAGTATCCTTATATCCTTATATCCTTTTTCTGACACCACCCACACTTGGAAAACCACTGAAGGAAACGCTTATGTAGCTTCTCATTTCATCCAAGTACTCTACTTTAGGTGCTGGGAAAAGTTTTGTTTTGTTAACCACCCAATTTCTGTACATCACATGCACCTATTCAACTACAGGTAATGGAGTCTGAGCCCCGGAAGGATGGAAGGAGAGTAAGTGATAATGGGAGCGATGACCTGGCCCCTCCAGGAGCTCTTCGGAGCCTACCCACTGAGGCACTCTTCAACCTCCACTCCAACAACCAATTAGGAGAATGTCAACTTGGCGCAGCCTCGTGTTATGATGAAAAAGTCGCAACGTTCTAGAGGAGGGTGGTCCCTGGAGCTCAAAGCCCCAGCTGGGGCCAGGAAGCAATAACGGCTGGACGCATTCATAGCGGCAGGACATTAATGGACAGCACAGGATCACCTGCACTGGCAGGTGATCCTGTGTCAAAGGAACATATCATTGAAAAGCAATCATCCAAGATGAGGTACAAAGCTCAAGAGAGATTTTCTTGTTAACAGGAAAAAGATTTAAAAAAACAAAAAAACAAAAAACAACAGAACCTGATGACTCAGCTGATGTTAAAGTCTTTTCTTTCTTCAGTCGGACAGAAGCTTAGCAGGCCCTCCCAGCAGGTAAGCTAGGCTTCTTAGCATGTCGCACTCTGCCAGGATGCTCAGTCCATGGCGAACAAACAAACCACAGACACACTGCAAGTGAGACATCCAGTAGTGAACTATGATGCACTTAGTGGTCAGTTTGTGTAACTAAACACAATGACAGTGAACCTCAAAGAGGCTTTGACTCATGTTTTCTATTACAAAACAACAGAAAAAAAATCCCTTTATCTGTGGCTGACATCCCACAAAGAAACAAACATGCTTTGTGTTTACAATGTCAATAACACTGTGAATACCCTTGGAAAAGAATGACAATAGATGGGTTTGAAATACGAAGTATAGAGCTGTACCATGCAAAATTAGAATAGTTCCATTTTCGCACAACAGCATGAACAGTGAAATGTGTGAGCATAAAAATAACGAGAAGGAAGTGTGGCATGGTTACGAAAATAGGACAACGGCGGCTGATCACATTCTGCACTCAGTTTGAGAGTCACAGGTTGTTTTGGATTTCCACATAACAGATTTATCAAATTGTCTTCTAAAACCTAAATGTTACCAAGAGGATAAAACAGATGTGTTTATAGTACAGTGTCAGTTTAACATAGTGTAATTGACACTTGACGTGGTTGCCCCCCCCGACCTAAAATTTTTTTTAAATACTGTGAAGGGAACTGCTTTTTTATTATGTTGACCGCCTTTCTAAATTGTGATGTTAGTTTATTGACCAGTAGTAACTCATGAAGTGCATTATGGGACATGACTTCTTCTGTCCCAGGAGGGAAACCGCTACCATCAAAGTCAGCAGACCATAGTAGCTCCTGACATAAGTGAACTCATCTGCTAATGACCCGTGAAAAACCTTTCAGCAGCATGGAAATGCAGATAAATGTCCATGCATTAGTAGAGACACTGTTGCTCATAAACATGAATGCTGATGGCTTCATTGTGCAGTCAGTCTTTAAGTCTTTGTCCCCAGACCACCTGCCCTCTATGGTCTGCCAGCTTCATACCATAAACAGAGTCACAATAGTGACAAACATGAACTGTTTAGAGTAACCATAGACACTAATTGCCCACCAGGAACAAACACCAAACACTGCATCCCCTCAGTGATGTTAATGGCATGGTTGCTCCTCGAGACACAATGACTCCAATGGCTTTTTGCTGAGCCACCCATGTGGGGAAGACTCTGGAATAATATCCAGACTATCTGTGCCGAACAACAAAAACGCTGCAGATTTATTTACCAACTGTATAGTTAGAGTTCATCGAAATGTGCAGTACTTTTTCCCTGTTTATCTCTAAGGGTTACTTTCTGTTCTTCAAAGAGCCTGAATACGAGTAATCTAAACCTGAAAGTAACCCTACTCTTTGGGATCTGGTTCTGCAAGAAAGTCTGAGCAGCGCAGACTTTAAATCAGACGTTACTTCCTCTCCAGCAAGGTCAGGTCCGGAGCACACGACTTGCAGGCTGTTGTGGACACAGACAGCACGAGGGCTGACTTACATGAGAGCGTACACCAAGTAACTAGACCTGCCACTTGGGGAAATGCTGACCTCAAAAGAGTGATTCTTCTTGAGATAAGTTAGGGTAAAAGCCTTGTTCAACTATTGCAGTGTTTATACTTAAACAGTAGAAAGAGCTGTTAAAATAAAGTGTCTCAGTACTCCACCACCACAGTGGTTTAACACTGAAAACAGGAAGTGTGTGTGTGTGTGTGAATCGGGGATGGTTTTGTGTATGTGTATGTGTATATGTGTGCGTGTGTGTCGGAGCATGCATGTATTTATCATATTTGTGATTTGAACATGTTTACAAAGTCCAAATGTGGTCAGAAAGTGTGCACACAACAAAACAACAAAAAAAAAACATGCAAATATATCTGCTATGCAAATCAAGGCTTTAAATACTTAACTTAGGAAGTGGTTAAAGGTCAAAATGAGGTCTACAGTCATGTTCTCTGCAACACTAAGAGGAAGTTACGATATGAGGAGGAGCACAACGTGAGGAAACACACGGTTGCATCTCTTGGGCCAATGTAAGTAAAGTTGTAAGTTACTGAAGTATCTCATACCTCTGCACCACTTGTATGTAACAAGTACAGGTGTGCGGTTACATGAAAACAGAAGGATATGAGATTTTCCAAAAATATCCTCCAGAACTCACCTCTTCAATGTAGCTTTCCATAAAAGAGCCTCGAAACATGGCCGCCATCCAGTCACAGCTGGAGATGAGCAGGGGCTTGTGGGCTGGGAGGCAGCCATCGTCCAGCCGAAACACCACATCTAAAACCGGGGTGGGAAAAGAGCGTTCATCTGGTGGAATGCCACAGAAGCCCAGGCTATAGAAGGGGGAAAGACGAACAAGGCATATGCCCAGACGCACGCACAAGCAGACAGAAAGCCAGACAGACACACACACACACACACACAAACACATAGACACAGGTAGACAGAGAGATAAATTGACAGGAGGATAGAACAGCTTCTGACACAGAATAAGGGAAGGAGCACAGATGCTGGGTAGTATGTCGTGGAGGATATTCTGTTTGAACTCGAAATTCTTTTAAGAAATCAATCGTAACTATACAAGTGCAGTGATGTTTTCAGAGGCTACAAGTAGAAGCATGCAGTTAATCTATAATAATCTAAAATTCAACTACAGCACAAAGAAATGTGCAATATTTCAGAAAAGACTTAGAATAAAACTTAGAATAAAAGGGATTTTTATATGAAATCATTAAAACTATGACAAGGACAACAAAAAGTATAGAAAGATAAGTATAAATATGAGGCAGGATTTCTTCTGATGTCTGCAATAGCTGCTGATGCTGTGAGGATGTGAACACACACACACAAGAGCTGACGAGAACAGACCATACCATAGAAACACAAGAGACAGGAAGCAGGTGAGAGTGAACACAAGACAACCAGTCAGCCAACCATCAAGTAACTTGATGACATTGGAAGAAAGCAGATAAAACCAACATACACATAGTATTTTTCACAGCAGTTACTAAATGTCTGACAAACCAGTCAAATGTACACGTGGGGTACATTTTCAGAGATTGAAAGAGAGTGCCACAAGTGAGCAAAGTCTTTTTCACCAACCTCCCATCATCCCGACACACGCATGCACACACTCGTAGACAGACCTCGGATCATCGCGTGGAAAACAACAACGTGATTGAAAGAACTGAAGCGCTGAACGTTTGGCACAATGGGTTTACCAGCAAAGGTCCCTTTATTGAGAGACTCCTTGATGCGGTTGGCTCTGCGAACGTGGAAGGCTTTGGTGATCTCCTGGTTCATGAAGCTCTCTCTGTTGAGCACGTTAGCCACCATCATCCGCAGATCAAACACCTCGAGCAGCTCAGCGATGGTGGCGACCTGCATCAGATCACCTCTGCCCTCATCCAGACTTCCGGTATAGAGGTATTGAAGCACCGCCTGAAAACAAAAAGGTGAACTATAAATGCTAAAGCCAAGGGCAGAGGTGCTCATTATTTCAATTTGACATCAAAATTGTTGTGAATTTGCATTCAATGTAAGTCTCAATTCCATCACCTTGAATGGCTCCTCCTGTATAAGTGCATCCATGGCTACCACAGTCATAAGTCGGGGTCGTCCAGTCACAGGATCATCAATATGCTCCAGACACACACTCAGGAAGCCTCTTCCCCAGCCTGAAAGTGCTCGGCCAGTCCCCAGTGCTCCGAGAGTGTAGTGGGCTCGAGAAGGGAGTGCATTATCACTCTGGGAAGTCCTCAAAGAGCCTTGCTCGAGCAGCTGTGGCCGATTGAGCCCCCGCACTCCCATATCCCCCCCGTCTTTATCAATATCCAGACTCTTAGTGCGCCCAGCCTGCTCCTTTGCTCCTCTTCTGCTCTGTTCATCTTCCTCCCCAATCTCCAGGCTCTCCTTGCTTTCCTGGTCCTCCCTCTTAGGCCCGGGACATGATCCGCCGAGATCGAGAGTGAAGAGATCATAAAACTTGGAGCAGGAGGTGGCCAGATAGACTTTGTGCGCAAAGACACGGGTGGTGCCGCCTTGCAAAAGGAAAAGGACATCGGCGCACAGAGGTTGACAGAAAAGTGAGTCGGGGCCTTCGCCATCTGTGAGAGGGGGGTCTGGGATGCCCACGATGGGACGCGGTGGGCGAGGTGGCAGGAAAGGTGCCTGGAGCAAGGGCCTTTGGACTTTCTTCAGGTGTGACTTCCAGAACTGCAGGTGACGACGAGAGATTAGGGCGGCTCGGATGGCATTGTCGAAAACGTCTTTGACTCCAAACTGGGCAACAATGCTGGTCTCATAGTAGGGAATTCCAAGCTCTTTTGCAACTTCATGGCCTCTCTCTGGAGGAAGGATATCTGTCGGTTTGATGGGTCTGTGAGTCAGAAAGAGATGATTATATTGATGATGATATAACGATAAAGTAATCAGCGCATGGAAGACAAAAGTAAGTTAACATGCAGGCAAAGTTGGACGTAAACTGTGTCTCAATTGAGGGAATGCATCCTTCAGAGGACGGATCCTCCGAAGTCTGTAGCTCACAAAATGAGACGGTCTGCGAGGCACTGTCACACCAGCACTGGTTGCCTAGCAACCGTGGCGTCAGTACCAAAATACATGGATGAATTGAAAGAGGGATTTCAAATTAGGTTCAAAACCACATGAGGCATGGGGCATATGTGAAGTAGTTACGTTTAATGCTTGTGATAGACTTTAGGGTACAAGGCTGTAAAAGATACACCTGTTGAAGCATCTTTGAGGGAGAAAACATTTTTGGACTGCATCTGACAGAGTCACAGAATTGGGACAGCTTTGATGCTTTGAGAGTGACACCATCTGTCTCCAAATTCATTTTTTAAGAAGGATGCTTCCACTGAATAAGGACACAGCTAAAGTTGCATTCACCTCAATATACCTCAATATTCAATTACACCTTTATATTTCATGCAACGGCTCACAGTAAATCAATAACAGGCAGAACATTTAAAAACAAACCTCACTAAGTTCTATCCTCAGATCATTGATGCAGTGATATAATTAGCAAATCATCAAGTTACAGTCACTCAGCTTTTATTGATTAACCGAACAAACATCACATGCATCTTCACTGTGGCACAGGTTCTAAAACTGTCTGTTAATGCCTGGGAGAGTCCTCTCACTTGGCTAGTGGTCGACGGGCGCGGTTAACTGCATCCAGGTCAGCATAGCGCAGATCCAGCTGGCAGCCAACCAGAATGATGGGTGTTCGGGGACAGAAGTGCTTGATCTCCGGGAACCACATGGTGCGGACGTGGCGCAGGGAATTGGGATTAGCCAGAGAGAAGCACAGCACCACTACGTCAGATCTACAGTGAAAGCAGGAGAGAGAGAGAGAAATCCTCATTTCATGTCACTTACAGCATAACAGAGATCACAGGAAGGGCAGAAAGAGGCAGAAGAGAGCTGATTCATTGTGCCATGAGCAGGAGATGTCAGTCAGGAGGAGATGTGTCGTCTTTGATGGAATGAAGGGGAAAGAAAAGGGAGAAAAGAAAAAAAGGCTTGGTGCTGACTCACTGACCATCTTGTCAGTTCATGTTAAAAATGTGCAACGTGTGTTTGGAATACGCTTGTTCTGCTGCTGCGAGGCGTTGTGGAGGCACGGGCAGTGCCAGTCTATGAGGCGGGGTCACAAGACAAGGGTGTGTGTATGTAGAGGTGTGTGATTGTGAGTATGGGCCTCTGGCCTGGTGATTCGTGTGGCCTCTCTCTCTCTCTTACGTAAATCTCCCTAAGCCCTTCAAGGCTACATAGACCACAAAGAGAAGGCTAAGAATAGATCAAAATACACATGCGCGCACGCACGCACGCACACACGCACACACACACACACACACACACACACACACACACACACACACACACACACACACACACACACACACACACACACACACACACACACACACACACACACACACACACACACACACACACACACACACACACACACACACACACACACACACACACACACACACACACACTCATTTCCTCAACTGAAGTATGTGATGGAGCAGACAGCAGCTGTTCTCTGGTGCCAATATCTCAGCGACATGCTGGTGCATGTGTGTCTGTGTCTAATGTTTGATTGAGTTTTGTGTTTTGACAGTGAAATGGATCATTTAGTAGCAGAGCAATGCTGATGAAGCAAAAAAGTGTCAATCAACAACACAAAACCTTTGACCCACCGGCACAAGACAACTTATGTAACTTATGTGCAAGATGTGTCATACCTGAAAGCTTAATGGCACTTACTTTTGATATTTGTCAGAAATGCAGTATTCAAAGGGTGTGAGACACACCTACTAAGTTTAAATGCAGCATTATGCACCACATGCACCATATGAACACGTCTGTTAGCTTCGGGTAACAAAAATACCAACACTAAAGCAAGTATGCCCTACATAATGTGCAAAAAAAGATGGTAATGTAAAAAACATTATTTCACTTTCATCACAACCTTACGTGCTTTAATATAGATACTAAGTTAATTCTCTTTCTTTAATGAAATTTAACATGAGGGACAACATTTTTTATTTTGCATGAGTACACAAAATCAACTGGGACATTTTTTGCAGTGTAGACATGAGTTCCATAGTCCTCTTTACTTTCACTAATGTAATCTCAGAAAAGCTCCCACTGCCAAGCACATTATATGCAATACCAAAGCATTACATCACAAGAGCTCAGACACACACACACACACACACACACACACACACACACACACACACACACACACACACACACACACACACACACACACACACACACACACACACACACACACACAGACAGGAATTCCCATTAGCACTTTGTCAAAGGATCATTACAGCAGCTTAGTATGTTTAAGGTCATATTCTGTGTACATGCCTTTGTTGTTGATAAAAGGGATTTTTTTTTTTTTACAATCGCTGTGTTGCAACCATGGATTATCATTTAACTACAGTAGATTCTGCAACATAAACTCAGACAAGAGGCTCATCTGACTTATTCATTTGGATAGGCACACATTATTCATTACTACACTATTATTGCATTTGTGTAAGAGGGCCAGCTTCACCTTTCATGACTCACATCAGATATTTATAGCATGGCAAACATTAAGTGGATTGTTTAACCAGCATACTAATTGAGGAACTCTACATTAGTCTTGCAGTGTGAACAGAGAATGAGTCAGACGGTCCTTGCAAGGTTATGTTAATTACATCTCTATGAAAATGTGTTTGTTTGCATGTCAGTTAAATAACCACACTGTACTATCATGAATAATCTATCGCCATTACTTATGTACAATAAATAGCTTCAATGGTGGTCGTGAAGCATGGTAAGGGTTGGATGAACATTACAAAGGTCATCAGTAGTTATATAACACAGAGAAATTGGAGGCAACACATGTGCACGCAGGCACACACACACACACACACACACACGTACACGTACACGCACACGCACACGCACACGCACACGCACACGCACACACACATTGTAGTCAATAATCAGATTTTCAGTTGTTTCAGTTGTAAAGATGGAAATTAATGGGCCTAATGAAAGCCTGTATTTCTCTGCTATTACAGAGCCATTCATAGCACGCTTTGTTAGTCATTAAGTCTGTCTCTGCAGTATTCAAGCAGTTAAACAAGAACAATGCTTACAAGTGCAAGATGACACTGTTTTGACCTTTTAGCAAAACAAGAAAAATACTACTATTTAAAGTTAATTTCTCCATTTAGCAGTGGTTATGTTTGTCTGAGTCTATTTTGAGGCCATCGTAAAGCTTTTTTTTTTCCACACCGGGAATGTGATCGTCTGAGAACGATGTGACAATGGGATGTTTTGAGTTGTGATATCAACAAACAGCTGAGGAATAGAGGAAGGAGGGGGTGAACGAGCAGCCAAGCAGCAAGGAGGAGAGGAGACGTGAGGGACGTGAGGTGACACAGGGGAGAATTTTGGAGGAGAGGGCATGGTCATAGATGAATGAGATTCAATAGAGCTGGAAGAGCAATAAGGGGAAGCTGATGCCTGGAGCTGGTGACACTGGGGGGGTGGGGTGGGGGTGGAACAGCTGAGCTGGCACTGTGTCTTTATCAGCTGACTGCAGGCTGACAAAGCATACAGGCCAGGCAGACAGATACGCACAAAACTCACACAAACAAGAAGCAGATCGGCTGCGCAAATGTGCACGTTTCAAATGAAGGATAAACATAGTGAATCCAGGCACCTTTGGGAGAAAGTATAAAAACATGCATATGTGTGAATGTTTGTGGGATATCTTAGCAGAGGTGGAAGAGAAAGGAAAATTTCTACTCAAGTGTAAATATGGTTAGATTGATTACATTGTACTCATATACAAGTAAAATTCCCGCAACTGAATGTATTCAAGTTAAAGTATAAGAGTTAACTTTTCAAAAACTGCTTTAAGCAATAGTTACTTTTTAAACTCATTGTATCCAGTCAATGATAGTAATTTGATTATATTTAGGAATAACACACCAGTTATTTGTTTAGTAAACAAATGCATGATCACAAGATGGACAATGTATCAGGAACATATTGCACGTAATATAATACGAGTGCATTTAGGTACGATTCAGACCAAGTTTGGTCCTTGTCAATCGAACTGGTATTTGCTGATTCTATTCTGGCATTTAGTCCTTTTGCATCTCATGCCAATAAAGCAGCTTTGAAATAGAGGGATGGGGAGTAAGAGGATCGAGCGATGATCCAATCAGGTCTAGTGGAAGAAGGCTGTAACAGCTTAAGGGCAAAGTTCAGCTAAAAAGCATGGCAGCGGGATTACACAAAAAAAATACTTTTGGGGCTGAGTAAAAGTTACGTGGGCATGGCAACGTGACGATGACAGATTAGTTGTATTGTCAAAGCAAATTACACTTATCTGAATCAACCAAAAAGGAATCTGGTAAAGTATTAGTCCAGAGAAATTGTGTCAGTGTGGCCTGCAAATCACATAGCTAAGACTAAACTATTTCTTGGCTGTACCCATTGTTCAAATAAATAAATGCTACAAAGCAGTTAACCCTACAGTCAGCCAGTAATTGTGTTATTGGGGCATGAACTTAACTTCTGGATGTTGTGGAGCTTGAAACTGTGCGTATTGTGTCTCTGAATCTTATCTCGTTGCTCACCTGCCATAAGCAAATCGTCGGTCTTTGTGATGATCCCCAAATGTGTCCCATAGCCTCAGGGACACGCTGACCTCATCCACTACATCACGAGATCTCTCCAACACCTGAAACACATACACCATGCAATCAGGTCCAAACGCCTTCACTTTGTTGTTCATTGGAGGATTATTTAATCACTGGCTAAATATCAAGTTTCATTGTAAACATATCAATATATGACTTTAATATGAATTTAGCTTGATTGTTCTCAATTTGAATTTAATTTATAAATGGCTATAAGACACCATTATTCTCAAGTCCATGTCCAGAAGTGTATCCAAATTTGTCTATATGTAGCTCTCTCCACAGTGTGTTTGCTTGTGTTTTTGCCCACCTCCTGGCATACACGGTACTGGTCGATGGCCCAGACGGTTGGCACGTGGGTGGCAAGCAGCTGATACTGTGTGAGGGTGGCATTACAGGCCCGGGCACAGATTAGCCTGGTCTTGCCTACTGCATTATCCCCTACCACCACACATTTTATGGTTTCCACATTGGGCCGCTCATAGTCCGTGTCTATATCCATGGAGAGGGCCCTGGAGAATGAGAGAGGGCGAGAGAGAGATGTGGGGGGGGGGGAAGAAAAGAGGTTAATACAATATTCATGGAAATTAAAATCACATTTGATAAAGTGGCCCAGGAGGGATGACAATGCATTTTGACAATGAAAGCAAGTGGCGTCAGGCGCAGTAGCTCCTAACTCTGGCCTTTCCTCGTCTGGAGAAGCTTTGTAAAGACTGTGAGCCCCCATAATTGTACTGCCCAGTGAGGCTTCTGCCAAACCCCTCAACAGAACACATGGTTCACAGGCTGAGGAGGAGAGGGACAGTAGAGCTATTTCTGGAACAGCACACATAGAGGAGAGAGAGAGAGAGGAGAGGGAGAGGGAGAGAGAGAGAGAGAGAGAGAGAGAGAGAGAGAGAGAGAGAGAGAGAGAGAGAGAGAGAGAGAGAGAGAGAGAGAGAGACAGAGAGAGAGAGAGAGATGGAAAGACAAAATCATAGAGGCTTCCTTTGAGTTGCATGCCCTTTTCTCGCCTTCCCTTCAAAGAAAAAAAAAAACTTTACTCCCCTATTAGAGCTTCTGTAATGGATCATTTTAAATCCCTCATGCATTGCAGCGCATCATAAGTTTTCATAGAACAGGGTGAAATAATGTGGTTGCATGTTCGGCCACCTGCACAATGAGGTGTTTATGTTCAGCTCAACTGACTTCCTCTTTTAAAACCAAACATTACTGTGAAAAGCTTAGCAAAATCCCCTTTCCATAAACTGCTTACTAACATTTCTGACATGTGAAAACACATGTTAATCTCCATTTTAAAACATTCCTGGAGGAATCTCCCCCCCCCCCACACACACACACACACACACATACTGAGGGGCCTGCAGTCAGCTAATCAGTCCATTGGTCATTGCAACTTGTTCAAAGAGCCACCCCAAGGCCCCGTAAATAGAGCATCTGAAACATTCATAAAGGCCTTTGCTTGTTATTCCATTGACGTGGATGCCAGAGCAACACTTCAGTCCAGCACTGACAGACGCCAGCAGCTAAAAATGGCATCTATTCATCTGACACATGAGCCATGGCCCGCTATTCAGCCACGACCTGCTCTACATGTACTCATATACCTCCACTCTGTATCCAATATCACTGCAGTTTTCTGAATTAAGTCCCGAGAGCTTAAAAGTATATCTATCACTAGCGACAAAAAAGTAATAATAAATTTTTTTTTTAATAAAACGTTATGCCTTCTGATTCCTTATCCAAATAAGTCCTGTTTGCATTGCTGGGAAATTAGAGCAAAGGGGGTCCTACCTTTGTTTAGCTGTGCTGATGAAACTTGGCAGCTTTCTGAGCAGTCAATATGGAAAGGGGAGAATTCAGGATGAACAGATGTATAACTACCTTTTTCTCTTACCACATGTCTGCCTGTGACAAGTTCATGGGCACGTACTACAAGTGTAAGACAGAGATAGAGGAAGCAATAAAAATGTAGCAAAACCTTGCTGTTATCTCGCGGCTATCTTTGTAACGGTCACGACAGCTGCCAAACCAAAGGAAAGAGGGACAAGGGTTTGAAACCTGACATACTACAAGTGCCTCTGTAATGTCCATGTTAAGGGACAGAAAGATCCCACCACTGAAAAACCAAAGAAGGGTGGATGGATGTTATGGCTTTTGTAAAGCAGCATTATATAAGAAAAGGGGCGTGAACAAACAGAAAGGTGGCGAGGACTATTAGTCCTGAAAGAGATCGTCTGTCAGCTGAGCATTACAATCAGTACGTCCTGCAATGGCGATCAAGAGCGCAAGACCAGCAATAACCAAGGGGGCTCAGGGGTGGAGATCACAGCTTTTGCACAGCTGATGCTTCTCTGCGGCCTAATGCATGACTCTAAAAAAAGAAGACAGGAGGAAGACAGTGGAGAAAAACCATCATACCAATGGACCTGCAGGAGTTTGAAAGCAGGCGTGTGTGTATGCAAGTAAAATTGTGAGCATGTACAAGCGTCTAGATGGTCTATGAGACACAAAGCAACATGCAGTGATGTAACCAGAAGGCAGCATTGGTGCTGGTGGCGTGTTGTTGTTGGTGGTGGTGGTGTGGACAGTTTCTTAGGGGGATCAAGAGGACCCAGCGCCTGAATGTCAGCCTCCATCCCTGGCTCTTTACCAGGCTTCGATCAAGGCTCACCATGCCTCCGGAATCGCATAACACAATTGTCAATTCATACCCCACTGCACTTGACATATTTGCCCCTACTCACGGGTTTATTTTTAAATTCCATGAGCTTTCACTGGCCTCAACAATTATTTTTAATGGCAAGACTGAAGGACGAGCACAAGCCAGGGACTGTGAGAGCAGAGCAGCGCAGCTCAGCGTAGCGGAAAGGCAAGCTGCAAGGATTGGGTTTCATTTTTAGCCAGCGACCTATCGTGAACCGCACACAGACGTCTAGACTTCATCTGTACCCAGTGTCATCTTCCCGACAAAGTGGCAAAGGAATCAGCAAGGGCAACAAAGTATTGGCATGCAATAACACAGAAACAATGTGATATGGTTTCAACATGTCTGCAGGTTTTGTCTTTTGGACATGTGTAGGCAACACCAAAGTGAAAGAACACTGTTGCAGGATCCCAAACCTCTCTCCACGTACAATCAAAACCCTCTTGTTTAAGTCCAGGAACACTTGGATCCACTTCTGCGTGCCCAAGGCAAGACAGGCTTTTGTAAGGAGATGCAATATCATCTTTAGCTGTAGGTTGAGGTTTTTGCACACATTCTTGTGTTCTTCCTCATATTTTCCTTTCATCGTTTTAGGATAGACACTCTCTTGTCCCCAGCTTTACCAGATCTTCTAACCTTCAGACAAATCTGTGCTTCTTTCCCCCCTTCAGGACAGAGTTTTTCCATCACTCGGTGCCCTTGTTATCTTTCAGTAAACTCTCTACTGTGTCATTCCCGCCTACAGTTACCTCTCACATCCAATGTCACACTCCCATCAATGCTGGAATTAGCAATCGTATAGTGTATCTATCTATGACCTTAACAAATTTCTGTACGGATATCAAGAAGCAGCATTAAGCAAACGGCCCACCCACACCCGTTTTGCTCCCCGCCGTGTCTCCCTCTCTGTTACATAACACTCTTACAGAACCACTGACAGCAATTTTGCTCATTCCACACTGTCCGTAGCACCCCCCCCCCAAAAAAAAAAAAACCTGTCCTTTTTTGGTGGGTGTTCATTTCCTAGGGGCCGGAGGTCACATCAATGCCACAATGAAGTCAACTGCCTCTTCAATTTGCTTCATGCAGTCATGCAAAAAATTGCAAAAAAAAAAACAAAAGCAGCAACCGAGTTTACAAATTCACAGCCTTGACTCCATTGTCATTAACTATTAAAAAAAAAAACAACCCTTTGACATTTCAGTTGAAAAGCCAGTGTCAATAAATATCAACATAGTTACACCATCCATGTGTGTGTGCGTGTGTGCGTGCGTGTGTGTGAGAGTTGGAGACACTGACTGCCACAGGCACAGCTGGCACAGACTGGTTACATAACCTGGTCTGTAGCCTCTGCTTGGCTCTCCGCATGGCTGACAGTAGACCTCAGACTCATTCACACTTGCATAGTCATGCATACACACACATGCATGCCTGCACGTACTTGCCTTACCCACTGCAGATGGTACTGGCATTAATGTATGGCCTGTGGCAGATGATGTTATGTGCAGATCTATACTGATTAATGAATGGGTCTTTGGGAGCCGCATATCAGTCTGGATAAGAGAGGCTTCCTTTCCTCTCCTCTCTGCTGGTATAATGCTTTGTAAACAGAGACAGGCTTCACTTGGTGCCCTCATTTCCCTTATCCATCCCTATCCTCCTCCTCATCCTCCTTCTGGTCCGTATTTTCCACCTACTTGTTTCCTCCATCTCTCTTGCTGTTCTTACACTCTATTTCAAAGACTTATACTTTTCAGCATCTATTCCAGTAAGGATCATTTTTACATTACCTACCCCCGCATACATCTGTCACTCACTTTTTCCTCGCACATTTTCACTATTTAATTTGTTTTTCTCATGACTGCTTTGATAAAACAAACAGATGAGCTGGCATTTCCTCTCCTATTTCCCATTCAGGGAGTGCAAGCCATGATTCAATGATGAGAGACATTCTTGTTACATCAAGTTATCATAGTTGCCATAGATAGAAAGCTGAATTTACATAGATGATCCAAAATGTGTTGAATTGAATACAGAATCCCATACATGAACCATTGTTTGAATCCCCCCCATACAATTGTCTTTTATCTCTCCTAGGAAGCCTAGAACACTAAGTCTGGTTCTGCAAAGGTTTCTTTTTTCCTTTCTACAGTCGCTTATGCTTTCTAATATGAAATTGTTGGGTTGTTCTCTGTAAAAGAGCCTTCAAATGACAAATACAATTGATTTGAATGTCTTTTTTGCAGATTGATACTGAGCTATTCAACCATGAATCCAAACAGTGGTGCTTAATGCCTCACAGCATTATCTGATTACGATATTTTTAAAACTGGCATTAGACTGAGTTGTGTTTCACTTTTAGAGCTCAGAAAATAGGTTGTGTGGCTTGTTGTGCTTTTCTTGTCTTATATATTGAAATTCAACAATTCTCGTGTCATAATAGCTCATAAAATATAAAATGCATACACATAAAATGCATGGAAGGCATTCATTTCTTTAGCAGTAAGACAAAACACTAGGTCAATGAGACACACGCAAAGCATACACAGCTTCAAAAGCTCGATTACCACTGTGTATCTTCTGAAACAGCCGTTTACACGGGTCAGAGCATCCAGGCCAGCCATATAATGCTGGCTCACTCTTCCATGTGGGTTTGTCAGTGGTGCACAATGTTATCTCAAAGCTGTTGACACAGTCAAAGCTTTGGGCACGGTGCCTAATCAGGGCAATAAGTAGATCTGTTACGAATCCTTCCGACAGTATATGTAATGACAGCCTGATCTCTGCTTCATTAACTGCAGTGATATAAAAATAAAGTCTCACAGGCCAAAACTTCTTAACCTCAAAATAACTGCTAATCAGAGTTAGTGTGTCAACACTGTGAGAAATGCAAGGTACTTTTGCCAAGATGGATAAGCCGAGCAGCAAAGGACGGAAAATGCACTGCAGTCTCTACTTCCATAGAAAGATGAGCAACGGTTACACACTAGCAATTAATAGGCATCTTTTGACAAGAAAAAAAAAAAAGATATACTGTCTAAGAGACAAGGATTGCAAAATTTGACATGCATCCCAAATGGTTTTGGAACTTCATCCTGTAGATTTGATCACGCTGACAACCATAAATTAAAGGAGGAAAAAAAGATGATCTGATACAAACTCCTCATGTGGAACATTATTTATTTATTTCTAGGTTGAAGTGAGACGCTTCTTCATCAACTACGCAGCCACCTGCGTAACTCAATACTCCTTGTGACGTCACGGCCACAGGATCATCATTACAGTGTGTGTGTGTGTGTGTGTGTGTGTGTGTGTGTGTGTGTGTGTGTGTGTGTGTGTGTGTGTGTGTGTGTGTGTGTGTGTGTGTGTGTGTGTGTGTGTGTGTGTGTGTGTGAGTGTGTAACGTCCGACAAGATTTTGCTGGTTCTCTTTTGTCACAGTTTCGATCCGCATGCTGCTCCAGTAAACACTGTGGTGTAGGATCACTACATTCATCAATGAGAGAAGCCTTGTGTGATGCCTCTCACCAGCCATTCATAACCACCTGGCTCATTCACATTTTTTTTTTAAAGCAAACCAGTCCGTCTACTGTTTGAATTATCTGCGTCTTGAATAATTTATTTTAAAATACATGAACACATCGTTTACAACGTGGAGTAAAGATGCCTTATACACGTATATGTATTTAAAAAAAAAAAAAAAAAAGTCAAGGCAGGTGCATCACAGCAGCCTACATCTCAATGGATGCACTGAAAAGTCTTGCGTAACGTGCCAAGCCCATCCGCTGCACAACACTGAAACAAAAGGCTTGTGCGTGCACCACGTGTCTACTTTTAAAAATAACAATAATCTACCTTTGTAACGTTTAAAAATAATCATTTAATGAGTGTGAGTGGAAATTTAAGAGGGTCTGGGGCGGTGACTGATATTATGAAGACACATTGGAGGAGATTAGATCTCTCTTAAAGCGCTATAAAGTCAAAACGTAGGAGCAAAACGCAACTTGATCTCATGGTCTTTGCAGTAAATCACATATAAAGCGTCGGTTTTTGCACAGCGTGGATAACAGGGGGAGCATGTGACCCAGTATTCCAGCAGGAGGAGGAGGAGGAGTTGGGGGGGGGTCCCTACCTTCCGACGGTTCCGGAATTGACCCACATGCCACTCCGCTGGTGGTCCAGCCGGTCAGTCAAACCGGACAGAGACGCGCGGGGAATGCTGAGATCGTTGCCGTTGTTTTTTGTCTAAAAGAGCGCACCAAGCTGCAGCAGGACCTCTGCCCTGTCACATCCTCCTCCTCCTCCTCTTACTTCCCCTCCTTAATCCTGCGTCTCACTCAACTCAACAAGGACAGACGCGCCGCTGCGGCGCTGCGATAATGCGCGTTTGATTTGGAACGGACACTTCTAAAATAAACCCTAAACAGCCGAGAGATTTTTTTTATTATTATTTATGTCTCCTCGGAAAGCCACCCCGTTCTGTGTTGTTGTTGTTTCCCCCAGCTGATTTCACCGGAGGCACGCCTCCGCCGCCGCGCGTCACGACACAAGGCGTCAAACTCCTTCTGTGCTGCGTTCAGGGTCCGCACGAAAACACATTCGAGCTGCGCCATAACTATACACTGAGCTTTAGTATTGGCAAGATGACAGCTCCGTGACATACTGGAAATAATAGCAAATGAACCTGAATAAGTTCACGTTGGATCAAATAGATTTCGCACGGCATTTGGATTGCACATGGTTTGAAAAATATTTGTCAAACTGTATCGACCTGCATTTCTAGTTTACTGCACAGTTAAACAGTGTTATTTTACACACGAGGACAATACCAACCATGCAATGTTTAATCCAATAGACGACCTAAAAAAAAACAACAACAACAACAACAACCAAAAAAAATAAGCTAAAAATCAGACTTCAGTGTTCAAATTGTCGAGCAGACGAGGAACAATTTAAGGTCTCATAAAGGATTAGGGCGCAGCAGCCAATCAGATGCGGCGAAGCTGAGTGTAACCCCGCCCGGAAACTTCCCTCAGACCATCCTGTTAACTCAAAACAGCCCCAGAGGCGTGCTTTAATCCACACACGTCTGTCACGTCGCTCTTTGAGAGACAGTGTGACAGCCGTGTACTGCCAGCTGGATAATATAATTATTCATAGAGAGATGATGAAGTCCAATCAAATGTATTTTGACGTAACATAATCAAGTAAAGATCTGTTGTAAAGCAGATCAGATCGAGGTACTTTCTCCCTAAATTATTTGTAATGTATCAACTATTAAATCTACAGACTCACTGAAGTTATACAACAACGCTGTTCTATGGGGAAACAGTGGGATTTATGGTTGTTTCAGGTGTCAGGAACAGCAGCTAAGTATTGCATAGCAACCATTGCTTCTGAAGCCAAAACAGAAGCACATTACCAGTAGATCATGGATTGGATCATGGAAAATACCAAGCTTTCTGCCCTCATATCTTTCCAAGATCTCCATGTCTGGAAGTTCATTTCTGGAATGTTAAGCTGCACTCGAGAAGAAAAATGTTGCCATCTCGCCAAGAGGTCCCTATGTCCAACTCTTCTGACAGCAAATACTATTTTTAATTCAAATTTGAATGCCACATGCGCCTTCATGAGACAAGGACTTCCTTTAGGGTCTTTGGACTAGTTGATGTCTGTCCCTCGTTGATGCAGTTTATTATAAAAGGTGAATATGAAATCTTGATCACAGTGAGTTTTATCTAACAATTCATTTGGGGGGGGGGGGGACATCATGAACTGCCTGTCTACCAATTTTCTTTCATGACTGTGCAAGACTGAAGACAGACATCTACTGGCAGACTTTGGTACTAATCTCTGAAACAAAGGAGGCGTCTTGTCTCACCGTTCCACAGCCAGTGTAGTCATTCAAGGCCAATGTAACAATAGCTCTGACCTCCGTGACAGGCCCTGATGCAGATTCGGTATACACGTATATATGCCTGCAGTGAATTGATAAAGTGTTATCATGTTACGGAAACAAATATATTAGGCATTCACCTGTGTGAACTCTGCATCCCCACAGACTTTCAAAGATCTGTGCTTTTATACTTGTGTTTGCTGGAGCATCAAACAGCACTAACACATCCAAAACTCCTTGAGGGGGTCCGTATAAAAGAGTGCGCTTGTACAATGTTGTCCTGAAAGCCTGAGAAAATACTGCCCCCTGACCTGGTTGGCATGGCCAGAATGAAACAACATAAAAGATGGGCTGGAATGCTGTTGGAGAAAAGCAGGGGTTCAACACCACTGGCACTAAGAGGGCTTAGAAATGTGGAGGGGCAACCCCTTTGTCTGGAGAGGTGTAGACTTGTGAGAGAACTCTCAAGCAGCACCGTCTGAGGTGATGTCTGGCCTTTTTAGCTACAGTAATACGAAAAGGACGAGGCTTTGTTCACGAGCTTTATCGCTCTTTTATTAACTGTGTGGGAAGTCTACTCCCCTAGCTTTTACACTTTGGTGAGATTAAAGTTGGAGAGAATACGCTGAGATCATTCTCTTGGCATGACGCGGAGTGTCTTGCTGTTTGGACAAACATTCAGCTGTGACCGCAGCGTATTCAAACCCAACCAGAGCATCTCAGGCTGAAATACATCAATTTGTTTTCAATAATTCACAGTAATGGTGCAGGGCAATCCTGCGGTTTGCCAGGAAAATTGGGAGAGGAGGAGGATCTGGGAGTCATATGCATGCTTTTCACCAGCACCTGTATTAATCTTTAAGATGAGGTCGAGATAAAATGAAAAAAAAAAAAAAAACTTGGAATTTAAAACAGTTCATTATTTAATCAAAATGATTGAATCAAAATTAGAAATTAATCAAATTATGACATTGGCTTCAATGCAGTTATTTAATATATAACATATACCAAATGATTAACTTTAGATAATACATCCAGCGTGAGATTTGTGCTCTTTATTTCCTAGTAATGTCCAACGATGTGAAAATCATCACGAAGTCCAGCAATGACCCAAGAATCCCATGAGATGAAACATATGCAGCCGGAGCTTTCAGATAGAACAATGTGTGAGGAGGGCTCATCTGAATAACTGAAAACAAAAAAAACTTTTCCATGCAAATGTGAACTAGTACAATTTTCAAAATAGTAGTTGCTCTGTATATACCCATGCCCATTCCATATTCAGGAATTGATACATGATGGAAGTAACAATTTGTACTCAGAAGTGGTTGTATTAGATATCTTCACGAGTTTATTTAAAGTTATAAAATGGATATCAAGTATTGTTTTAATGGTCATGGAGCATTTTGAAACCAGCATCTCCTGTCCACTCCTTCACTGATCCTATTCGCACCCCTGCAGCTCACCCGAATATCCAACAGTCCCGCTCGCCCCCTGCCCGGCGCTGTACTGAAACTGCTCAAAAGCTGTCAAAACACCCAGCTTCTCACACTCCCTGTGTCCACAGTTTGCCTTAAACACACATCGACCAGATCTCCGACACACACACACACACACACACACACACACACACACACACACACACACACACACACACACACACACACACACACACACACACACACACACACACACACACACACACACACACACACACACACACACACACAGTGTGTGTGTCAGTCTACACACAGCCCATTCACTGACACAAGTAGGTCAGAGCTGCAGTGGGTCTTCCAAACAGTCCTTCATCACCATGGAACTGATAACAATATCAAAGATTAAATTCTACCTTAAGCCCTAACACACACTCACATGCAAATATTTGCAAGCACACACACACACACACACACAGACAATGACACATCACATACCATGCATGTGTAGGACTGCACTGAGATATCATTATCGTCTGCTCTTGGGAAAAGAGACTTTTGGCCCTCATTTTTATTTTGCAATGGGACGAGGGTAAAAAAAAATGAAGTTTAAACTGTTCCCCTGGGAAGAAAATGCAGAGGTCAAAGGTCAAGGGTGAGAGTGGAAGCATTTGAAGGCTGGAGTGACCTGAGCTTGTGGGAAACTGACATTCCTAAATGATCACCAGCGAAATAAGAGCCAGACGGTGACAAATGCCCAGAAATTCAGATAAATCCATGTCAATCTATTTTTTGTTCCCAGTATTAATCTCTCTCTCTCTCTCTCTCTCTCTCTCTCTCTCTCTCTCTCTCTCTCTCTCTCTCTCTCTCTCTCTCTCTCTCTCTCTCTCTCTCTCTCTCTCTCTCACATACACAAACACAAACACACATACAAAATACAACACAAACTCAGACACACACTTTGACATGGAGAGGTGGCTGAGTTTTGCCAGAGCCGGCACCCTGGCATGAAACAGAGTGTGTTTTGTAACAGTCGGCCTATTTGGCGACGGTTGATGGGCATGTTAGCAGAGTGTGAGTTTAAGTGAAAAACATTCAGCCGCTCGATAAGGCCTGAGAGACAGCAGAGAGAGAGAGAGAGAGAGAGAGAGAAAGTATTGTTTACTGGCTAAATTATCAGTAGATTGTCATATCTTGAGTCAGGTGGAAACTCAATGTGTGACCAGCTGCTGCTGTTGCCACATTTTATCCTAATGAGGCAGGTGACTCCACTGCTAATGAACAAAGTAAAAGACAAAAAAAGCCCTACAGACAAAGTGAAAAGCTGCAGTTGTCCAACTAACAGAATTAAATTAGGGTTTTTTTTTTCCCAATGTAATATTGTCTGACAGGCAAGCATCCTTATGATTTATATCCCATGAAAGCAAATAATTTCTCTTTATGTAGCCTTCATTTATGCATGCCAAAAAATAAAAAGAATAACTTACTTAACTAATATGATTTGTTGGTTTTGCTTTTACATTTGTGCCATTTTGGAAGAGAAAACATCCTTAAAACCCAATTGCTGACAATTTAAATCAGCAAAATAACTTCCATACAACATCAAAACTGTTTTAACCATCTACTTGCTTTGCCACCATATGAAGCTATGCGGGAGTTTTGCACCATCTGAATGCATATCAAAGTTATTGTTGCAAGTACAACGTGTTGTCACAAAATGAGAAAACTGTAATAGAGACCATTGCTGATGGTGTGATGGACATTTAAAAGCTACTAAAGTGTTCCAGTTCTGTGGCTTATCTTGACAAATAGATAAGAGACAAAATACATACTTTTCACACAGTTGTCATATATGTTATTCCCCCCAAGCCACGGTGTGGACAACAACCAGCTTCCCTGACTCCCAGGCTGCAGATAAGTGTTCACTGATTATAATGCTAATGTATGTTGAGGTCAAGCCTGTGTCGGTGATGATGGGTCATGATGGTGGAATATGTTAGGAATGTAAAGTGGCTTGAGGTCCTGGGGCAAAAGCCTGCACAGATGTGGATATCGTAGAACAGACGGAGGAGATGGATGGTGGGATGAGTGAGGGATGGCTGTATATAGCACTGCTCAGGGCATTAGGTGTGGTGGAGGCAAATGTCTGTGTTTAACTGCCTGCTGTCCATTTGAGAAGTAACAGACATCTGATTATGATATTATTGCCAACTTAAATGCCTCACAGTGTGGTGCCTGGCTTTCACAGAGCAGTGCCCGGGGTGAAGAAGAACCCAGAGCTGCATATTTCTCATTTCCCTCAACTCGATGCCCTCACATGGTCAGGACCAAACGAATCCATCATCATCCCAATCTAGCAACCCTACATTTGCTTCCCTGAGAGTGGAGCATTTCAGGCAGAAACAGGCAACTGGAAAAGTTCAAGTCACAATCTTCATTCTTATCAGCATGCAAAGCCAATTAAAAAAAAAAGAAAGAAAATCTATGAATTATTCGTTTCTCCTGTGATGTGCATAGGATGTACTTATTGGGCTTGTAACTGCAAGTGTGAGGTTGAAATCCAACGGCAGAAAATTCCACTTCATGTTGCTTCTGGAAGGACGCCGATCAAAAACGTTGTGACAGGTTGAACATGCACAATATGCTCTGTGGAACCCAGAAAGGATCACCCGAATGATGATCATCATCAGTAACTCTTTCATTTGACGAGCAGAAATGATCAAAGGCAAGCATGTTGATCTCAGAAAGTCAATTCAGAGGCAAACAAACTTATTGTCAGTCAGTCAAAACTCAGAATTCCTCATATATAATTGGGTAATGTGCTTCACCTTCAGTGTCTTCTCAACGATCGAGCAGAAGCATGTTTCAGTACTGAGTGGGAAACTATTTGGTGAAGTGCTTTCTGGTGTGTTTAAAATCTTAACGCTGTTTTACTGAAAAATCACATTCACACAAGAGCATGTGTGGATAAACCAGGTGAGCGTGGGGCTCTGAGCCGTTGAACTGTTGAGTAGATGCTCTAAATTCTTGAGTGACACAAATCTCCTGTGATGAAGACAAACTGTGTGCCTGCCCTGGAAGTTATAATATACCGTCTGCATTCTGACCTGGGGTAGGGGGGGTGGGGGCGTGGGTGGGTGGGGGTGGTTGAGGTTGCACAGACATGTCTCCCCATGCTTGACTTTAGACAGATAAGAACAAACATGTATGCAAACGTTTTGCAGTGTATTGCAACATACACAAATACGTACGAAGTCACATAAGTTGACTCTCCATATACTGACAAAACAATATTAGTATAATACACACACATAAACCAATGTGCATGCACAGTCCCTGCTGGACGGAGACACGCAGGTCAGTAGAGGTACCTCTTAAGCTGCGGCTGTCAAGTGGCAGGGCTAATCTTATTAAGACTCTCTTCGACAGTGGGTCCAAACTCTTAAAGTGATCGTTCATGTTGGCGGAAAATTAGCACTATTCGTTTCTGCTAGGTTTCACAGTGTGAAGGGTTTTCCAACCTATATAATAAACGGAGGTTTCGGAATAGATTACAGTGGCTTTTTGAGTCTTGTGGAGGCATGCGATCAAGGTGCAGACTGTGCTGCAGCAAAGCGAAGGATCAGTTTAATTATCCTGGGAAGTGTGTGCCGGCCTATTTAAGGCCTTGGTTGACTTATTGGTTGCACAGGTATTACAGAAATTGAGGTGAGATGGACGCTCAGGTCAAAGACCCAGAGGGAGATGACATTATGGTACAGTATGAGAATCTAATTGAGGAGTGAGGCAGAGATCAATATGGAAAGAAGAATGGACATCAGGAGGCAAGTGAATACATGACCTGAGCCAGGATGAAGACAAGGACAGGATTTAGGTGTCTCCAGTAACTAGCCTTGAATAGAATAGAATAGAATAGAATAGAATAGAATAGAATAGAATAGAATAGAATAGAATAGAATAGAATAGAATAGAATAGAATAGACAAAAGAAGCTGCCACTGCAGAATGATGAAATCAACATGAAAAATGCAATGAAGGTGTGATTCTCCCTGAACAAGATCTTCCAATTGCCAAACATATTTGAAACATCATTCTTGATCAGTCTTAACAATTTGCAATCCACTGAACATGTTCTACATGCCACCCGCGATTACATGAATGACACTCACTCCGCCACGGTGCTGTCAGATCATTATCAGCATGAAATCGATTTAATCCAACTAGCAGATTCCCTTCATATCCACTTCAGTAAATCCTTCAGCAAGGCATAGAGATTATAATGAAATGTCTCCTAAGTCTTTTAAAGAATAAAAAAAAAACATTTGTGCGTGGAGAGTGTTAACATTACAATTACAATCCATACACGTTATACAAAATACCGATTCAGTTACTGTGGTCTGGACGTAGGTCTGCCACGATTCATTGCCACTTGCTTGTAGATTCATGTCCTACAATGCATTCCCAATGAAACATGTTACTTTAGCCCATAAGACTAAAACATCAGTACATTTATTTTCATTGATGTCTTTTTTGGCAGGTAAACAACAGTCAGTTTAAGCTTCATTATGGATAACATTTAAAAAGCTATGATGCTCATTACATCAAGGTCACTGTATTTGTTGAAAAGGTCACATAAAACTCAAAAATAGAAGTCATGTTACAATCTTCTGTGTTGTGTTGTTATCAGATATGCTGCAATAGTGATTTAGAAAAACGGTTCCTCACCCTACGGAGGGCATTATGCTCAGTGGAAGGATTATGGTCTTCACTGGATAGCAAAACGAGAAGAGGTAAAAGTGAGCAACTGTCGTCCTTCAGCAAAGACACTTCTATTGTTTTGTTTTTACCAACTAAGCAATGCACATTGAATAAAACGGAGACGAGGTGTGTGACAGTATCCTGGGCGAGGAGCAGAGTAAGAGGAAATGCTAAGGTTGTGAGTAGAGAGACGTATTTGGCCTCGGCACAGGTCAGTTAGTATTCTCAAAACAGCCTGATCAAACAGAGAGCGGAGCCAAGACAAACACCTCTGGACTTCAGTCTGGCACAGAAACAGCAGAACTGCTGAGATCACACTGTACACGTCAGTACATTGGCCCAGCGAGCTCGGCGAAGGACTGCATATGAGACACTCCCAGTCACTTTGACCTCTTTGAATCGAAGCAAATTTGACCTTTGACAAACTAAAGAGTGATTGATTAGCTTTTTCTGGAAAACAAACATTCGGGATAGTATCAAGAAATAATGACTCCAATTCCATTTCCTTTCATCTGGGATATATGCCTTGCGATTATGTCAATCCAATTTCCATCTTTCTCTATTTTAAAACACACTGTTGCTCACAGATACAGAAATAGACCATGAGAAAATAGAGGGGAAGGAAAGAACGAGTGTAAAAAGCAGAAATCGCAAAGCGACCGAGACAAAAACAGACAAACAAACCACATTACAGAGAGCCGAGACATAACAGGAAGGCCCTTTGTTGTGTTTATTTCAAATCTGCATGTTGCTTATTCATCTGTGTCAGTCTGTCAAGTTCCTCATATTGTGTTGCACTTGTACAAACAAAAATAAACCTGTTGTGAGGTTAAAATCTTGATTCCCACAGAGTTAAGAATTTTTTTTTTTTTCATTTTACTTTTATTCAATAGGGCTTTGAGTGGGTTTTATAATCCTGACTGGTCAAGGCATTTTCTCAGGCAGCGTAATCCTTTGGATGGCTTGAAAAGAAAAGAAAAAAATCACCAAATTCAGAGATATGATTTTGTTCTGACAGGATCGAAAGGCAATACCCTGAAACTAAGTTGATTGGCACACACACACGCACGCACGCACGCACGCACGCACGCACGCACGCACGCACGCACACACACACACACACACACACACACACACACACACACACACACACACACACACACACACACACACACACACACACAAGATCTGCAAATTGCAAACCTAATTGTAAATTATAGTCCTAAAATAGCACATAAACCCACTAAACTATGTAGGGGTATTATCACCCAGCAATTATTTCATCCCGGGAATGTGGGTCAAACCAATAAGTTTAGTGGCCTCTCTGCATTTGAACTCTACAAAGTGAGCAAAACAGAGTGCAAACACTCACCCATTTACCAACACACACCTTGCATCTCCTTAAAAAAAATAATTGACTTGAGACTTAACCCATAAGCTTCAGATTTAAGTGCCAAAGACTCACCCTGATCTTGACCCAATTATAACCGCCTTAAAATTATAACCCGCATATAAGTAAAAGTTGTTGGGTCCAGCAAATTGGTCTCCAAAAGTTAAGCCACACCTAATAAGAGAGCTCACCGGTGAGCTTTTGGACCCCACAAATAGAGTAAAAGATTATATGAATATACTTTCGAACAGGACTTTCATATTCCAACCTTAGTGCCTCAACTAAGTGCCTACTCCAAAACTGTCACCACACCATGAGAGTTGGAGCTTTTGGAGAAGTAACAGTGCATTTTCTCTCTCTCTCTCACACACACACACACACACACACACACACACACACACACACACACACACACACACACACACACACACACACACACACACACACACACACACACACACACACACACACACACACACTGTGCACAGTAGGTATTTTAAAATAGTATGATGGAAAAATCTATACTGGTGTTCAGTTATTTCCGCCCAGCTGTGCTGTGGCCTGGTGATACAACCAGGATATAATAATCGCCACACGCTGCAGCCACATGTCATCCACTGGCCAAGCTGGAGCGTGGCCGCGCAGCTTCTAATCATTTGAGAAAGGGGAAAGGTGCACAAAGCCTTTTTGGATGTTGCATTCCTGCTGATCCCAGTTAATCCAAAACTACTCAAGCTAGATAAAGCAAGACACATTACATAGAATTGTTTATTGTTTTGTTTTTCAGACTTTTAGTGCCACAGTACAACTGATAAGGAATGGAATAGAATAGAAGATATTCTATTAATCCCAGAAAGACATTCTTCAACGCACATGATTATGTTGATTAAGAATAGTCAATGAAGCAAAAAAGACAGAGAATGTTTTATTTCCAGGCAGCATGACCACTTTGAAATTTACCGCCCTTAGATTAATATTACAAATTCTTTACATACGAAATCACTACCAACTCTATTTCCAAGTTTCACTGATTCATGCATGAAAAAATATATTGAAAGTACTAAACATATTAAATTAATATATTGTCACGTTATTCCCATTCAAAAAGAGTTTTTAATGAAAGAAAAGTGCAATAAAACCACACACGCACCAAATCTTTTATGTTTATTACATTCTCCTCTCATTTGTTAAAATAAGGGAACTATCCCTTAAGTGCAATGAGTGAAACTAGATCCAAGCTTTAAAAATAAAAACCCTGACAAAATCACGTAATGTGTGGCGAGCGGATTTCAGATTTTCATGTGGGAGCAAACCAATGAGACTGGAGTCAGACAAACATTGACGAGGATGGTAGAGATAGAGAGCGAGAGACAGAGACAGAGACAGGCAGAGAGGACAAGAAAGTGTCAGTCAGGTTACATCAGCTCTCGCGCCTGTAAAAAGAACTGAGCTGTTCAAGATTAAACGACATGTAGATCATGACAACCACAAAGAAAACAATCTCTTACAACAGAAAGGCAGGGGAAACACCTTAGTGTATGGATGAGTACAAAAAACACAACCACACACTGAAATCCTGTGGTCTGGACTAAAACTTGTCCGACCCTAATTAGTAGGAATGACACTGTTGGGCGTGGCTCTGGGTAAACATTAGCGTAACGCCTCTATCTCGTCTTTAGAGAGACACACAGCCAGACAGAAAGGCTACGCATGTGTCACTGCGTTTATGTCTGACCAGTATGAAGGGGTTTGGAGTTCAAATGCATTTCAGAGTGAGTCAGCGTGTCTGCTAATGAGACCTGGTGTGTTTAGAGGACTATATAATGCATCCTTGTGATGCTATTTATACCTGGGCATGGTGCAAGGGAGAGTGTTAAGAGTGTGAATCATGAAACCAAATCGTGGGGCACCTTCATATTTAGTCACGTTTAATTAATAAAAGCAATCGGAGGTACATTTACATGAGGGGTGAAGGTTTTTGTGACACCTTCTCCCAGATGATTTTTCACTGGTTCCCATGGACAAAGAAGCACATAAAAGTTGAAACTCCTCAAACTCTACACCTCTCTCACTCACAGTTCACACCCAGGCACGGTGCCTGCTACTGCGGGAAGTGATAATTGTGGGGGGGGGGTTGAGGGTGTGAGGGGGTGGGGGACCAACACAAAAGCGCTTTAATTTTCATTCATCTGTTGGAGGCTATACAGTCATGTGAAGGGCACAATACTGTACATGGATTGGCTTCTGAAGTTTTGTAGTGGGTGTAAGAAAACAATCCCATCTGTAAACCCCACAACAGACCTATAAACATAAACAACACCATCAGCCAACCTGCTGTGGCATGAAGTGCAACCCGTCCTTGAGAAACCTTCAGAGGCAGGTATATTGTACCTTGCTGGTATCTCCTTAGTCATATGACTTTGGAGCCATATTTCATTAACGGTATAGGCTTTCCTGCCACCCACAAATGATAGGAGCAGATGCTAAAGAAAGACACCCAGATATCAAATTACATACAGAGTTGTGTGTATATAGAGAGCCATGAACGCACACACCGGATACACAGCGAGCGGCGATACATCCGCACTGAAGTGATGCAGAGAATCACACATACACAAACATGAACATAAATAGAGAAGAGCAACGGCCAAGCATCCACATGGTGCTGCTTGCAGAACATGCCAACTTTTCCCGAACACACATACAGACAATGCGATAGGCAACGTGAAGTAACAATTATTTAGTGAAATTGACAAATTATTAGGCATATGAGCACTCTCGATCCATTTCACAGAAACTATGATGGCTTTTCTTTATACCATTAATGATAATGATGTGTCTCCATGTCTTTAGAAACGTGACTTTTGAGAGCTTAAGTCTGCCCATTGCCTTTTTAATACAATTTTTTAAAGTTCCTCTGTAAACATATTTGAGCCTGACCCCTGTCGTTTTGAAGCCATTCAATCTGGAACATGTGCCTTGTTTACATATGTGCACTCCAACAGACCGTGACTCTGAAAAGCATAAACTGATGTATGGAATATTGGAAAGTCTTAAAAAATATACCATGGCATACTTTTGTAACAATTACCTTGAGCCATAAATACAGACCACAACATAAATTAAATCATTCCTGCTGGATTAAACCTTTGGCCCAGACTGCTGTCATCATATTCTGTCAACACTGATGTTGTGTAATACGACTCGCTATCACTGCAGCCATCCAGGGTATCTGGACACAAACCCTCTGTCAGACCCTGGCCTCTGTCCAGCCCAGAGCTCTGCGAATGGACGAAGACACCCTCTCTGAAAAGAACTGGCTCCCTTAGCTCCTCCTGCCCACGGGGTCCGGCCATGGCCGGTGCTGTCCTCACTGACGAGACAACACCTCCTTATCCAAAGTCTCTCACCACACTAAGAGCTCATCCCCTCACACTTGAGCTGCCTGGCCTTGTTAAGGTGCATTTTACTCAAAACAGATATGAGGACAGACATGGGCAATGTCTGTATGCTTACAAAAACTTTTGGAAGTATCCAGTATAGATGATGTATGTGAGGGTTTTATTGTTTGGGCAAACATCAAGAGGGATATGCTCTCATGCTTTTGTTTTCTGTAATGTAGACAAGCCTCAGAGGTCAATAGTGAATACAGGGGGCTGCTCAGTGACAGGTCAGCAGATTACCACACGAGAGAAAGTTAAAACAGTTGTTTAAAAAGTCGTGAAATTACCTGTGAAAAGATCGAGTTCGTTCGTGATCAAGACAATAAAGAATACAGGATTTTTAGAAGTAAAGATTCACATTTTATCTACTGAATGACATTTTAGCCATTTGTTTCAAACTCTTTTTAAGAAAAAATAGAAGATAAATTACTTTGAGATAAACTTATGTTCAAGAAATACGCTTAGTCTTGTATGACAACACTGAACCTTCTCTCCCAAACTCTTTTTTTTTTTTCTTTCTCAGCCTCGGTTCGCTCCACGATGATTTCCCCTCAGCCAAACCCCCTTTGAGTCCCTCTTTGTCAGGATACTTTATTTATCTTCCCCTTTTCCCCCCTCAATCCTCCACAGCTTCGATTTCTCTGTTTTCACTTCCAATCAGCTTCTTCTCTTTTCTTCTATTCTTTTCCCTTGTGTGGACAATTTCTATGTTCGCTCTCCAGGCTGTCTCACTCTGCTTTCTGCTCTTACATACACATTCTTTGCTCACTGACGCCCTGTTTGAAAAACAACCGAAGAAGCAGCCAGTAAGAGAGAAACTGTACAGTTGCCATCATCTGCACAATCACTCTCTCTCTCTCTCTCTCTCTCTCTCTCTCTCTCTCCCCAACTATCATTTCACATTACAAAATGTATTAAAGACCACAAACATCATGTGATGTGGTGAAGGAGAAGAAGATACTACTGTGTGATGACTGTGAGTGTTGTTTTCTCTCTCTTGCGTGAGGGTGAATTGCGACGAAAGAGAACGTGTGTATTCCAATGACACTTTTCAAGAATGATTTCATTGCTTTGATAATTACAACTCTTCCTTCTGAGGCATGCACACTGATGTCATGAATGCATACAAATTGCATAATAAATCCAACTGTCCCGCCCACATCAAACGACCCACACAGTCATTTTTAGGCAAAACTATGGAGAGAGATGGGATATCGAAGCAGGCCCTTGTGTTTTCTGTGTGCACATGTGACGGAGCATGAGTATGGAGGAACTGCTGCAGTTCACACAAAGACGCTGCTTCTTATATGACTCCCAGCTGTGTGGACTTGGCCCACGACTCGGCCATCCGGCAGCCAGGAATGTTTGGTGTGTGGAACTCTACTGGAAAGCCCCAGTTACCCACACACACACACACACACAGCCTCCTTCGAGACAACCCACTCCTCTGAGCACAGAGCAGACAGAGGGACGGGCCTCACCCCAAAGGAAGAATGGTTCAAATTCCACAGTTCATAGAAAAACACAGAGGAGTGGGATAAGAGTGAGAGAACTGATTTGAACTCTCTGTGAGAATGCCCCCACACACACCACTATAATGACTTACGGTACTGTAAAGGTGGAGCAAGAAAATAAAAAAATAAATCAGGAAATATGGTACTCTTGTGGCCATTGTTGGTGTGGCTGTGCCTGTTGTCAGAGATATTGAGGTTTCCTTCCAAGCTGGTGACCTCAGTGAACGCTGTTATGCTGTTTGGCTTTGAGTGACTCCATCTCCCAGCTATGCCTTGACAGTGAACTCAGGCTGCAGGTGGGGGGTGGGGGGGGGGGGGGGGGGGGGGGGGTGTTTAACCAAGCCAAGCAAACACTGCAAAGCACACCATGGTATCACCAAAAAGGCGCAGACACAAGGGGAAAAATTATGTGATGCCCGACTTCTTGTGATTAAAAAGTGGAGAGAGTGTGAGGGTTTTCATTTGGTTTGGCAAGTGAGCTCATAATACCATGTCTCTATATAAGTACCTTTTTATAGGACTTATATCAGCTTTGTGCGAGTCTAGTCTTGGGTGGTTTAAAGTGGCACACCCATGCTGTTATTTTCCTTTTTTTTTTTTTTTTTCGTTTTAGGAACTTTATTGTGAGGAATAACATATAAACTTAAATTAAAACTTAAATTAAAAGAGAAAACATTTGGGGGGGAAAAAGTATACTTTGAGCAGGGCTGTTTCAGCTCAGTCCATAAAACGGTAAACAAGTCGAAGTAAAGTGAACCGTTATGCAACCCCTTGCAGCCTGTCCACATGTGGTCTGCGCGCGCTCTGCAGCCAGCATACAGATTAAATCACATATTAACAGGCATAGAGTGGCAGACAAAAGGCACTCCTACCTTGCAAAGGCATTCAGTTTTACAAATCAGCTCTGGTTTCTTTCGACGTCCACCTTCTTCTTCTTCTTCTTCTTCTTGCCTCTCTAGTCCATTCAGTTTATTCTGGGCAACGCGCGCGTCTCTGGCTTCTCCCCCATTAAACTGCGAAAAGATGCAAACCAACAAGCGATCACTTCAGAGCATTCTTCGAGATGACAACATCTAATAACAACTCACATGCTTTAAACACTTGCTGCTTTTTTTTTTTTCTCAGCCTGGACTTGTAAAACAAAAAAAAGAAAGAAAGAAAGAATGAAGTCCTCAAATTATCGGCTTGGTTTCGTGTTTGGAGAAGACCTGCCAGAGCTGACAGAAGAAAAATCCTCTCGACTGTTGAAGCCGAGAGACGCCGGGAGGAATGTAATTACACGAAGACTGCTGCATATTGCAAAACCTGCAGACATGCTGCTGTTTGCTTGCAGACCCCCGCCTCACGGTGCTCTGGGATCTGTCTGGGCAGAAGTCCGCCTGTGGTCCTGATGCGAGTTTTTCCACGTCCCTTTGTTGTTCCTGTCACACCTACAAGGAGGGAGCACGAGGAGGAGGGGATCCTCACCTCCTCCACTTTCTTTTGTCTGTCGGATCTTACACAGCTTTGTGGATGGACGATTTTTTTTTTTTTCAATTCCCCCCCTGCTTAAATGTAAACCTTACATCACGAACGCACGTGGCTCCAATGAACTCTTTACGCATGCGATCGTCATCACATCTGTCCGATCTCATCTAATCTCAATCTGTGCGACCTGTGACTTCTCGTGAAAATTGAAATAACATCCATCCTGTTGCAAAAGTAACCCAATGCCTTTTGTTCTAATGCGCCCTTTGTGTCTGAGGCAGTGCAGCCCCCCCACTCCCCACCCCCTCCACCACCCGACTTCACCTCACCAAATCTCTCACCAGAAGTTCAGTCCTCGCCGGGGAAGTGGGCTGGCTCGGCTGCGTCTCTTGTCTCCTCTGATCCCCGTTCCTTCCCTCGCTGTGTCTCCCAAGCAGTGGCAGAGCTCAGTTATGTTTCACTCCAGACCATCCTTCACGGACATCACAGCAGCGGCTGTGACGACAGCCTCATTGGTAGTCACCAGCGCCACACCCATCCATTCATAAAGCCGGGCGAGTGCCAGCCTCCCCGGCCGGGGCTGTGCGCACTGCGAGGAATCGGGTAAAGGACCCAGAGAAATGCCACAGTATGTTCAGAGATCTGTGTCGGATGTGTTTCTATGTCTCCTGTGAGAAATAACTCCTTAATGGAAAAAAAAAAAAAAAGAATTGAAAAATAAAACGTATGACTTTATTCTATTAGTTTTTACTTGTTTTTATAGGTGATTTTTGTCTGTCATGTGTGTGAATAAAACTTTAACTTTATTCATGCAACAACAATGCAATAGAAAGGGCTTGACAACGTGTATAGTTGAAATCTGAAATACCAAAATAAACTATGAATAAGAGCTTAGAAGTAGACACGTTAAAGATATTGATTCAGATGATCTGTGATGTCTGGATGGCTTATAAGATAGCAGGAGATCTGCTATATATTTTGGGCTTAAACCATTCAGAGATTTGTAGACTGTACAGTAATATATTGACGCCCATACTTTGTATGACAGGGAGCCAATGCAAGGGAGCAGAGGCTCAGTAAATTCAAGTGAAACTATTACCCACCCATGTGAAAGGACAATCACAGGAAATAGCCAATATGTGTGTCTTTCTTATGGATATGTTTTCTGTCATTCATTGAGATGTTAAAAAATAAATAAATAAATAAACAATACTTCGCTGGATGCCTTCTAATGTATTTCTTTTGATGTCACAATGTGTAAACGGCAACTTTGAGATACCCAGGCTGAATAACAGGGAATTATTGTTTTAAATAACAGTACAGTACGATCCTTCTAGCATACAGGAATGGTGCCAAACTAATAAAGGTTATGGATGGTTGACGTATGTCTGAGGAAACTTCATCAGAAGCCGGAGCTGTTGACTCAGACTGCAAAAGCCCCTGACTCACAGTTTGGAGTTCAGGTGAAACTCAGATGTCACAAAAAATAGACTCAATTGCATCATTGTGAAGTCTGTGCGAGTGCCAGAAGATGCATTGTATTTAAGTAAAGACACCTTAAAAAAAAGACTTTGTATAGGTTAGAATTTCCTTGTTTTCATATTGTGTGTTTGTGGAAGTGTCTTTAGTTTGTTTAACACCAATACGTTTTCTGAAACCTGTTGAAACAAATTAGAATGAATAAATATGTGTCGTTGTTAAATAGTTTGTTCAGATTTAGCCTTAAGGGATGTTAGGTGAATCTACACCTTTAAGTTGAATCACTGTCTGAGTCTCAAAAAATAATTTGGACTAATGCACCTTTCTATTTGAATTCATATTGTTAAGAAAAATAAATAGTTGTGTGGCTGATTCAAGTCACCGCTACAGCTGTACAAGCTATGTGATACTTAAATAAAGACAATGCATGACTCATTTTAAATCGTTTAAGAGTCCAGTGAACGACTTCTATAGATACCTTCAATAAGGACAACTTCGATTATAAAAGTTTTCTTATTTAGAATGATTGAATCTGCATTAAAGAAGCACGTTTGAATTAAAGGGGGTTTACAGACATCCCAGCTTTATCCAGTCCTGGCTCTCAGGGTGCTGGAGGTCGATCCAAGGTACCTCTGAGTAAAAGTAGGATACACCCTGGTCATCGTCATCATCAATAGTCCATGACATGGAAAGCGCAGAGAAATTACAACCTCCTATCCCTCTTGCAAATGCAAACCCAACACAGAAAGGTCCAAACACAGACTTGAATTTGAACCAGAGACATTGTCCCAAAGTGCCACATTATGAGAGATATATACTGTGACTATAGTTTTGAATAAAAAACAGAAAAGTCAGACTAAACATGAAGCAAGAAAATAAAGCTGAGCAACCAAGAAGGAAGTTATTGAAGAACTTTTGGCTTTGCCAAAAGCCACTTCAGGAAAAACTTCATACAAACGCCAAGAGTCATAATGACATCAATCCACCCTTCTAAGCCAGTCGGTCTGTGAGTGTGTGTATTGCATTCCTCAACTTACAAATCAAGTTCGGCTGAAAGGATTGTCTACCTTTTGTTTTTATTCTTTCCACTACTCACCCAGTTTGCTTTGCAATTAAAAGGGTGGATGTTTGAGACTAGAAAAAACACACATTGTGTGGTGCAGCTTGCAGCCACAAAGCAACAGACTTTGTTGAGTACCAGTGTGGCATCTCAGACACTTGTAGTCCTTAATCTGTCTTGTTTGTCAGTTTTCTGTTTTGCTCAGATAGTTTGGTTGGTCAGGTTGAAGTATATTTGATCAGTTTTCTAAAACTTTTTCATTAAAGTTAATTGCAAGTAAGCAAATCCGAGCATGAAAATGTTGTTTTTACTACATTGTGGAGGTCCAGGTTTCAAACATTGACTTGTTTATTTGCACTCTTAGTCAAGGACATCAACAACAGCCTTCATCAGCCCTTTTAAATGAGACGCTGTTCTCAGTGTGTAGATTTTGAACTTGGCAGAAGTATAAATGTCAGGCTCCAGAGGGGCTGTGAGAGGTCCCCCATCTCTCACAGATTCCCCAAAACTCCTGCTCAGCCCGGCATCTGAAGCAGCTATTGTCCTGTGAAGGGAACGGAGTGACCTGCCCAGACTTGCTCCAACCTCAGTCCTCCTAGGCAACCATCCTCCGACTGTGACCACAAGACATGGGAGGCACCACACACACACACACACGCACGCGCACACACACACACACACACACACACTGATGCACAAACAGCATTATGAACGTGTGGAGGAACAACATGCTGCAGTTGTGGTGTGTGTACTGCTGGGATAGACCAATAAAGTGAAGATGAAAATAGAAAATAAACTTTTAAAAAAAAAACAACTATCTAAATTATAACTGTATTTCCTGAATCCTGCTGACATTCTCATGATATTCTGAAAATACTGATGGTCACGCCATACTGGAGTCGGTTGAGTGTGAGTCTTTTGTTGAGCTTGTTTTCTCATCTTCTCTTTATGGCATACACATGTATACTAGACCTTTATTTCAAAGTGTCTTGTACAGCAGTTTTTCATTGCCACTGGCCTCCGCTGTAGTACTATTGATGCAGCCACATGGGCACAATAGAGGCATAATAGGCAATCCACAATGTTCACCTCTCCCTCTGTCCTGTCACTGTCTCTCCTGAGGGAGCAAACTGCTGATTCCAGAGGTGTGAACGGCCTGCCTCAGCTAAAGCTCCACAAACAAACACAATTGGCCAGTGTGGTGCAACAATTCTACATACAAATATGCAGGCGTACGTAAACAAACAATACACAACTCGCCGCGCGCATGCACACAAAGGAAAAGATGATCTTTGTCCCACTTAGATCAATTTCACTCAGCAACTCTGTACCTCCACTGTTGCATGTCCGGGGCAACAATAGCCTTTGACACAGCCATCGAATGACCACAGTGACATCCAACGTTGAGTGCTGACTGACCACAATGAGCCTCTCTTTCCCTCAGAGCCTCTGCTTTTCTTCTGCCTGATCTCCCAGACAAAGCAGTGTTACACAAGTACCAATTGAGCTTGAACAATTGCTCACAAAAGAGCCACTGACTTGGTGTTTCAAGCCACCCCCCCACACACACACACCCAAATGTACCACAGTGTGTTGTGACGGGAAATTGGCATCTTATGCAGCCGTGTACAGAGGCTAAACAAATTATTCCGACTTAACTGTGGGTTGCAGTTATTGATGAGGAGTTAAAGAGACATTTAGTTCCAAAAGTTCAGAGCAAAGACTGACTGGTGAAGGAATGTTATTTGAACAGTGATGGTCTGATTTGATAACAGAAAAGGTATTAAACTGACCTACAAGCCATGCTGCTTGGTTTTAAACCCATGTTTAACCCAAAAGTCATTTTTTGAGAAATCCTCTTCATAAATTGTAAGATTCAATTTCATGTCATTTCATGTTTTCATCACTTGTTGTAATGAATCAAGTACGTTCTTAATTGTTTTCCAAGATATACTGTTGCTGAGGTTTTCTATCAATCAGATTTTCCCTCTCAAACCATGTCAAACAATTCTGTTGTACTTGAGAATAAGAAAACTGAGACCTTGATTCTTCTGAAGATGTATAAGTTGATATTGACATGTACCAGAGATGCACTTAATATTTATTTATTTCCTTTATAAGAAAGGCAACTTTATTATTTTTTCATGAGGTTGTGTTTAGTTCTCTAAGGTCAAATGTTAATTTGTATTTTTATAGGCTCTGTCTCACAAAATCCCATAACAGTTCCCATAGATGTGCACACCAGCAACTGTAGTTGCCGCTCACTCGGAAATAAAAGTCTCGCAAACCGAGTGAAGGAGTATAATAAATGTGGAACGTGTTTGTAAACAACTCAATTAATGTGTTTCTATGCATGACGTTGAAAAAAGAAACAGGTTATAAATTAGTCAATCAGCTGAACTTTGCCCTCGCTGTTTTTTCCGATTTTAAAAGAGGTTTATTTGACATTTTCATCAGTTTACAGAAGGATTCTCACAAGGCCGGAGCTGCCCAACGATTGTATACTTGACCTCTGTTGACCTTATCTCCTCTGCTTGAGCTTACATTCACTAGTTACGGATGTGGCGTTGGTTCTCATATATGCTGCGTTCATGGGCATGATTTCACAGGCCTGAGAAGAAGAAAAAAAGCAGGGATTTGTATAATTCTTCCTGATAACTGAGGCGCCAGGTGTCACTTTGTCAGCATGGACAAAGATCAGAGAGGGAGAGTGACATAACCCCTGCAACGCGTTAATCCCTCGCTCTCTCTATTCATCTATCCACCCTCCAACAAGGGGTGCAATCTCATCCGGAGCCAGTTTTCATCCAATTTTGGGCACCTGGCCTCCTTGGCCCACAGTGCAGGCTGCCTGTGTCCCTCCAGCGCGTCACTTAGGTGCTATGAATAGGCTCGGGCGTATGCTCAGTGCTGTCAGCTGGGCATTGGCACGTGTGGCTCATGTCAGCACGGCTGCAGCGCAACGCTCCTGACCGGCGTCACTGCATTGACAGCACATTCGGGTCGCCATGGAAACAGGGATGAGCGCCGATGCCTGTGCCCCGACATCCATTGACTACATTTTCCAGACGAAATCTTAACTGTTTTCTGCTCTTTTTCCTTTTCTTTCCCTCCATCTGTCTCTGTGTTCCTCCTCATCTTTCACTCCCATCTCCATCCCTCTCTTTCTCTCTCTCTCTCTCTCTCTCTCTCTCTCTCTCTCTCTCTCTCTCTCTCTCTCTCTCTGTCTCTGTCTCTCTCCAAGTACTTCTTGTTTACCGACTTATGACGCTCAACAGGGACCTAGAGATTTGAAAAACGCGATCCACAGGGCCTTTTATTCTTGGGTTTTCCAGTCTCTGTGATTGTTGTGCTCGTGGCTCTAATTAAAAATTATAATAAGTGATCACAAGTTTGTGTTCATGCAAGGGTTGGGGGAAAGAGGAAAAACACCTATAACGGTTTCGTAAATTCTTGTCCAAGCATGAGGACCATATGGTGTCTTTTCTCAGAGGTGCCTGACTTTCCCTCTCGATCGATCCCCCCAGGCACGCGGAAAAGGAGTGACTATCCTTAATGGACGGGTGAGTGGGTCACGGCGTGTTTCACTGAGAGCTAACAGTTTTCTCAGAGCAAACAAGCAGATTGCAGTGTTTGTACTTTTGCTTCATTTACCACTTTGTGTTTAATCACACATCGTTTGCTGTGTCCTCACTGGCAGGCAGGAGAACAGATTGGTAGAGAGGAAAGGTACTGAGCTAACAGAGAAGCACAGCTGAAGGCAGAAGCTCACCGGCAGCTTTTAATTTTCTAATAATAAGCCTGATGACGCCCGTCTGTATTTGCAGTTCGGTTGGTTAATAGTAAGACACTGAGGCAAAAAAAAACATCTTCAATCTTTCACGGCAGAGCATTTCTGTGTAGTTTTATATGTGTGGACAAAGTACAAAACTTCACAGTGACAGTTTGAATCACTTATTCGGGGGTTTGAGGTCACATGCAATAAATTCAGTTTGAATAAGCAGAACTGTTAAAATTTACACCACTTGGACTCCACATTTATAGGTCTTCAGCTGTTGATGGTTATAAAGGTGTGGATGCCAGACATTTATTATCTGTGTATTTATGGTGCAAACACATTAATACTGCGCAATGTCTCAGATAAAGAAGGTCAATAATCGACTGCTGTGAAAATGGACCAAAAACAAAGAATGGAAACAGCCATCAGTTGCTGGTGTTGTAGCGGTGAGTTCGCTCTGTGGATTATCTCTGATGGGATTCTGGGCTTTATGTGTCAGTTTGCATGTTCTCAATCTTTTCAAAGTCAGGTGGGATTGACTGCACCCCTGAGTTCAAAAAAGCAGTACAGACAACTATTGCTATGAGCAATACCAACATTGAAAACCAAGAAGGGTTTTTAAAAGGGACTGCAAAATAAATATATATATATAAACACAAGAAATCTAGCATTTCACATTTTCTAACAGAAAACAATAACGTGCATCAACAATGTGAGGCTTCGTTCTGTGCAGTGGGACTGTGAAAGCACCAAAAAATGAAAACATTTTCCTGGAAATCTGAAAAAAAAAAAAAAAAAAATGTTGATACGAAATGCATGAACTTACACAAACATGTTTGCACATCGAGACAAGGAAGTTGTGTAACCTGATGTTCCATGGAGATGTTTATTTGTTCTGAGTTCAGGTTGTGTCCCGAAGACACCTATTCGTCTCTTTCATATTAACCCCATTAGCAGCCTCACTGACAGAGCACAATGATAAGGGGTTGCCAGGATATTGCCGTTATTATTGCTGTGACTCTATTTTGAGTCTCAGTACGTTTCACCCACACACTAGCGGTAATGAGAGGTGTGTTAACGTGTGAAAGAAAGAGTGCCTGGGAATTACAAGTGATCAGGCAGATTTTCATCATTCTCATGGTGAAAAGGTCTGAAACTGACTAGTTTTGTGTTAACAATTTCAGCATTCAGCACAGGATTCTCATGGTCATACAGTCTGGTTTATTTATTAATTTAAATGTTATTTCAAAGTGTGAAACATTGTAAAAAAAAAAAAATTTTTTTAAAAAGCTACCCATAATAGTGATACTCATTATGACAGAGATTTATTTTGTAAAAGTAAACATGTTACATGTTCATAAACATTAACAGTGAATGTCGATACAATCACATAGTGACTCAAATAAGACAAGACTTTACTTTGAAGACTGTCTGGAAAATGAATCCATCATCATTTGAAAGGTTCCATCTGCACACACAAGCACATACACACACACACACACACACCCACACACACACACACACACACACACACACACACACACACACACACACACACACACACACACACACACACACACACACACACACACACACACACACACACACAAACACACCCACACACACACATGCATCAGCACTTCAGTGTGTCAGAAACCAAACAATGCCCAGTGCTAGGCAACCATGCCATCCCAGTGCAGATGGCAGCGTCTGATCATGTTTATTTTACTCTAATCTAATGCATTTAAGTCCCACTGCCTCCAAATGACGTAACTGAGGATATGCAAGTCTGTGTGTGTGTGTGTGTGTGTGTGTGTGTGTGTGTGTGTGTGTGTGTGTGTGTGTGTGTGTGTGTGTGTGTGTGTGTGTGTGTGTGTGTGTGTGTGTTCGAGAGAGAGAGAGAGAGAGAGATCAAAGAAATAGCTAAGTAATCACAGTTGTATACCTAAACAGTCAGTATCTCCCTACCACTGTATATGCTGCCCCCCTTTTTAAAAATAAATAATACTAAAATAGCTGTGAAAATAGGTAAAATTGGGATTCCAAGGTAATTCAAAGCTTCCCCAGTTAACCTGATAGTAAAAGTTACAGCAAATCTGAGTATGCTAATTTAGTAGGGTTTTTCCTCTAAATGTGGCTCCACACTGGACTCTCCTGTCACAGAATGATTCTCCAGTGCCTGTTGTCTCCTGGTATTCTCTCAATCAGTTGTTTAACTATCTTGGGCAAGGCCACAAGATAGTGAAGTGACTGGCACTGCGACCTCCGAGCGAGGAGATGCGGTTCAAACCATAGCCATTCTGAGTGGAATTTGCATGTTCCTCCTGTGCTTTGGTGGGTTTTCTATTGGTGCCCGTTTTGTTGATGTATGTCAAAACACCTGCATGTAAGCTGCGAGATCTCCGAGCTGCATGTTGATAGGTCAGATGTGTTGGAGCAGGATCACTTTGAAAATATGCAGCATGTGACTGAAGATGAAGTTTTGTGACTTTAAAATTGCAAAACAAGAAGAAATTAATATCTTACCAAATAGTAAAGTGAAGTATTTAAAGGTTTTAACATATTGAGTGAATCAGAAATAAGTGGATCATATATTTAGCAAAGTAGTGAATAAGAAGTCAAATCTTTCTTTCGGCCTTGGGCTCTGTTATGATTTCCGGAGAACTTTTGGGATCCATGAGTCAATCTTGACAGCGTGTTTAGACGTTTCCACAAAAATCAAAAGGCCCACACAGACAAGAAGGGCGGATTGTCTTGGCATGACATGTCGGGTGTGGCTGTACATGGTAAAGTCAAGTAATGAGCAGAGGTTGTGGCCACAGATATGGGTGGCTTGTTTGGCTTTACTGTGGTTTAGTTTGTTGCACAGAAACAAATCTATCCTGCTGCACCTCTATCCACCCTTTTTTTTGTCATTGGAGTACTGTCACGACTTCATTCTTTTGTAAACCGCCTCACTTTTCATCTGTCAGCATATTTCTAATGTATTTGCAGGTTAGTCCAGTCCCTCCACATGCCAACTGGGGTAATCATCACGTTAAAATTAGCTTTACACACCTTTTTTTTGGGGGGCAAACTTGAGTCACCTGTCTTTGGCTTACAGTATTTGTGGATATTTTGCCTGCGGCATACCATTCGATTATGGTGCTGACATGAAGCATTGAAATAAATCATTAAATTCAAATAATGATATATTACTTGATGTATGCCTTATATAATAAGGCATACAATATATATATATATATATATATATATATATATATATATATATATATATATATATATATATAATCACCAGTTTGAACCAGTGATTCATCATTCAGTATATGTCCACCGATGTTTCTGTTCAATATCAGAACAAACACAGTAAATCAACCACATTATCAATACTCAAGCCTTAAGTTTTTGTTTCTAAATGTCCATCATTTTACATAATAAGAAATATAGCTGTTAACTTCTCTACTGCTTTTTACAAACTATGCACATTTGTGTTTGCTAGATATTTTCTTTGTTGTAATAGTGATTTTTGACAGTAAATATATATTATTCACCATTAAATGGACATGCATTTGTGGAATAAACAGTTTAGCTGGCAAAAAAGAAAAAAGATGTACTTAATGGACAATGCTCAAAAATCCAACTCCACGACTCCACAAATTCACAAATTCATGTTCTTTACAAATATGTCAGCATTTAAAAGGGAAATAAAGCTTTCTTACCAAGATACAACAAAGAAACTAATCCACCAAACACAAAAAAAAACATTACTTTGTCCACTTTAGACTAAAATAAATGTGTATACATTTTCATCTTTGTTAACACACTCATCTTGTAAGCTGCTTCAAGCATCTTTGTAAATTACACAGTTTCTTCATATAAAGTAGGGGTGTGGGACAGCTCATCCAGTCCCACTCTGACTGATCGGAGCTTCATTAGGGTCTTGTTGTCTATTGCAGGATTCTGTTTTTGTGCCCAAAACTTTCACCCAGTTCTGTATTTATTCATATTATTATACACAACATGAAACAGACGGGTTGTACTTGGGTTTCAGTTGCAAATGAGACTTGACCTACTTCTGGCTCGGCTCTTTTTCTGACTGCAACACGTGCATCCTCACGTCAGTCAGAAAGCAGTGGCAGTTCTTCAGATCTGTAGGTTTGGAGTGCTTCCTCTTTCCCATTTTACTGTGTTGAAAATGGGATACCTATTTATACCGCACGTCTGCAGGAGCTGGTTTTCCTGATTGCTCCGTCAGAGTGCTGGTCTGTCTGTGGCTGCAAGCTGGAGGGGCTTTACTCTCCTCATCCCCCTCGGCGGGGCTCTATCCCAGCAGGCTTAGTGACACAGGCCCAGGCAGCTGCCTCAAGGCTGAACAGGCAAAGGGATAAATTGCTCCATCTCAACCAGAATAACGAAGAAGCACACAAACAAAAGGATAAAAACATATTTGTGTTGTATATCCTGGAACACTCCTACAGAGAAATATTTCCTGCACCTGCTAACATGCAGTATAAGGTCACCGCTGCCCTTGATGGATCTACTCCTATTGTGATTTAGCATTTAAGGAACCGGGCTTGGTCGAAACTCAAGGACAGTTTGGGCTATGCACTGAACAAACATGTCTTGTTGGTTATTCACGTTCATTATTCAGAGTGTGAGACTCCGAACACACACCAGGAAAGTTGATGAGCTGAAGAAAAGACAGGTGCCCCAATCACACCACAGTGACGTCTTGTGACTCTGGAACAAATTACTGTGACTGACACCTTCTGACTTTTTATTCTGACGGTCTTGCAGAATCTATTTTTGTCTTGTCACTCTCATTCATAAATGATATTAAAGTGTCTGCAAGAGAATATGACTGGTAGACCTTAGCTCTGATTATATTCATATGAGACACATAATCCACATATAGGTGCATTCATGTCCGGGAAAAAGCTCATGTTGAGGTTCGACCTCCCCAACATTGTGTGCTCAGCTGTGTGTAACACCTAAGAGCCAACTATTGACAAGTACTGTGACAGTACACAGCATGAGTGGCCCTGAGGCTGTGTATGGGACCAGAGTCACACAGCAGTATTGACTTAGTTACAAAGGAATAAACGACTGCTGTTGTTTGTCTCCCATGCCTTCTCTCCCTGTAAATAATTGTCTTATTCTCACTTTCCTCCCTTAGGCTCGTTCTCAAACAGTCTCTCCTGCTGTGATCTATAAATCTCTGGTCTCTGAATCCTCCACTTATTACACGGATCTCTTTTGACCGACCTTTCTGTCCCTTTGCACTTTTCCACTAAGTTATGTAATCTCAGTGTCTATGTCATTTGGCACCTCATATTGACAGTTTACTTCTTTGCTGTCCCTCTACAGCCAATGTACTGTCTCTGCTTTGGGAAGCTGCACAGCATTACCCAACTTCACATATTGAAAGAAAAAAAACAAAAAAATATCCAAATATTGATTCCATTGAAGATTATGCCTATTCAGATCATTGCAGCGAGTGTTCATGTTTTCCGTTTGACCCGGCCAAATCCTTAGTATGAGTGTCATTTGGTACCTACCAAAGTTAAGTTACATAACTCGCCATGTGTGTGGGTTCAAAACAGTCTTGTCAGCTGATGTTATGTGACCAGTGTTGACTGCAAACCAGAAAAGACTAGAACTACGGGATTTAATACATGCTTAGTCCTTGATGGACAAATAGCACACAATTCCTCACTGACCTCATTTTTCTTATCTTGTCACGATAAGGTGGGATTATGATACCTGGTTGCCTTATGTGGCCGAAAAACTATCATGTGCAAAATTTGTCTCACAGCAAAGGCACGGAACTGCCACGTAATCTCTCTCATGTACATTTTGGCATTTAGTTGTTTTTCACAGAAACTAAGATATTGATTGGAAGTCGCTTGGATTTGCTCACAGAAAGGGTTACTGTTGTATGTGTCAGTGTACAGGCAGCAATAGGACTTTAAAATATAGTACAATCTGAAATGCGGCACAATAAGACTTGTGCATTTGGGACAAATAAACTGTGTTGCATTGGAGCACATATAAGAAATGCTCCAAAACAATAAAGTCAAAATGCTTGACCTCCCTCTGTGATATGCCCATATTTACCTCTGGCATCCTGTAAGCTGCACGTATCATGCTACCCTAACAATGATTGTCTGCAAGAGTCTGTTTCCTGTGCATAAGGCTACTCTGCACTGCTCTCCAGTGAACTTAGTTTGTAATTACACTCGAAGTGTCCGCTCGAAATGTTTAACGTACAGCCCCATCTAGTGTTGCACCTGTTTAATACAGGATTCTGCACTGGTGCAGATTGTTGAAATGATAATTAAACCTGAGAGGGGGAAAAATAGACTATAGTCTCACACATGTCCTGTAATATTATACACAGAAACACGCAACACATTCCGTTGTTTGCTTATCTTGTTTTAGCGCTTTATAGAGAATACATAGAGATACATAGAGAAGTGCCACAAATCTCTCAAAAGTAGACTATGTCCATTATACCAAATATACAAAAATCCATATATTAAATTTACACTCATACATTGAAGATTCAATGAAAGCAAAATCCTATGACTGTACATAACGGATAATCTCACTCAGGTCATAACCCGTCACTGCAAAGGCATAACCGTCACCATCACAGAACTTGGCGCCACAGATTTGGGTGTCTGTCACACACTCGTTATGCAAATGAGCCACCTTGAAGAAGGAAAAAACAAATCAGTGAGGATTAAATTAAGAACAGGACAACAATAATGTGATAAGTTAATATGTCAGGCTCAAATATCAAGAAAAACACATGTTTAGCCTTAAACCCAATTACCTCCACAGTGTTGGTCTCAGGGGTCATAGACAGATGCCACACTCTGACCAGAGAGTCCTCAGCAGCAGACAAAAGCTTCATTACACAAAGAGATGGACATCGTTTAGATGCGAGAAGTTAAGCTCGAAAATAAGTTATGGTTATGATTTACACTTAATTATGTCAGAATATTGAACATGTCATTTGATTTGGCAAAAGAAATAAGAGCAGAATGGAGCAAATTCCTGATAGAGCATCTATCTTGAATAGATGTGTTTGGTAGAATAGACCAGTCTATGGAAAAAGAAAAAAAGATAGAACATACCAGTCCAGAAAAAGGAGCAATGTCCAGTGAATATATCCAACGAGCATGAGCGTTGACCTCGGCGTGCAGAATTCCCGTCACTGCCTCATAGAGACGAATCTGGCCTGTGCCGTAACCCGCCACCACCGTGCCTTTCCACAACTTGACAGATGAGCAGCTCATACTGACAACAGCAAAGGACAGGGACGAACCGATGTCGTCAGGGAATAAAAAGAGAAGATAATAGTCATTTTATTACGGAGGGACGAGAAATGGAACGAGGCTATCATACATAGAACTTGACCAGAACAACTATTTATGAACAGAGATACTACAGAGAAAGTCAAAGTGACAAAGTCAGGGTCACCTGGTCACTACTTGTAGACTCTGACGATATTATATGTTTTTAACTAGTACATACACCAAAATAAAAAAATAAAAAACATTCAAGTCCTTACTCAAAACCAGGGATCTTGTTGAGTAACTGAAATTCCTCCCCAGACTTCCACACATAGAGGTTACCCCCATCGTCTGCAGTGACCAGATTAGCTATGCACTCCTGAAAGGACAAGAGACCGCAACAAAGTGGGATGGGATTATGTAATTCATGGAGTGGTTGTACTTCCGAGAAGTATTACATAAAGTAATCATTTATTGAGATAGTCTGACATTCGTGGAAGCGTCCGTTCAGTCCTGTATCCACAACATTTCAGACAAGATTGTAGGCAACACGCCCAACGTACCTGGCTGCCTGAGCACTCCGACGCCATATCAGTGATGGACTCCTTATGCTCCTCGAGAACCTCGGACAAGGTAATGTTACTTCCTTTGCTGGGGACGTCAAACACCAGAATTGCACCAGAAGAAACCCCTACACAAAGAGATGGTAGGGTAATACTCAGTGCATATGATCCATGAAGCATATTTTTCTCAATACTTACCCACACAAATATAATTCTCCCACACTGCTGATATCCCTCGAGCGAACACCGCCTGTTCTGCAACACAAACAAGGTTTCTGAGTATCTGCGAGCTGATTAATAATTTCTCTCTCACACAAGTGTCGAGTTTTACAATAGTCACGTCACAATAACATGACTTTGATTCGTGTGTGGGGTTTGAATGAATGAGAGCAAAGAGACCCTGTGACACTATGCTGAAGTCATTTTTGTATGCTCTGAAAACGGTCCATTTTAGTAAAATGATGGGCCCTTCCTTTTTATATTTTATGTTTTGAGACTTGATCAACTCTGCAGACACTGGGGCAACAAAGTACATTACATATGGTACATTCAACACTTCATCAAACATTCATGAGACCAAGTTAGAAAGATCCAGCTCCTAGTGTCTAGTTCACCTGAAATTGAAGTGTAGCAAAAATTACCTGTCGGCGTTTCCGGAGTATCCAATGCATGCCAGTACACCATGATGGAACCATCAGACTCATACATCTATGACAATAGATTTATAAGAATAAAAACAGAAAAGATATACTTGTTTATATTTTTCTTATTCAAGGATATAGATTTAGATATAGATCATTTTTCTTTAAAGTAAGTGACTGCAGTACGTAAGTGAACCAGTAGCAGATATATCAGTGCCTCCTCCAAAAGTATCCCCTTTGAGACAGCAGAAACATGGAAAATGCAAACACTCACCTGAATGCCTTTCTGAGAAGTCACCACCAGCAGCTCACGAGACGGGAGGACACAAAATGCAGCCTGTTTCAAAAAGATTACAAAAATAGACATTACATTTCAATATCAATATAAATCCATGTAAGAACAGAGAGTGTGGAAACAGTGTATAATCTCCCAAACACTTTCAAAGATAATCCCCAGATTTTGGAACATTTTAGTTCATCTTGCCAGCTAATGGCAAACTAACAGGACACATGCGCACAAAAACTAGTTTTGAACATGGTGAATGGAAGGGACATGGACAGAGGTCCCACACAGACACAGTGGCCCGACCTGCATGATGAGCGACGTGCTGGTGGCCACATTGGGCTCTTTGGACTGCAGCTGGCGGTGGGAGTAGTTGAGTCCGTCCCAGGACGCGCTGACCATGTTGACCACATTGGCGTGGACCACGGTGAAGTAGGTGAGCTGCCTGGGGGCGATCCGCAGCACGCTCAGGTTGTTGTACAGCGCCGACGCGCTGTTTTTGATCTGGACGCTCTTCTCTTTGTGATACATGGCGCGGTTTTCGTGAAAACTATTGTCTCCAATGGTGATGCAGCTTGTTTGGGGCTGGAGGAAAGAAGCATGTATCACCGGATACTCAAAGTCAGCGGAGTCGTAAAAAAACAACAACAAAAAAACATCGGAACGCTAAAGAATTCAATATGGTTAGCCGCAAGCTAGGAACGAACAGCAATCACCATAAAACAGAGGAGAATTGCGAGATAGGGTGCTCGTACCTTTACTTTGAGCTACAGATGATGCAGCTCTGTCGCCATTTGGTCCCGTCGTGGCCGATTTTTAAAGATAAAGTTGATGCGAGCGACACACTTTTCTGCAATAGGATTACCTTCGCGTCCACCGCAGCCATAGACAACGGAGCCCCGACGTATTACGTCACCTCTGCGTGCCTGGTTGCTGAGCAACGGGAGACCACACGAAACACACGAAGAAGAAAAGCGACGGTAAAGCAAACACGTTTTGAATATTCAAGATTTTGACAGCATATTAGTTTTCGTATAACAAACTAGACTGCAGACGAGGGTGTTGCCATCGACTGGTGGCATGTTTTCTACTTTTACCGTCGTTAAACATAAAGTTTACTGTGACGTGTGGTAGGAAAAAGGCATGATTTGTTTTATGCGTTATCCCCATAATTGCATATAAATGTTCCCCGACAACACAGTAACCAAAGAAAGATAAAATGCATACGTGTGATTTCTATATGATACTTACTATATTGTATCATTAGAGATGAATACACATTCAGCTTGTGCTTGTTTACATTGATGTTTTGCAGTTGTAAAAGCTGGCCGATCTCTACTGTGTGTCCTAACGGGCCCCCGTCTTCCAGATAGCATAACGTCTTGACATAAACACGTCCCTGTATGAAATCATTCCACAGAAACCACTCAGATGATCCCAATCTGCTGGTCTTCCTGTGTGGTGTGGGGCTGGATTTAGCAGCATACTTTGGGTACCTTTAGTATACCTTCTTTACACATAAACTGTGGGTTTTTCTATTACTACAACTATTAAATCTGTGGTGATTTTATGGAGCCGAGGTATTAATATGAGCTCATTTAACAACTACTTCTCTGAAGTCTTCAAAATCTGCAAAAGTTTTGTTTTGAAATGAATTTATTACTGACAGACTGTGCTTCGTCTCCAAAACAGATCTGGACAACAATGCCCAGCTCCAGGGCCAAGTCCCGGGCCGAGCAGCAAAGAAGAAGTAGGTTGTCAGTCCGCGCTGCAACACCTCCAACACAAGACACTACCGATGACTTGAGGACACAATGGACGGATACATTGATCCAGGAGGAGGCAGATGAGATAGTGGGGGAGATTATGGATGAACTGATGAGCAAGGTCATGGAGGGCTGTTATCAGGTTTGGATCAAAAGACAGGTAAAGAAAAAAAAGTTCTTCTTTTGGTATTTTCCCCTGCATGTCCACAGCTTCAATAATTTCCGATACAAGATATTTGTTTCAAGCACAACATACTGATAAATGTCTTTATCCTTCAGCTTATACCTTTCTCTGCATCCTGGGCCAAGAGTTACCTCACACAGAGAGTAGAGCACCATTTCATGTGCCTAGATGTAGGAGAAGGACCGAATGAAATCTCTAGAACAGAAGATTCTGAGCCTATACCAGCACCTTTAGATTGTTGGGCTCAGGGATGTGTTCCTGTTGTTAAAGCTGACCAGGAATCCCATCATGTCTCACAGCAGGTACTCCTGAAACGTTTCTGAACTTTGCCTATTTTAAAGCTAGAATTAATATTTATATATCAATATTATTTTCCAGCAGGAGACTGACATGGACCATGTTCCTGAGCAAACCAAGGCAACAGTCAAACAACCGTGTAACGTTTTGACACAAATGACCAGCTCCACAAAGCCAGCTGATGAGGAAAAAAATCCCATTCAGCCTGTCAGAGAAAAGCTACGAAGAATGCCTTGTTTTTCTCGCCCAACACAACCGGATAAGAAAAAGCAACAGATTATTTTACCTCCCAAGAGTGTTCAAGAGAAGTTCTTACCACCACTGTCATGCTCAACAGAAAAAAAGGCTTTTGAAATAGAGAGTAAAAACGTGGCTAATTCTGTGGTTAAGCAAAAGACGGGATCATTAAATCAGTGTAAGCAGGGAAATCCCATACTGAAGCTTGATCCTTCCTCCTTGCCCAAACTTGGTGTTTTTCCTCAGTATGAAATAGTAGATGACGACCGCACAAAACGATTTTCACAAGTTCTTGGTGGACTCCCCAAACTATCAACAACATGTAACACGCGTCACACTGAGGCAACCTCATTAAAACAGCATAATAATTATGTTGGTAAGTCAAAAATGAGGCACTGGAGAAATGAAAGGCCTGTCTCTCTAAATAACTCATTTCCTTCTACACATAGTGATGGACAGATGGATGGGCCTCTTAGGCTGGACACAATGGTCTTGGCTGAAGGTGTTTCCCTTCTTAAACACCAGACAGACAATCCTGGCCCTCACAGATTGAATACTTCTCTCCAGCTTACCAAGATGAAACCAATGCAAAGTGATGCAGTGAGGCCTCCAGTTCCAATTAATGAGGTCATCTCTGGTCCCCTTCCTCAGATCACCCCAATACTTCAATCTAAGAACAGCAACAATTAGTTAGTGGTGTCTGTTGATGGATGTAATGTAGAATTATCTGAATTGCAACTGAATCAGAAGGACTTCAAATAATTCCATGCATTTCAACATTATGTGTTTTGTTTGTTTGTTTGTTTTTTGATATTTGATAAGAAATTAAAACAAAAACAGATAATATTTTGGGTAAATGTATTTCATAATGCCTGATATTTTATGCTAATAAACTGTCGCTTTATGAAAACTGCAAATCAGTGCATCCTGTTTTTATTTACATTTTAAATACAGTAGGCTATTACCACAAATTTGAGCTATTGTGGTTGTAGAGATTGTGGAATTATCTGACGACACTGCGCATTTCTTTGACTAACCCTTGCAGCCACTGCTATGAAAGAAGAAAAAACTGCGAAATAAATATCAACATGTTTTTAAGTCCAGTTTTTGGGGGTTTTCTCCAACATCACATCAATTCACCATCCCTGGACTCTGTTTCTGCAACCTACCCTGCTGAAGCCAAAGTGCCGCCCCTTCAATACGAGCCAATCAGCATTCATTTCCGCCGTTCTTTAACCAATAGGACCAATTTGCTCGGCAGCATGGTTAACTTCCCCTTGGCCCATGTGGGGACGCAATGAAGGCAAAGAAGTGTTGATGAAAACTTGCAGAAAAGTCCACTTATCGTCACATCAGAATCAGTTTCGACATGAAGAACAAGCAGGCTGTCTCAGAGGAGCCCACGGAGGTAAAGCCGGAGATGTTTCTCATTATTTTTAGCGGCTTGGTGACGTTCTTTTTCAAGAGACTATCACTTGCTGGATCACAGAGCTGTTTTACGGTTTTAGGTTAAATTGCACTGGTCGTTGCTACTCCACTGATTAAACGTCCGATATAACTGTATAATAAACAATGATTGGACCGGTTTAGTTTATAGGTCCAGGTTTCACAGCCACGGCCCTCCTCGTACTGAAGCAGTGCTGCTGTTGTTTCACAGATGATCCCTTCAGACTCCTCCAGCGAGTATCGGAATGAGGCTCCGAAAGCCAAAAGGAGCAAATCCGAGGATACCGGCGAAAAGGAGGAGGGAGGGGAGGTGGTGTATCACCCAGTGAAGCTGTCCCGAAATGATCTGTACAGACCTCCAACAGCTGAGGAGCTCAACCAGCTGAAGGAGACCGAGAGCCTGTTTCACTGCAGTCTTCTCAAAATGCAGGTGAGAAGACGGATCACTCACACAAGTAGAGGAGAAAACGTCATTCTGGTTGCTTCGTATAAAACAAAACCCCTTGACTTCTTGCTAATGATCCGTTATAAATAACAGATGGAGGAGCTGCTGAAGGAGGTCACCCTGAGTGAGCATCGAAAACGGCAAATAGATTCCTTCATTCAAACTGTCACCAAGTTACTTCAGACTGTGCCGGAGTCAACAGAGGTGGAGGTATGTTCTACTGCTGACGTTATGTGGCTTAAGTCTCTTTGCAACCTCAGTCCTCCCATCATTTCCTAAGTCATTACCGACGTCGGTGCCCAGTTGTAACAAAGATCTTTGTGTGTTCAGGTCAGCGACCTGTCCTGGCTGTCTGGTGCTGTCAAAGTGCCTTTCCTCCTGCTACCCAAAACAACAAAAGGCAAGTTCCACATGGCGCCTCCTGCGTCTGTGGATGTGATTGGGAGCTACCCGTTGGGAACCTGCACAAAGCCGAATGTCATGGTGGACCTTGTCGTCACAATCCCCGCTGTAAGTCGTCCGCCCTGCTCTCTCTCTCACTCTCGCCTCGATCATAACACATGAATTACAGGACAGCGATGCTTTTTGTTCTAATTGATATTATAGTATTCTTTTTAATGCTGTTGTTTTTAGAATGTCCTCCATCCGAAAGATGTCATGAACCAGAGGTATCCGAGGAAAAGAGCTCTGTACCTGGCAGGTCTGGCGAAGAATCTCTCCTCCTCTTCTGACATCGGGACCATGCGTTATTCCTGTCTCCATGGAAATCGACTCCGACCCCTTCTTCTGCTTTGCCCTCCAGGTAATTAAGTTTTTAATTATTTCCATATCGGAGTAAATGTAATGTACTATGTGTGTTGTGGTTGTGCTACAAGATGTCCTGTCTTTTCCAAACTTTCAGATAAAGAGTCCAGCTTCACTGTTCGTGTTCACGCCTGTCCGCCTCCTGGGTACTTCAAGCCGAGCCGTTTCCACCCTCAGAGAAATAACATCCGGACAGAGTGGTACACTGGACTGCAAACATCCCAGATGGGTTTGTATTATTTATAAACCAAAATCTTTTAGCTGTTGGTTAATTTTCCAGATGCCTTCTCAAAAGCTTGTACGGACATTTAACTGAGGCTTTCAGAGCCACGTTGTTCAGCAGCAACAGTTTACATCAAATATTACTCTCACCAAGACTGACTTTTATTTCTTGTTTGGTATGCAACAGAAAGCAACGAGCCTCCCACTCCGCATTACAACAGCTCTCTCCTGGGGGATTTACTGCCGCGGGCTCATCTCCAGTTTCTCACTGCGGTCAGCTCCCAGTGCCCAGCTTTTGCTGGAGGGGTCGCTTTGCTTAAAGTCTGGCTTCGTCAAAGAGAGCTCGACCAGGTAGAAAGATTTGCTTGGCTCCTTTTGCATTGCAAGATGGAAATTAAAAAAAATAACAACTCATAATTGTCTCCCATTACACTGCGTATGTACTAGAAACATTACTCTGTATGGTCTCTCCAACCTTAACATGCAAGTTTCACCCCTGAAATGCACATATTCTTCTCTGACACTGATGGATCTCTTCATGTCTTCCAGGGCACTGGTTGTTTTAATGGATTTTTGGCTTCAATGTTGCTGGCTTATCTGCTCATGACTCACAGAATCAGCAACACCATGACTGCCTATCAGCTGCTGCGAAACAGTTTAAACTTTTTGGGTAGGAGCATTTCCCCTCTGCGTGTTTGTGTGTAATAATATGCTTATCATCATTTTGAACGTCCTGCAACTTGCCCTTCTCTTAATGTACCCTCAGCTTCTACAGACCTGACAGACAATGGAGTGAGCCTTGCCAAAAATCCTGATTCAGCTGCGGTAAGAGATTTATAGTAAATGGAAAAACCTCTGATTTCACGTTTCAAACGTAACAATTCAACTCAAATCGTTCACCATTTCTTTTCCTTTTCCCCTTTTTTCTCTGAAACCACAGCCATCTTTGGCCGATTTCCATGATGCTTTCCAGGTCGTGTTTATTGACCCTTCAGGGCATCTTAACATGTGTGCCGACATGACTGCATGTACCTACAAACAGGTAAATAGGGTTAAAACAAAAAAAAAAAAGTAGATTAAAAACTGTTGACAGTTTAAACAATGTATTTCCCTAGTTATTTTTCCTGATAAGTGACAGTTGGTGATCGTCTTCCATTGTGTCACAGGTACAGCATGAGGCGTCTGTGTCGATGCAGTTTTGGGACAACCCCACTGTGGACGGGTTCTACAGCCTCCTCATGACCCCCAAACCCATGATCAGAACAAGTGACCATGTTTTCCAGTATGTGTCGTTCAACTCGTATTGTTAGAAAATCCCGAAATGACAAAAAAAAAAAAATGTGTTTTCTTTTTCACACACAAATGCTTCTCCTCATTGCGTTTGCTCTTCTGGTTTTCAGGTTATGTGACCTGGTGAAGTTCCAGTCCAGCTGCAAGAAGCTGAATCTCCTCAGTGAGCTGATGGACCACAGTGGAAATTACATTCAAACTGCACTCCCTTTCATTCTGTCTCTGCTCCAGCGGGGACTGGGCCAGAAGATTCACCTCCTCACCCACTCTCTCTCTCCTGATCCGGAGGTAGGGCCAACTTTTATTGAGAGCTGATGGGGATTCTTGTTTGGCTTACTCCACTGGACGAACATGTGACCTATTTTCTCTTTGTTGAGGTTTTTTTTCTTTTTCTTTTTTCAGTTTTGGTTTAAAATTGAGCGAGTTTCATTTGAAGTTGAACATTAAAAAAAGAAAAAGAAAAGAAATATTATCCTATACAAATATTTTGATCCCAATTTCTTGAACATGTGTTTGGTGTTTGTGCCAATGCAGTGGTCTGTGGAGAGCGACGCCCCAAAGTACAAGCATCAGCCTCCCCTTTCCTTTGGGTTGCTCTTAAAGCCAGAGTTGGCAGCTTCTGTCCTCGAAAGAGGCCCACCAGCAGACAGCCACAAGGTAATTTCCACCCATCTCCTCTTTTTTTTTGCTTCACCAGACTTTTATCACTTGGTTCACCTGTTAAACTTTCACCATTCCATCATTTGGTTTCGCTCACTTTGATGGTGATTAGCCAAAATTGAACAAGAACAAAGTGAGTGTTTTATTATTGCATTACTCTTGAGAGAAAAGATGCATTAAAAATGCATATCGATAGAATTACAATCACACATTTGTGGTTTTTTCCAAAAACCTTTGAATAATTATTTTTTTAATTTTTCTGCACTTTGATTTACTGTTATTTCTGTTGTATTTGAATAAAGCTCTCTTTGTATCATGCGGTGGACTCCTCACATTTTTATTTTCAAGCTCTACCCTTGTGTCTGGCTTGTGTAATATATTTATCTTAAATGGTGATGTTTTTATGACTGTTTTTTCGGCCAGGCGGCTGAATTTCGTCAGCTGTGGGGTCCTCGCTCTGAGCTGCGACGCTTCCAGGACGGTGCGATCACTGAGGCCGTGCTCTGGGAGGGAGAACACATGTGCCAAAAACGGCTGGTCCCACGACAGATCATCACACACCTGCTACAGCTGTATGTATTTAATCTCAGTCAGACACTAGGAACAATGACATTAACACTGGTAGGTATACAGTGATCACAGTTTTCGTTGGGTTTCTAACCACAATAATTTAAATAATTTCATGTATTTAGAGAAACAAACTCGTTTTTCCATTGATTTGAATGTAGGTTCATTTAAAATGCACAGCATATGTCAATAACCACCACGTACGAACAAGCTCGTAGGAAGAAAAGCCAACAGAAAATCACCTTGTTGAGGACATGTTAGTTACACACAGATCAAAACACTTTCCAACCAACAGGAGTTGCATGGCCTGGCTGGCCACCATGTTAAAAACAGAGCAGCCCATTGACTTTTTAATTTTCCATTTCAGTTTTGACATATTGGCTGTTCTTGATGAGGTAAAATGTTTTATTGCAGCCCTGCTGACACCAGCAGATCATACCAATGAGGGGAAATTCCTGCTGTGTTAATGCTGTGACTTTAACATTTTGAATACACGGCTCTTCAGTATCTTTTTTTTATTTTTTATATATATATCGGTGTTGGACATATGTCTACATCACGATCATGTAACAACCCGCAGGTCACGCATTCCTGTTGACAAAGATCATCATATCAACATGCTCAGGGTTGAGTCTTGTGCGCATATTTGCAAATATTTGTCCGGCCTCTGACAACAGCGATGGGAGCGAGACCCCGGGTACACACAAATGGTGCCTGGCGAGAATGGCCAGTTTGGGGAACCGTGGCCCATTGACCCTCCACCAGTCCAGAGGGTTGATGTCCAGTGTGGGAGCAATGTCTCGCAGGTAGTAATCGACCTGAGCCTCGGAGTCGGTGGCATACGAGGAGCTGTAGTTGTCACCCAGGAGCAGCATCATGGTGTTCTTCGTGTCACTCCTGGTCTGGGAGGGCGGAGCCACTTGACTGACGTCGGGTGTGATCAGGGTCTCCTGCTGCTCATCCTTTGCGGCAACGGCAGTGTTCATCACATCTAACTTTGAAACAAGTTCGTGCAGCTTGACTTTTGCAGCCAGCCTCCCCGTCGGCGTCAGGAAGCTGAGGTGTTTGTGTCGAGGATCCAGCATGGAGGCGATCAGAGCCGGTTTTGAGGCCAAGTCACTGGAGTCGACCTGCAAACGGCAAAGTGATAAAACACAGATTAAGATGTATGAGGGTTTATCTTAATTAGTGCATGTCTGGTTCAGTTAAAAATGTAATTAAATCCTTTTCTACCTCCATGTGCTTTCTGAGGGACTTCTGAACTTTGAGCTTGAACTCTGACACTTGTTCTACATCACTTTCTTTTGGCACAAGGTGAGTCTGAATGAGGCTGAATGTGATTGGGTAGATGTTTGAGATGGACACCTCTGTTTCAGCGGATATGACTGTTGTTGCCCATTTCAACGTTGCCAAGACAGGCGTGAAATTCTCTATGATTTGCCAGTAGTCGTCCTCAATCTCCAGGCTCTGCGCCTCCTGCCTGGTGGTAATCATCCGGTCAGACAGCACCGCTTTGATCGCCCACCGCTGCTCAAGTAGCCGTTGGAACATGTCACAGATCGTGTCCCATCTGGCCTTGCTGGACTGGATGAGCTTGTGTTGCGGCAGACACATCTGAACCTGCTTCTGTTCCAAGGCCTCGCTTGCCAGCAGGTTGTGATTGAAGTGCCTGACCAGCTTCCCCGCCGTCATGACGATCCGGACGAGATCCTCGCTCAGCCCGTCATTTACTGCGAGCTGCAGCGTTGTGGCAAAGCATGTGGCGTACTCCCAGGTGAGACGGCCGCACGTCAACGTGTCCGACGTGCTGTTGTGAACACACGCCATCACTTTTCCCTCGATGCCCCAGGTCTGCACGGTTCTGAGGAGCCTCTCCGTGAGCCTGTCCGGAGACATGAGGCTGTCGGACGAAAGCCTGTGCGTGTGCAGGACGGCGGACCTCCCGTGCCACTCCTCCGTAATAAACGAACAAGACACTGTGATGTACCTCTGACATGGGAGGGCTGTCCAGATGTCGGCTGTGACAGCCACTTTCTCTGCTCTCCCCAGCTGCACCATGAGCTCCTCCACCTTCTCGTGGAAGTGTCCCTCAATAATGCGTGTGATCTCCCCAGCTGATGGCATTTTGTAGCTGTGCATGGTGTACGCAAGCAGCTCCCGAAAGCCATCTCCATTGACTATGCTGATGGGGAGCATATCTTTCTCGATCATTCTGGAGATGAGCTCGGTCACCTCGGCGTGCGTGGCCAGCGACACGCCTTCATTGGGCACGGTGTCCTGGTGTTTGTTTTTGATGTGGTACATCATGCTGGTGGTGCTGCTCCTGTACTTGAGCTTGGTGTCGCACATCGTGCAGTGCACCTCGTCGTCCACCTTGACGAAGATGTCCCAGACGGAGCTGCGCTTCGGCCGCTTCCTCTCCCCGTAGTCCCTCTCCGGAGGCGCGGGCGACATGATGGCGACCTGCATGACGTCCGAATTCGACGCGCCCTCGTCGTCGCAGCACTGCACGGTGCAGATCAGCGGCTTCTCGTCGTCGTCCAGCGGCGCCGCGGACTGACTGTGCCTGCTCATGTGTGTCATCATGGAGCTGGTGGCTCCGCCGCAGTACTTCAGCGTGGCGTCGCATTTCGTGCAGCGTACCACGTTCCCCACCTGCTCGAAGCAGTCCCACACGGAGCTGCGTCTCCTCCCGGAGCGCTTCATGCTGCCGCGCGCGGCGCGTGCCGAGCGACACGTTCGCTCCGACCGGAGAGCACGAGGCCGTAGCGAGAAGCGCTTGCCGGGTCACGCATCGTACTTCCTCCAATACAAAGTGTCACAGACGTTCATGCATGTATTGTTACTATTATTTTTTTAATGAAAGCCTCGTTTGTTTTTAATCCCCCTGCAGTCACGCAGACGTCCCCGAGTCTTGCGTCAGATACGTCGGGGCGGTGCTGGATGACGTCATCAAAACAGGAAGTGAGGTAAACGAGAATTCTATTTATTCTTTATATTATACATTTACAAAAAGGTGGGCATCAAATTCATTAACATGTCAATGATAAACAGGCAACATGTCTGCCCACTGGTGTTGGTTCATGAGTGACAAAACTGTCAACCATAAAAAACATGCTGATGAAATTAAACTTTAGATGTAGAAGCTTTGGAGCTTTAAATATGATTTCTATGTTTATTGTCCAATACATATTATTTTATTTGGGGGAAAAAAACTAAATTTTTCAAATAAATGACAAACACCACATTTACTAGAAAGTGAGTGATTTTTAGATACAATGAAATCTTACATGATTCCCCCTGACCAGCTGTTGGCTATATATTTTTCTTTAAACGAGTTCCAAATCCTGACTGCATGGTTTTGTATGAGCTTTATAAAGGATTAGTGTTTTCCATCCAACTTTTGCTTACAGGGAAAAAAAAAAGTTGCGTAGACAACCAGGAGAGGGTGTCGGTGTTGCTGTAAGCCCCGAGGAATGCATTCAGCGATGAAACGGCATTATTTTGGACATGTTGTGCTCCTCAGGTGCCCAGTACTGGAGAGGAGGAAGGTTTGGTGGTGGTTCAGGCTTATGATGACCTGAGCAGGAAACTGTGGGCACTGGAAGACCTCCCTCTCTCCATCACAGCAGTGCAAGGAGCCCACCCTGCTCTCAGATACACTCAGGTAATTCTTTGTTAGAACTGATCTCATCGCTGCAGACATCTAATAGTTCTGTTATATCGTCAGCATCGTCCTCCAGTCAAATGGTTGCTGCTTTAACATTTAGGTGTGATTCTAGTTTTGTTGCAGGTCTAATGTTTCACTTGTGCCTTGCAGGTCTTCCCACCGGTGCCTCTGAAGCTGGATTATTCCTTCTTTGACAGGGAAAAGTTCTCCAGATCACTGTTGCCAAAGGAAGGCAAACCATGTCCTCCTTATATTACCCCGATCACAGGTTAGTGCTTCAACCTGCAGAAATTATTTCTATGTCTTTCTCCTCTCTGAAAATATGAGGTTTCTTTCCTTAAATTGAGATGTATACAGATGCAGGTTTTAATCTCAAAAACATAGGTTTTCTTTTTTTTCTCTTTTTTATTCACATGTTTTTTATGTTTTACTATTAGTTGTTTTTTTCAGTGTCTGCAGCAGAAAAGAAATAATGAATGACTTGAGTGTGTATTTGCAGTCGCCTGACCCCCAGACAATTGGCTATACAAACTTTTCATGCCGCTCTTACAGTGATCTGTCAAGTGGAGGGAAGTGGAAAGTGGCCACATGACCGCCTCGCAATCCGCCATATTCGAGCTGCCTTCCACATTCGTCTTGGAGAGTTGCTCAAGAAGCACCACAACTACGCATCCAGGCCCTGTCCCACACACCTGGATGTCTGGAAGGTACGGCTTTATAGATGTGCATATGTGACACAGAGGTTTGACCTTGATATAAGAATGTAATTATTGGCCATGGTTATGTCCAAACCTTTCATTCTAGTTACAGTGTGCAGTTTTCAACTCCAACGGGTAACAGGTCTCCTTATGGGATTTAAAAACCGTAACATGATGCTCTTCCAGTATTATTTGGGCGGACGTACTAATTGCCAGCCGAAAAGAACTTGGTGTCTTTTATAATAAAGCATTTGAACATTAAAACATACAGTCTGGTTCTGTTTAGGTTGCGCCAAGAGACACAAGTAATGGATTGAAACACTGTTTATGATACTTGTAGTTGTGAGAATATTTGAATGTGCAGTAAGAAGCGGCGGACAGCTTTGTGGGTCCGGTGACTGCAGGTGAGACATTTTCTGCTCTGCCGTCAGAAAGAAGGTTTAAATGCTCAGAGATGGGAGAAGGGTGGTGACGACATCGGGATCCATCAGCAGCATAGGAGTGTCAATACCGACTGCTTCATTTATCTAAAACACAGAATCATTCTGCTTTTTACACAGACGATCTGACGTGTTTCTTCAGTGTCGGAGCTACAAGGTTTTTAAGTTGATGTTGAACTTTGGCGACATTATAAGTCTTCTTCTGTGTCTAGGATGGCCTGGTATTCAGAATCCATGTGGCGTATCACCGTGAGCCTCAGGTGCTGAGGGAGAGCGTGAATCCTGAGGGCCTGCTGGTGGTTCGAGACAATGAGGAGGCGCAGGCTCTGGAGATGGCCACCATCCACAAGCCTTTACTCACGAGCACATTACACGGGTAAAGTTTTAACGCCGGCACAGCAGCACCCAAGCTACAGAGTTCCTACCAGATTTCTTTTTTTATATATTACATTTGAGTTCTTATACGCTGTAAAAAAAATATTCTGTTCACATTTGTTTTTCTTCCTTATTAAGCACAATCTGTGTCTCATCATCCAGATTTGCTCCCATTTCTCCATTTTATTCATCATGTGTTCAGGCTCCAGCAGCAGCACCAGTGTTTCGGAGCAGTGTGCCGTCTGGCCAAGCGTTGGCTTGCAGCTCAGCTCTTCAGTGACGACGTTACAGAGGACGCAGCAGACCTGCTGGTGGCGTCTCTTTTCCTGCAGCCTGCACCGTTTACTGTTCCCGGGTAACTTCCAGCACCGAGTTTTGTTTTGTCGACCTCATCAGTCGCTTCCCACCCTCCGTTTGTTCAGTAGGTCATGTGAATGAGTCACTCTTGTCGTCCTCAGTTCTCCTCAGGTGGGCTTCCTCCGCTTCCTTCATCTGCTCTCGTCCTTTGACTGGAGGAACAACCCGCTGATAGTCAACCTCAACAACCAGCTCACAGGCAAGTACACACATACACACAAATGTTTTTTCCCTCCGCATGACCAAAACAAATCCCCCCCTGACCTCCTTTTTTTTTATGCACACCCGACATACTTTAACTTCCTGCCCGTGTTCTTGGCTGTTTCAAGGCCAAGTGTAATTGTTGTTCACCTCTTGTCACGTGCAGCTGCCGACTACACCGAGATCAAGAATAGCTTCATGGCCTCCAGGGAGTCTCTGCCCGTCATGTTTATAGCTACGCCTAAAGACCACAAACTGTCTCTGTGGACCAGACGGACCCCAAGTGTGCAGGTCAGTACAAGGAGAAAATAACACATCAGCAGCAGTTTATTACAGAAGCACATCGTTGATGATTAAATGTTACATTTGGTCACAAACAAGGAACAAAAATTAAATATTTACAAACCATTCCATGTAGCAGATTACAACATTTGAAGTACTTTTACTGTGTTTGACTGACTCGTTGTCATAAACACCGGTGCAGAAAAGAGTTGCACGTTCTTGGCAACAAACAGTCGCATAGTTTTCCAATCCTTGAGCCTTTTCTCAGAGCACACTGGTCTCCTGGATCACACTGCAAACATACAGAGCCATATTAAAGAAAGAAATGGATGGATGGATAGATGGATGATGGAAAACAGATTTTACACAGATTGATTGCATTTTTTAAAACATCCAGATGGATGTGGCATTACATACCACAGGCAGAAAGCCATGTTTTTTTCTGTGAGATGGAAGGTGATTGTTCTGAAGTTTTTCCAACACCTCGTGCAAATCATTGATCTGAAAAAGCAAAGTGTATCACTTTCATAATTGTTGAACCACCGAGAGTAAAACTGCTTAACTTTAAAAGAGCATTTTCGATAACATAACAAAACGTCCCGCAAGCATCCTTGATGATTGTGTCCTTTAGAAGGAGCTTACCAGTTGCTTTTCATTGCCGTCGTCCATCGTAGTGAAAAACGTTAAATATCTCCGTTGGTATCCCTCCGTCTGGATCTGGCCATAGCTGCAGAAGAGTCCTTTTGCACAGAGTAGTGTGTAAAAAAGATACACAAACGTGCTCCTCATGGTGCGTAGCTGACCCAGATAAGTTTCCTGTGCTCACTTGCCACAATCCCTTCACAAGTCCAACTTTGCTGGCGTGCCTGATCCAGCATCGCCCTTTATAATGTCAGTGGAGAGCAGGAACTCTGTGACGTCCTGTCGACGATGTGATCGTGGCCTCAAGTCGCCACTGGAGGACTTTCTGTGTCTCGTTCCATTCAATATAAACCAGTTTTCCTTGCATGTTGCCAATTACAACTTCATCACCGATTGGCAGCAAACGGTTAACTACAATGTAGAGAAAAGAATCCCGTGGGATCAAGCAAACGTGACGGTGGAGAAAAACAAACTGCCTTTAACCTGAAGAAACGTCCATTAAACCCTGACTTGGTCATGTGCAGCTGGCTCGAGTGCTTTGGATCGGCGCAGGGTTGTCGGACTCATCTTACTTCAAACAATCAGCCCCACTAAATATTAAGTGAGTTGGACCAGTAAAAAAATTTATTTTAATAAATCAATGTTTCACTTCGATTGAATTTAATGCAAAGAAGTACAGGTAGATCATGAAACCATACTGCACTGAAATATGCTGTATTAGCAACTTGTATTTTGTCTTCGGATTTTATCACACGTAAGAATGCAAACAAAAAAAGTCTCCACTTTGAGCTTCATATTTATTTGTTTCTTTTACTTTTCAGGGACCATGTACAAAAATGTTAATCTTGAAGAAAAGAATCTTCGTACCAGATTTGAACCGTAGCTAGTTTCCATCTGCAGTCCCCGGGCAGGCACACAACATAATAATACATATCGACAAATATACAGTAAAAATGTACAACATTAGCAGTAACCGTTGAAATATAACACCTGCTTTCATAAAAAGTCTTACAGATAATTAAAAAAATCTTATGGAACACATTCAGAAAACACAACAAGCAGGAACACATAATACACGTTATAAATATAAACTCCAGTGAAATCAGAAACATTATTATTAACATCAACAATAACCATTAAAAATCAACTTCCTAAAATGTATACAAAATAGTAAAATACATCATGTAACAATACAGTGGACAATTAAAATAGACTAATGCCGACACAGATGGTTTTCCCTTATGTGATTTTTCTTTTTCTTTTTTTTTTTTTTTGTTCCAGTCTCCAGATGGCTTCAGACAGCCCAGAAGCTGATTCAAGAGTTTGATAGGTTTAGGGTTATGGTGGCAGCAGGCTGTGTCGGTGGAGGGGTTGCAGCATTTAGCAAATCCGTTGGAAGATCTGACATTTTTTTCAGCCAAGTTTATTCTCTTCAGGTTAATGTTGGCAGAGCACAGCGTTTCTGTAGCCTTCCACATGTTTTTACTCATACGGTCACCAGCATTAAGATGCCTATCCTCTCTTCAGGTTTTTTTTAAAACGTTTTCATAGATTGCAGGCTTGTCAGATAAACATATTAGCCCAACTGATGGGCCAGTTTTTAATTATGAGATCATAATGAGAGAAAAAGAAGGCCGTGAACAATGACATGGATGATGACGTGGACCAGTGGATGAGCGAAGATAATCTGTCCTCCCTCAATCTGTACTTACAATTTTGAGTAAGTTTTAAAATTGAAGGTTAAGCAAATGGTCCTGGTTCACAGTACAGTAAGCTCAATTCCTCTCACTGACCACTAGGGAGCAGCAGCAAAGGATTTGGTTCCATAGCTTGTTGTACAAATGTTGCTCAATCACCCTTTTTCACAATAGATCTATAAGATAGGACATGGATTGGTATGATCTCGTATTAACGTATAGTAACACATCTAAAGTAATTACATTAAATTGTTTAAAGGTCTCAATCCATTGTTAGATATTACACACCTTCACATGTTTAATAGTCTCACTGTACTTGCACAGTAGTTGTTTGAAGCAATATTACAAAAACTACACCAAACCCAAGATTTTTTTATTTTTATTTTGGGGATGATTTTGTCCCATCATTTAACTTACCTTGTAAAATGGCCTTTAGAATTCATAAACCAAGCCCTTCCACCAGTGCCTTTTGTTGAAGTAAATATTCAGGTGGCACAAGATTGAACCTTGTCAAGAGTCCTGTACATTGTTTATTTAACCATTTCTTTGCCGTCTTGTGTGATTCAGATGTTGCAGCGTGTGATGCTGGTGGCTGCAGAGAGTCTGAAGGTCCTGGAGCATCAGCTGATGGACGGCAGCCAGACACAAGACGTCCGGGTTCGTACCGAGTGCTGAAACCTCTTGCTTCCACTCACTGTTTATATGACCAACCATGTCTGTGTGTCTTTGTTTTAAATTTGCCATTTCATTTATGGGGCGGTTTTGTAATGCGCTCGTCTGTGTGTGTGTGTGTGTGTGTGTGTGTGTGTGTGTGTGTGTGTGTGTGTGTGTGTGTGTGTGTGTGTGTGTGTGTGTGTGTGTGTGTGTGTGTGTGTGTGTGTGTGTGTGTGTGTGTGTGTGTGTGTGTGTGTGTGTGTGTGTGTGTGTGTGTGTGTGTGTGTGTGTGTGTGTGCAGGTGGTCATGCGCCCTCCTCTGGAGGCCTATGATGTTGTGATTCACCTGAACCCAAAGCAGGTGCCCCTGCTCAACCAGGCGGTCGACCCTCCCACCGTGACCTTCAGCAGGGGTACCGTGGCTGCCGGCGTGGGCCTGTCTGGAGGAGTGCTGCCAGTCATCGACTACAACCCTGTGTCCATCTACCTGGCAGAGCTGAGAGTGAGTATTCGGCCTTCTGTCTAGGACAACGGTGACAAAAACGTTTTCCTCCAGGTATCACATACTGCCCCATTTTCCCTCAAGTAGGCCAGACCATCACATAGTGTCATAGCAAGCTTTAAATTTAAACTTGTTCTTTGGTGTTGCACATCAAAATTACTGTTGTATGACATGTTTTTTGCAAACTCGGCCTGACATCATTGCTTTGAGACTCATGCTAGTTTGCTTACAAAGATTTCATGGTTTCAGTGTTGCGTTGTCTGCGACTCTTCAGAAATGTATTTAAAAAATAACTATTTTGTTGGATTTTTAAAAAATGTGGTGGGTCATATTTGAGTCTCTTATGAGCCATTCTTCCTCTCTGGTCGTATTATTGACACCCCTGGTCAAAGGGTGGGGGGCATAGCGTAGAAGACAAGGCGATGTGAACCATCCAGGAATTGAAACAAAGACAGTATTTCTATTTACAACAAACAGAAGGTATCCATGATTGCCACTCAACTTGGAAATAGATGCAAGAAAAATATAGTAACAACAACTTCACGGTTGTTTTAAGTCCCCCCCCCAAACTAACTATCCCTGAGAAAGAAAGTAAAAGAACAGACATTTGCTAATCGAGCTATACAGATTAACAAATGTAAATTAAATCAAAATAAATAATGTGGATCAAGCCGCACAAATTTTACATGTGTAAGTTCTAGCAAAAGAACAGAGTTGAATTGAGCTCCAAGGATGAAATGAGCCTGTCGGTAACATTTTTGATGTCAAAATGAAGATTTGATGACGACACATTTCTGGACAGCCGTGGTAGAGTGTGCTCGATCGCCCATCTTGTCCTTGTCCACATGTCAAATTGTCTCATGTGGACACATGGAGTTGCTCTCAAAGGACTTTGAGCGCCTTGCATGGCAGACTTCATTGTTGGTGTGTGAATGGGTAAACGTGGCTGAGTGCCGAGAATCAAAAGAAAATGCTTCAGAGGTTCAGCTGAAGTTACGAAGGATATGAAAAAAAGCAACGAAGGAGGATTTTCTCAGGAAAGCCACAGCTTGCTTCATTGGGGCTGAAGAATATATTTAACTGGGTGACTTCTTCTTTCCCCGACAGTAAAAGCGAATTACAGAGGAAAGAGTTGGTCACACTGAGCTGTACGTAGATTTCTTGGAAGGCATTGACATCATCTAAGCTCGAGCCTCAATAACGCAGATGTCTCGCAGGATACTTTGCAGTTTTACGACGTGTATATCTTCAGATTTGTATGATCCATGTTCTTTTCATTCTCCGTGCCTTCTCCTGGCATGACTCAAATAGTTAAAGAGGCATTTTATCCAGGATCAGAACTTGTTCTCGAAACAAACTTATTAAAATTACAGGATTTCTTTCTATTTCTTTCTCCTCTTTCCCTGTAATGTTCACTGTGTCAGCAAATTTTCACTTTGTTAGTAATGCTACCATAACTCATCACTTGTTCCATAGATGCAGTTTAGCCTTCACTATGATGCAGATAAGGAGAGAAGATGGATGAATGATTAAACGGCTACTGTGAAATGTAGTTTACAACTTTATTTCTTTAAACATCGTCTCCTTGGAAAGTCACAAGCCTCACTGATACCACATTATGAAACTTGCTCTTGCTCCAAATCGACTATTGCCATACTTGACATACTTTATTTCCAGGAGGCATTTGGAGACTTGGCCCTCTTCTTCTGTGATCCCCTCGGAGGAACAGTGATCGCAGTTTTATGGAAGCCAAAGGCTTTTGTGAAAGCACCTTTTAAGGTAAGCGTTGGGTAAACGTTGATAACTTCCACGGAAAAGCTTTTTGGATTTTTGCCAGTGTTCCTTTTCGCATAACCTTTGTTCCATGACTCTCTTCCCCCCTCACCACGTTCACATCACATCTGCATGTCAGCACTGGATGCTTTTCTCTGAAATGTCATGCTTTGTTCTTATCAGACCTCTCAGGTGTCTGCTCGGAGTGTGGAGGTGTCCGGGGAGGAAGTCAAAACCTTCCCCAATGTTGAAGCGATACTCCAGGACTTCCGGATTATGGGGAAGGACTTGGTCAAATCAGTGGAAGCCAAGACTGAAAAATGGTTGCTTTAGAGAATAAAAAAAACATGTACCACTTTGACCAATTGTGTTTTCCCAACGTGAAAAATAAAGTGTAGTGATGCCACAGTTTCACGATGAACAAAATGTGTGTGAAACAAAAATGTGAATCAATTTTAGCATCTTGTTGGTGACAGTCGGTATGATTTTTCTCATTGCTGTTTAAGGGAAAATGTTTGTATTAGTGCTGCATTATATCAAATAAATGCATATCTGCTCTTTGGATTCGAGTGAAATTATGGGGTTTGTTATGTTATGCTCATCACACATAACTGTCTATTTGGCTTTGGTGTTAATGAATTGATTTGTTGAATAATTTGGTCAATCATACACAGAAATTACAGTGCTTTGAAAACGATATTGTCACATTACACTCAAAATTGTAAAATATTTGAAAGGGCATAATTGTAAAGTTGGAAAGGTTGTAAAATTGAAAAGAAAATTCAACAATTTTAAAGTAAAGTGGGGAGTGTGTGTTCAGCTCCCTGTACTGTGAAGCCATTAACTAAAGATAAATGCAGCCAATTGCACATGTATTTCTTACAGAAATAGTCTCTACCGTGCTTTAGATGTAAAAAAAAAAATATTTTATCAGTATTAATCGTGCTTGAGAGCTTTGGGAAACATTTTGCAACAACTCACAAAAGGAATGGCAGCTGCTCCTCATCATGCATCAGCCTGCCACTGAAATCGTGCACCAGAGCAACAGCCCCCTTCTGCATGGTCATTGATCACTGATATCCACGTCACTTGGCAATTTAAAGTCTTGACTATTCCAGGTCGATTCTCCAGAAACTATTAGAATACTGAGGGCATGAAAAAACATGAAAGTGTTCCTTCGTGAAGTCAGGAAGGGTCTTCGTATTCACTGTGCTCGCGCCACCTACAGCTTTGTTTCGAGGCTCTTTCTCGCCAACATTTTCTTTCATAGCTTCAACCAGAAGAGACTTGGTCTCCTCCGGTACGTCTGGGTCAATGATTGCAGGGCCAACGACACATTCTGACGGATACCGAAAGTGATTTATCCATTTTCTGATTGGTTGCTAATGAAATTGCTTTATTGAGGTTAAGAGAACGTTAGGGCCTTTGAGCTGCCTCTAAACATTGATATATTTTCATAAACCTTTACAGACCACATTTTTTTAGTCAATTGGAACATTTTGGGAAGGTCAGACCATAAGATTTGCTCTTTGGGGGGAGGGGGGGGGGGTCATTTTTTTAAATGTCAGATGGCACCACGAGGAAGATTTCTAGAGAAAAAATTAAGTATTGTAGAAACAATTTTCCTTCAGCGTTTTTGATATTGGTTGAGAAGAAATCAAGTACGATCGGAAATCAATAGCAAATCAAAAGTGTGGGACGTAAAGTGACCCGGCACCAGCGTGACCGTTTGTCTGGTGTTGAGAGCAGGTTGGGATCAGGGTTCACCAAAGTTAGCTTTTTTTTAAGCTCCGGAGTCAAACAGGTCCTGGAACATCAGCCGACGGACGGCAGCCAGATTCAAAATATCAGTCAGTATGAAGTGCTTGGCACCTCCTGCTTCAAATTACTGTTTGTGTGTGGACAGTCGTGATTGTGTAACATTGAGAACTTCCATAGGAAAGTTTTAATACCACAGAAATACTTTTACGACTTACGATCAAATTACTTTTTGCTTAAACTTTGTTTCCTGCTTCTTTCACTTTTCCTGAAGCATCTACATCTACCAGTTTTAATGTGTTTCAATGTACATTTTTCCGGACGTTTCCATTTTGTATTTCGAGTGTCTAATTTACTTTTTTTGCATGTCATCAATGTGTTATCCTGGAAGATGTTAACTAAATGTGTGATTCTGTTCCTAGTTGAAGCAACTCTGATGTTTTGGAGTCTTGGTAATGAATGGTATGTCAGAAAGTTTCAATTTGTTGCTGTTCCAGTTTGATTCCTCTGGGATTCGTCCATTTATTAAAAACTATTTATATATATTTAGTGAAGTAATAGTATGTAGGGGGTTGCGAAGCCGTCTTCATTTTAAGGGGTATTTTTATGTCTTGAAAATAGGCAAAAGTAAATGCAATATACACAAATGTAATCTCGCAAAGTAAGAAAAATATGGCTCAAAAGAAAGATGAATCAGTCAAAAGAAAAAGCATACCAGAAAGTTACAAAGAATATGGCTTCATGCAAACAATTAGACCTGAATGCATCTTTTGCAGTGAAAACCTGGCGAATGAAAGTTTGAAACTGCAAGTCAAAGCAACACCAGTACATTAAAAACCCAAGAGATGCTGCGTAAACCCAAAGATTTCATCTGAGAAAAAAATTAAGTCAGAATTACAGGATATAACATCAAAAACTGTATTTCATATATAGTGTGGTCTGAGGTTCCTTTAACTTTTTCTAGTAATCGTACAGGTGGGGAATCTCCATGGTTTACGGTCACCATTTGCGTCCCTCATGAAAAAGCTTTGAACCAGTGATACAAAGGAGCATATGCCCTTGATTTAGTTTGTTACATTTTATTTCATAGCTGCTGCCAGTGATTCAATGAATAACAAGGATGAGAGTGAGCGTCCATCTGGTTGCCTTCTGGAATGTGAAACGTTTTGATGTGATCCTGTTGGGAGTAACCGTAGCCCTGGGTGACTTATCGATATCCACTGGATAAAGGATTCCTCAAAGCCAAAGAAAATCCCACTTAACTTTATCGAAAGTTTTTTTAGTTTCTGCATCAAGTGGCACGACGATTGCTTTTGAGATGCAATGCTGTGGCATACTGATCGGATTTAGACGTCTCACAACGTTATTGATGGAATGTCGGCCTTTGGCGAGTCCTGTCCGATCACCGTGAATTAGAGATGGAATCTCTCCAGTCAGGTCGCGAGTGTCTTTGTCCGGTTGCAGTTGTGATCTGTGCAGCAACATTCATGTGTGTTCTTAGATGTCCGTTGTTTTAAAACCTCTGTCACTGCCCTGTGGTCACTGCCAGGATTGACCTGAAAATCAACTAGAACACAAGCAGGACCCGTTGCTGTACTTGCTGGTATGCCTTCTGGAGCATTTTGTAAACTCATTAATACCCAGCGGATCATCCAAGATGTTTCCACGTCCTTCAGGATGGGAGAAAGGATAACGAATGTTCCTCCTCTTGTTGATTTCCTTGGGAAATTCATCATTCATGCTGCGCTGGCTTTGAACTCCCAACCTAACTGTGTTGATCATATAAATATTTTTTTAAGAAGGAGAGAATAAACTCAGTTTTGGAATGAATGATCTCACAGTCTTGCAATGTCATACTTATGAGTAAACACTGTTTGAGCTGGGAATCTACTCATCTCAATACTGATAGATAGGCTCTCAAAACTATTGAAATCTTACAAATGAGGTTACTGTGACTATTTGCAATTATTTCTTTTCATTTGTGTTGTATTCAGTATGAGATTTCTTATTCCAGAGAAGTATTGACCGTAACCTCTGGTCTATGTCTATTATGAACTATGACTTGGTCTTTTCTGTGGAGTATGTTTTCCATTGAAGTATGAAAGTAAAGCAGTGGTTTATGTCTGTTCTTGTCTTTTTATCATCTATATACCTGATATATAACAAAAAAGGCTGTAAACTCTCTCAATCCCATACATATGTGGCATAAACATAGTTTGTGATATAACAGTCCTGCAATGTAAATGCATATTTGTATTAATAGAGAAAATAATACTTGATGCAGGTAACATCGTTAGTTTCAGTCTTTGAGAATATACTTTTTACACAAAAATGATGCAGCAGACTTCCTGTGTTAAAAAACAAAACAAAACAGTTTATTGCGGCTGACTTCGCTTGTTGCGTGACAAACTCTCCGTCTCACGCCGTCAGGTTCGTCTAAGATTTCAGTTGAGCAGCTTCCACTGTTGACTGAAAGGGGAATAAAATCTGAGATGCAGCCCAGGGTTGTTATTAAAGCAGGCATAAAATAGCTGAAGAGTGATTGAGTGCGTGTCACTGCAATGTTGTGTTCCCAACACGGAGGTCTCCGAGGTATCGCAGTGGCACTGGAATTGAACGTCCATCATTACATGATCCATTTGATAGGCGACAATATAGCTGAGGTTCACGGTGCGTCTGTCACATAATCCGTGTGAAGATACGTGCGGAATAATGAAGTGTGCTTGGTTGTTGATTAACTGCACAAGACAACACGTAAAAGTTCCTAATTCCCTGCTGACACATTCGTCTATGTCATAGGACGTGCATCTGTTTGTGAGTCTGCAGCTGTTGGCTCACAAAACATCTTCCCCTGATTACAACATCACGTAATTATAGAGAAAGAGGAGAATGGGGAAATGTTGGAAGAGAGAAAGTCTTTGCCTGTCGCTCGCATGTCTGGGAGGGATTTGATTGACACAATAAACTTAATTAAACTTATTGACACAGAGATGATAAGTAAGTCACTGGTACCACAAGTTATGAAACATTTCCCCCAAGTTACCCCGGGGCAAAACAAAACATGTGTACCTGTATTATTCTTTAGTGATTCACCAGACAGTGACCAAAGAGGGTTATGGGAAAAGTAAATAGACCAGGAACTAAGTAACTCTTGGGTTAGTGGCGCATGAGTGAGTAAGTAACTTGATTTGACAGGTCTGCAGAAATCTCTCAGTCACTGTTACGGTTGCGGTGTTTTGTCTGGTCACGCATGCTTGTCATGTGAAGCCTCGCGCAAGTTCACATTGGACTTTTAAACGCTCAAAGTAATCCAAAAACTAGAAACACTGCTTCCTTTGGAACGTTTAATCCTACATTGTGCAAACGACTACGCAGGGTAGTTAAAAAACAGTCAGTGTGAATGAATGAATGGTTGTTGCTGGGATTAAAAACAATTATGATGCATGATACTTAAGCCTTAAACTTTTGATAATTACATAATACTCTTGTGTTTTGGCCCTTTGATTTCCTTAAGGGTAAAACAAAGTTAGTGTGTCTGACCGATGTATCGAAAATAGTCAAAATAATTTTCTACTATGAAAAAGAGTGACACAATATGTGACATGTTATGAAGTTATGCTTTATGCACTTTTTTTTTCTGCAAATCCACATTATATAGGTACTCAGTAGTGTGATAGAAACTGACAGCATGGATTACATCCATTTTTATTTCATATTTATCAAAGGATAATACAAATGTTCATGATAGAGAGATAGATAGATAGATAGATAGATAGATAGATAGATAGATAGATAGATAGATAGATAGATAGATAGATAGATAGATAGATAGATAGATAGATAGATAGACTTTAATGATCTCCAAGAGAAATTCACAGTGAAGAATCGTGAAGTACGTGATTCTCCCTCACAATTATGCTCATTTTCATTAAGTGTAAACACCATTTAATGCTATTTGATCTGAAAAAAGTGGTTAAGTATTAATATATCCATCCAAAACAAACCTCTGGTTTTTTTTAGTTTACTTTTATTTCAGTGAAAATAAATGGTCAAACACAAGGTTGTCATAATAAAACATGCTCCCATAACCCTCCTTTGCCAGTAATGCAGAAATGACTGATTACTCCTCATAAAGTTAATGACACTGTTACAATTTCTGAAGTTTCCAACAGGTTGTTGCTCATTACTTCTGTGGAGCGGTAGTCTCTTTCTGCTCACTGTGTCAACTGTAAACTAAAACCTTTATATTTACTGTTACTATTACATTAAATCCCTGTTTAATTTCTTTTTTTTTTTAAAATAACTTAGCTCCTTAACAATAACAAAGATTTGCCGCTGAATTGCTCTTAACAGGACGTGCATCCACAGCAGCTGCGATGTATTTGTGGCGTAAAATAAAAGTCACCTCACTGAGAGCTGCATGTTGCTAGTTTATTTCAGCCGTTTTGTTTTGAGCTTTGACTTGCTGATGTAATTTCAACAGATCTTTGAGTGAATCAGGCTGAATGAGAGCTCAGCCGACGTGACACAGCAATAATGCAGCAATGCACTCACAGAAGTTACTTAAATAACTGCTCTTCTTATTCACAGCAACATGTCCCCAACTGATCCCAAGACAAAAAAAAAGACAATGAATAGCTCTGATGTGTCAGCTGTCCTTTTCTTCCCCCTCTCAGTGTGAGATTATAAACATGAACTTTGTATGTTCGCCTCGCCAGTAGCGAAGTGCCAAACCTTGCTGTTTGTGTGGGTTAAATCAGTCCTTCTTGACCTGTCTGCACCTGTCCTCTCTCCCAGCACCTAATGGAAAACAACTGGCACTCCTGCAGATAAACACATCTGCTCCACACATTGTGCACACGAGCATCATTATTCGCAGGCCACGAAAACAATGATTGGCATGCTTTCTCAAAAACAATAAGATCCCCTGGAAAACACCATCGACAAAATGACGTGTCGAGGCTTATGGAGACTGACTGTTCCAGCAATTGGACATGAATTAGTGTGGATGCCACCTCTCTTTTACTGTCTTTCTCTTGAGCCGAGCCATTCCAGGAAGCTCTGCTCGAAAGCATGTGGCTCAAAAATGCAGCACCTCTGGCACTTTAGATTTGAATCCTTCTGAACTTGTGCGGAAAACAATGAAGATAAATTGAAACAGACAAAAGGTTCAATGATGTGGGGAGAAATATAGAAACCAAATTAAATTGAAAAAAAGGAAAAATTTGGGTTGAGCAACTCAACTGAAGAGCAACTGGCCTAAAAAAAATGAAGTATCCAGTAAAACTATATCAGAAAGTCACGTTTTTACAAAGTGCCAGACATATGAGTCTATATCACCACATCTGCAATCAGAAACTGCTTTAGAGATATTATTTGAAGAAAATGGACAAGCAAAGGAGATGACCTGAAATTAACTCATTCATGGGCAACACGGATCAATGTCAACCTTTATATTTAATCATTACAAACATACAGGGAGCTCAGAAATTGTACTCATTAAGCTTTGCTGTGATTCTCGACTAAGGTGCGGGAACCAACATTTTTTTCGTTTCCTGTTGTAAATGAATTCATATTCACTGCATTCAACCAACTTGACCCAAAGCATCCTGACACTTGCATGGGAGACAACGTTCATTTTCTGCCAGCCTGTCATCGATGTCTGTCTGCTTCTCGTTCACGGAGGTTGAGCTGCAACAGTTTACAACGAAAACTTGCGCAACATTTATGACGCAGGTGTATGACTCACATGGCCTCCAGTCACTGCAGTGATGAAACGTGTCACGTAAAACAGTGTCTAATTTGCTGAGACATACTTTTGGAAATGTATGGTACATACCTGTGCCTGGAATATTTTCACGACAAGCCACATTTGTGTTTTGAGTCAGACTTGAGCTTCGTTCAGCAAGAAGAGTTTATGTGAGCCCAGAAAATAATCTGTACAGATGTGTGCAAACATGCAGTCTAATGTTCTCAGTACTCTGATAAGCACTACAGAATAGACTTTCAGCCTTAAAAGCTGAAAGGAGCTCAGACAGGGGGAAAAAAATAAATAAAGCATGGGTGCACTGATCCCCACTGATACGGACACGAGTGAGGGCTTTTAAATGTGGAAATGTTCCCACACCTCAATAGAAACGGCACAAAAAGAAGGTGTAATATGTGGTGATGAAGTTTCACAAGAGGGACAAAAGAACAGGTCAGAGAAAATGAGGCGAGGGAAACGAGAAAGACGGTGAATAGCTGGAAATGCTCCAGTAATGTCAGCAAAGGGGTATGTATTACAGTTATGTGTGAGCTGTTGTGTAAAACACCAAAAACTGTGAAATTAAAATGTTTGCCTGATTTTGCTTGTGTCTGTTTCTGACTTATTTTGTTCATTCATGGGTTTGTTGTGATCTCGTCCTGACAGATTTCACCCCAATGGAGGGGACAATAATACTATAAAGAAAAACAAAGTCCTACTCTAAATCATCTTATTCAAGCATGAATGACATGGACAACAGTGTAAAACTAATATCTGGAATAAGGAAGAGACTGGACCAGAGGGAATAAGCATCTGTAACTTGTCTGAAACAAAAGAGACGTGTCACAAACAATCCAAGAGCAGATTCAGAGCAGCAGTACAATTACCTGCTTTACCTTTCAGACTGAAGAGAACTCAAGAAATCAAATGTTTCCCAAATGGCGACTCTATACTTTTATATTTCAAATCATCTCCTTGCCCGTACATTACTTTACCTTTACCTGTAAAAACATGACTCTGTATCCACTGAAGCAAAACAAAACAAAAAAAAGTGTATTTCTTGAACTCTTAAATAAAAAAAACCCCAAAACATAATAATGGAAAATGCAACATTCAGATGGTTTTAATCCGTGACTTCATGGTGGTAAATGTTGAAATTGAGACGCTGGATTTGGTTTGGTTGGTCAACCATACATTTCCAGAGAGAACGTCTGACAAAAACCAAAGAATTAAACATCCCTTCAGATGTCGTTTATATATTCATATTTAAACAGCGCAGTGATGTGATTATTCCATGGAAGAGTCAGTTAAGCTTCATTTAACCAGGCAGTTGCTTGAGAGCATATCATCCCAGACACACAAATAACACAAGTACTGTGTCCTTTTTCTCTTCCTGCAGCAGCCGGATCTCAAAGTTTGTTCTCAAATTACACAAATGAGAACTCAGAACCAGCCAGGCCTATTTTTTTTAAAAGTCAAACTTCCACATACACAAAATGTTCAGGTCATAGAGAAGCTTAAGGGTAGAACACATCTATTAATGGGGTGTCTTTTGAGGAAAAATAAGATCAAGTTTGTACAACTCTTGTGAAACGGGATGAAAGGTGCTGACATACAAGAAATTGAAGAACGTGTTTGTAAGTATGTGTGTAAAGAGTAGAGAGAGTAGAGAGAGAGAGAGAGAGAGTGAGAGAGACCTGAGGTGAGAAAACCGGACTGTGAATCACACTGTGACGATCAGGGAGGGGCATGATGCAGAGGGTGGGTCCAAGCTTCCAGCTTCGGCTTGGCACCAGCCCAGGCCATGCCCATCTGGGCCCTATAAGTAGCAGTCTGGTCCAACCAGCTCCACAGTCACTCAGGAAACTATCCACTCACTGCCGACGACCTCTCACAGCCTCTCCAGCCTCCAAAGCAAGCATCATGGGCAGACAAAAGACGTACTTGGATAAGCTGTCGAGGTTCTTCCAGATCCGAAACCTGCTGCTTCGCCAGGCCCTGGCAGAGTGTCTTGGCACTCTCATCCTTGTGGTGAGTTCAGAGCGTGTGAGCAAGTGTGCGTACGAGTCAGAGTCATGCATCATCTTGTGAAAGTGACAATATTCATAATTTATACTGTGATGAGTGCTGATAAGAGATGACCTCTGTCAATGTTTTCTCTCCTCCAAGTCTTGCACTGTTCAATCATTGCTGTGTGCTCCATTACTCTCCACCTGACAGCGTTTGTAAGTTCTTTAGTTTTGCATGTTTGAGGAGCGATAAACGACCCCGAGAATAAACTGCACGTTACTCATAAAGCTGACTTCAAAGTCATGATCTTTGTATTCCCCTTCGAGTGTTGGTAACCAAAGTCAGTAAACTCGAGATGAAAGGTCAGCAATAGTTTGGTCGGGACTGCGTGTGCTCTGCTCGAGGACATCACAACAATATTTACTCAGAGATGAGGATCCAGGATGCCGGAGACAAAACCACAACACATCCTTCAACGCAGGACAAAGTGTTGCTTGTGTTTGTGCATAAAGAGACACGTCTTATCACAGGTGAAGGTCATGGCCTATTGTGTCTAGTATCTCTGAAATTAGGTTTAACTCTGAGCTCTTAGGTAATTTCACTCATGCACAACTACTCTACTTTCTGACTTTTATAAATTGGTTGAGACGAAGTGCATTCATAATTTGACTTTTGATTAAAAACACGTAACATATGCTTTGTATAGCTAAAACTTTGGAGTAGTTTCTTTCCTCCTCTAGCTTTTGTCTGTTATATGACCTAATACCTCTGTTTCAGACAGTGAGCTGTATATTTCCTCTTCGAAACAAAGGGAAGTTGTTTTTATCTATCGATCCTTTACAGAGAGAGGCTTCTTCTTGTTCTCAGACAAAGTAGGTTTTGTTTCATGAGTTAACCAGAGCATCACTTGTCAGGAGGAATATCAACCTCTTTTATTGACTGAGTGGAGTATTTGATGACTTTGTGCTTCTTTAGTCCATTTCTGAGCTTTTTTTTGTATTTTGTTTTGTGCGTCAGATAAAATGCCTTTTCCAGTTAATACTTTAAGTGCCAGTACAAGAGTCAGCTTTGTGGGCTCCCAGAATAATTCACCCTGAGATTTATGACTCACAAAACCTTTTTATGGACTAGGAAACCACTCTCCCTTTAAATGAAAAAAAAAATAAAATCTAAATGAGCATCATCTTCCATCGTCAAAGCCAGTTTAAAAAAATAGAATGAAGATCACTGATAACTCCAAAGCGGAGTTTCTTCCAGCGTGTAACAGAATTGGGAAGGGATAACTCTTTGGTAATTATTATTCAGACTTGAGTGCAGATGGCAGAAGAAGGTGTGGTGCAGTCATGTAACAGGTGACACATGTCCATGGCAGCGCTGGGAAGGTCTGAGGCAGAACAATAGGCATCACATCATGGACATGTTTGACATAATTTCCCTTCGTCCATCAGAACATTGCAGGTGTCCCACTCTGACCCCGTCATTATCTTTCTTTACCACTTTCTCCCTCCAGGAAACAACCTGCCAATACATTTTTGTGGCATTGAGAACACAAACAAAAGAAAACAGTTAATTAGTAATCGTCTTGTGTTTCAACTAACAGGGAGAGATAATATTGTTTCGGGTGTGTGTGGGTGTGTCTTTGTATGTCTTGACTTGCATTCTTGGCTTTTGTACTGGAACAGTTGGACAAAATATCCAAACTTTGTTATCCAATAAATTATTTTGGTTTTATTTTAAATTAAGTTTCAACATTTACTCCAAACAGTTTATTTATTTATTTATTTTATTGTCAGTTAACTCCTTAGAATGTGGATTGTATTTTCAACTCCAAGCCACATATTCTGATCTGCACAGTCGCAGCAGGGGAGCGAGGCTGACTCAACATGGGCTCCCCATCCTTAATGTGAAAGGATCACACAGGTAGTGATTTAGAGGCTGTTCCAGGCCAGCAGATTGTTTTGCCTGCAGCCTCCAGACAATTGCCAAATGTGTGTTTCAGTAGGCTGGCGGCTTGAGGTTTTTTTTTTTTTTTATGGGCTTCCCAACTGTGCTAGAAGTTGAGAGTAGCTGTATGGATGCATGACCAGCTGACTCAGGCAAATGAGGCGCTGCAAACCAACGGCAGCATCAGAGCAGCGAAATAGAAAGTGGACATGTTTCTTCAAGAATGGATACAGCCGCTGGTAAATATGAGCATTTACCAGATTTAGATTCAAACGAGACCCTTCCGGGGGAATTTGATCCGAGTAAGGAAGTTGGCACCCCCACAAGGTGATGGCCCACGTGTAACCCAACGCCTCTGACATTAAGAACAACTCCACAATGTCCTGACTTCTTCTTTCCACATTTGTCCGATGGCACAACATTAAGCAGACATTCACCCACTCTCCAAATACAAAAGTCCCACCGCCGGGTTGATTTATGTGCCACTGTATTTTTTTCCAGTAATGGTTGGTCTCATCATGGGTGGAAAAGAGTTTAGACTGAGTCCAGCGATGATGAATACTCGTCAGGCGCCAGCGTCAAAGAGTGCGGTTCCCCCAGCCTGACCTCAACATCTGAGTCGTGTGGTCAGACTGAAAAGCGTCCTCATCAGGGGTCTTAGAGAGCGGCGACCTGAATGTGGACCACACAGACTTCTTTTACCGAGCACATACAAAGAACATATGGGCAAACACCAAATCGCAGAGCACACAGTTTAAAACTCACTTTGCACTAAAGACTGAACTGATTCCGTCAGTTTGCCCAAGAACACATTTATTCCCTTTTTCCTCAAGAGGAAACCAAAAGTCATGTTTTTTTCCCCCCATCTTCTCTGATAAATAATCTGGGTGGTAACAGTGACTGCTCCTCGTACATCCAAGGTCAGCACAGAGACCTTTCTGCACATACAACCTGCCTGTGTGCTATTACGAAGACAAAAGAGCTTATTCAATTCAGAGTAGCGCTCAATCAGAGAGATTTTTTTTTTTTCTAGTCTCACTGATAATAATCACAGTGCATGATTTCACCCTTCCCTTGACCTTGATTGGCCAACAACGCTCCAACTCTGCATTGTTTACATGTCTTTTCAGTGTTACAAAACATTGTAAAGCTACGAACTGGAATTTTTTTTTTAATATAAAATGTTATTTATTTCCTCTGCATCCGACCCAATTAAAAAGTTGTCATGTGCAAAGAGATGTTATTCCAACACACTGTAAACTTGTCTTTTCATCGCTCCCTCCAGATGTTTGGCTGTGGTGCAGTGGCCCAGCTGGTGTTGAGCGGCGGCTCCCATGGCATGTTCCTCACGGTCAACTTTGCTTTTGGCTTCGCTGCCACCTTAGGAATTCTGGTCTGCGGCCAGATATCAGGTATGCATATAATACCTCAGTAGTTCTTTTTAGGGGTTGTCGTCATGGATAAAGCATAGATGGACACTGTGGTGCTTAATGCTGTATTTAGAGCATTTTTGCTTATAATTAGATAAAGTTTTTAACGTTGTTGTCGTGATCTATAACGCATACTGTTTTTTTAAATACATTTTCAGGTGGACATTTGAACCCTGCGGTGACCTTTGCCCTGTGTCTGCTTGGAAGAGAGCGCTGGAGGAAGTTCCCCACCTACTTTCTCTTCCAGACAATTGGTGCCTTTTTCGGTGCTGCTATCATTTTTGGCATGTATTACGGTAAGGGACCACACACATGGCTGTGCCAAAGTTATTACAGCACAACCATAAACTGATCACTTTAAGCATACTGTAATATATGTATATATATAGATATATAGTTTACGCTGCTGTTTGATTTTCTTCCCCTTCAGATGCCCTGTGGGACCACGAGGGTGCTTTTAATGTGACTGGCCCCAAAGCAACAGCTGGCATCTTTGCTACGTACCCTGGAAAACATCTCACCCTTGTCAACGCCTTCTTTGACCAGGTGTGTTTTTTTTTTTTAATATGTGGAAACGACAATTCTTCAGAAAACATAATTTGACAAATATAGGAGCCGTGGGGAATCAATTCTCATAACATCAATCTCTCTGTGACACAGATCATTGGCACAGCAGCACTGATCGTGTGTATCCTGGCTATTGTGGATCCGTACAACAACCCCATCCCACAAGGGTTAGAGGCTTTCACCGTCGGATTTGTGGTTCTGGTCATCGGACTGTCGATGGGCTTCAATTCTGGATACGCTGTGAATCCCGCCAGGGACCTCGGGCCGCGTATCTTCACCGCTATCGCTGGGTGGGGGACTGACGTTTTCACGTAAGTGCATCATATTTAATTCAAAATGTGTTCTTTCAATGTGCAGTCGATCATTCCCTAACAACGTCCTCCCTGTCACCTCTCAGGGCGAGAAACGGTTGGTTCCTGGTGCCCATTTTTGCCCCCTTCCTCGGCACCATCATCGGTGTGATGATCTACCAGCTGATGGTCGGTTTCCACGTGGAGGGAGAAGCACGTGACCGCAAAGACGGCACAGAGCAGGAGAACGTCCGGCTCACCAACGTCACCTCAAACGACAACCCCAAAGAGACCAACAAAGAAATGCACTGAACATTTTTCAGAGGCACAAGTGAATCCCGACAAACTTGGCTATTTTCATTCCTGCCACAACTATTTTGTTCTTTGGGAAACATCTTTACAGCTGATATTGTTGTGTTTGTGAAATTAGTCCACTTTCTATACATAATCATGTGACTGTATGAGATTGTAGAGGAATGATTGTGTATGATTAGAAGCACAGAATTACATTAATTCTTGTATGAAAAGATTAATATTTGGATCATAGTATCTATAGTAGTCCATTTTTAACAGTATTGTATGTTTTGTACCATTTTAACTTTTTATAACTTGTTTTTATAGTTTTGCATACTTTATTCCTGATATATTTAGACAACTAAATGCATTGCATTCACAGCCAGGTTCTTTGCATTCTGGAAGTCCAGATCCTTTCAGTGTTAATAATGCAATTCATGAAAACTGTCAGGATTTGTGTGAATTTGTATTTTAAGGAATAACCAAACATTTCAACATCTGTCAGACGACTGTGTTGTTTCAAGGTGACAGGAGGCAGTGAGGCCACATCCCTCCAACAACCATTGCTCTATTAAAGTGGAGATATTATATTTTACTAAACTCTCTGCAGCCCAAAAATGATTCAACGCAGAAAAACAAGATGATCGTTTATCATTGTGATGAATTAAAGTTAATCAGATTACTCCTAAATATTCTTGGAATTTCATGTTTGAAACTAGTGTTAACAAACCACAGTTACCTTCTTCTATGTATAATGTGTGTTTACTATAATTCCTGTTTGTTGACGTGTTTATATCTTGTATATGACTCCATGTTCGGGTATGAAAGTGGACTTTTGAGTGTCTGTACTTGGTAAGTGGGTTGAGGGGAATGCTTTTGTACTGATACAATAAAGTTCCGTTTTTTTATTCTTACATGAATGCAGATCATTTTACACCTTTGTAAAAGTTCTTTTACTTTTCTGGCTTCTCACAAATGGTTCTCACTCTTACTGGGTTAACTGTAATCTGATTACACCAGAAAGAAAACGCATACGAGCGAGTTACGCTCGTCTGAAAACAAAACTTGTTGACGGAAAAGCTTCTTCCCTGCTCGCAGCAGGTCAGCAGCGGGTCAAATGTGGTAGACTACATCTAAACTATAGCCCGTGGGCCTACTGTGGCCTGCGGTGCATTTTTGCAGCAAATTTTCCAAAATTAGCATGGAACATGTTTCACATATGAAACTTACTCTCTCCTGTGTTTTAACTATCTTGAATAAGGTCGCTTCTCAGTGAAATGTAAGAAAAATGCTAACACAAAACTGGCAAAGTAACATGTTATCAAGCTCATAATTGTGTGGCCCTCAGTAGAAAAAAACCCCAAAATAAAAACTTTCAATCATCACAACAATGCACAACACATTATCACTACAGAGGAAATTACATTATGCAGGACTTGTAAAATCAGCCTTAAAGTCACATCATCTAATGGTAGTTTCTTGAAAAATACATCACAAATAAATGGATGTCTCACATGGGAAGCATTAGTGTATCTACAGTACATAAAAAGAAGCATTTTCTAAAATAATAATGAACCTAAATGAAGTGTGAGTGAAAACAGCAAGATTTGTTTATTGTTTTTTAATTGTTGAGGTTTGCTGTTGATAAATAGCAACAGTATTTTTATATGTGTGGAAAAAATGTTTCGGTACCGACTTTAGTATAATCTAATCCATGTGTTGGTTTACATGAGTCCTGATGATATTGTTGTTATTTCCATGCAGAACTGTGTGGGGCAGAATTTTTAGCTGCTTTCTGTTGTTGCGTGAATGTTAAAGAGTTAGAAAGTGGATCTTTCCATTTGGTAACTTTGAGCATTTAAAGCTCCATTAATGTACCATCGTTGTTTTTGTTCCAGTGTGTTTCTGGGACTCTTGACCATTTCAGTTGTATAAGCTTTATAAAATGTGAAAAGTACAAAAAGAAACACAACTATTTACAGAAATTGCTCCAGTCCCCCAGCTGTGCCTTGTAATAGCAATATTGTGTTCCCAAAAGAAGATCTCCTCCATCATTATGAAGCGAACGCCAGTATTTTTAGATTGCTATTTCAAGTCTGAACTTTCTTCCCTAGAATTCCTCAGTATCCACAGGCCAGAACTGGACTGCTGCCGGAGCAGCCTACATCATGTGAAATTATCCTCAGTTGTCCAGAGAAACTATTCATTTTTAATACAACTTCATTTTTGTGTGCATTTTATCTGGAAAATGGAAAGACAATGTAAACACTTTTGGCCTTTGTCCATTCTCATAATCTCAATCACGTTACATTGTTAAGCAGAGAATTGCAGAGAAACTACACAAATGGAATCTAAGTTTATGTGGTAGGAATCTGTTTTGGATTTCTTACAGGCCTCTGCAGTTCATTTCAGCTGGTTTGGAGCAGATAACAACCAAAACTCCTTTGACAACATGCCTGGGATTGCTTTTATCTTTAGACTATTGTGTTGATGACAAATTCAGGTATCGACACAAACTGTCTTTTCTTTAGACACATGTGCAGAATATGCAAGCGGGCTTATTTTGGGTGAAAAGAAAGGATGCTGGTGGAATGTTTTGATTGCTTGAGCTGTTTAACAGTTGAGTTTTCTTTGGCTCGATTGAAAGGAGATTGAGATCACCTGTGGGCTGATCAGAGATCTGCCTGATTTGCCAGCCAATTAGGAGCACGGGGGATAAAAGGACATACAACTGCCTGAGAAGACTTTTTTTTGTTTGTTTGTCAATTGAGAGGCTGTGAGAGGCCAGTTGTTGAGTTGTAACATTAATGCTGAGTGGAATAGAGGATGCTCTTGTTCAGGAGGCTGATGGGAAGATGGGGGCAGCCAAATGTAGGGAATAGAGGGAAAAATGAGTCTGCAGAAGACAAGAGTCCTGGACAGAGATTCACCTTCCAGCAGGACAATGACCTGAAACAGGCAGCCAGAGCGACAATGTGAAGGTTTAGATCAAAGTATATTTGTGCGTTAGAGTGGCCAAGTCAACATCCAGACCTTGATCCAATCAAACTTTCTGGCATAACTTGAAAATTGCTGTTCAGACGCTCTCCATCCAATCTGACTGAGCCTCAGGTATTTTGCAAAGAAGAATGGGTTAAAAAAAAAAAAAGTCCTTCCTTAGATGTGCAAAGTTGGTAGAGACTTTCCCCCAAAAGACTTGTAGTGTTGATAGTAGGAAAATATATTTTTTTACTTCTTATACACATTGAATTGTCACAAACCCCTAAATGAAGCAACCAGCTGGAGACCAAGGTTAAACTGTAGACAAAGCGTGGTGTAACTCAGTCAAGCTTTACTCCTGCATTTCGCGCTGAGCCCACACTCTGTTAAAATCAATTGTTGACTACTGAATATGATGAAAACTCCTCCAAAACAACTCGAGTTAATGCATGCATGAAGACAGAAGTGGTGTAAAATACACACAATCTGCTGTTTACGGTCTAAAGCAGGCAATAACACCAGTGTCCTTTGAAGAACCGACTTAAACAGCGCTCAGCAGCATTACAGTAGACAGCACATGTTTTCTATCAGCAGTCGTGCTCGGTCGACTCGGCTGCCTGAGGCACGGCATCTGATTTAACATTGCGCCAGTGCTTTTACATTTTAACTGTTTGAAATGGTGATGTGGTTGATATAAAACATTCTCCCACGCACATACAGATATATCATTGTGCACAGATCTCTGCATAGTCACTGGCCATGAAATGACACGAAAGAAAATGTAGGCCATAAGAGTTAGAAGAAAAACATAGTGAAAGTTGATGATGATCACAGAGGCGGGGCACAAATGCTTCTAACATTGCATTTTGTGGCAGGGGGCATGTCTATACCCCATAAAGACTCGGTGGGCAAATAAAAGGAAAAGGACCCCCCTTCGTCCTGAAACAGAATGCTTTCATGCTGAAACAATATAATACCTTCAATATAGCATCTCACATACCAACTATATTCCTTTGTAAAGGAGCTGGTGTTGCATATACCAGTAAAAGCTCCATTATATCCCCTGGGCCACATTGCTCATCTAAGCATCTGCACCTGGACAGCTTTCCCCACTGTATAACACACTTTAATAGGAAAACAAAACAAGCAAACGGGCATATGAGGAAACGACCGTATGCTTTAAACTAAGATTATTGTGTCTGGTGGTAAACAGAGAGAGAAAGAGCAACAAAAAAAACACAGCCCAGCAAGAGAGAAAATATAGGTCAAGTGTCCTTGTAAATTCAAACTGCTTTCACCCTGTGTTTTAAAGAACAATAAAAAGTCTGCCATGCAGCTATAGAGACAGACTTGGGCGCTAATGTCATGTTTTGCTATGTATAAAATAAAACACTTGAGGGAAGTGTGGGCAACATGTGCAGGCCAGGTGTGATGAGGCCGTATTTCTTTTTTAGAAGCTCCAGTGACTCTAAACAAGACACAAACAAGCACACACAGAGTAAACAACCTTCATGTTTATATTTCAGGTTCAGAAATAGTGTTAGTATTGCTCCATCTTGTGACAATTTCTAAAGAATTGCTTTGTTGTTAGGTGTTACTGCTACATTCAGCATAATTGATCATATCACCTCCAAGTTCAGGATGTAACATGTTGTTAAAAAAAAATCAGTAGAACACGGTTAACTTGGCTTTAATCTGATTTATATTTAACTCTATTCACATCCTTGTTGCGTTTTATTGCATTTTCTGTTCTGATCATTTTTTGTCCTTGCACTATTCCATACAGCTTTGACCAAATAACAAAAGACCATGATGACCACTGATTGGTGGTCTCATGTACTTTACTCTTTTGATTGATGAATCCAGATCCTGTGCTTGCTCATGTGGTATTTCTGTTTGTTTTGTCCATTTACTGCATCTGTTAAATGCGCTTTCAGATGACTTTGTTGTTTATGTTGCGGTATGATTCAAATGGGATCGATTCTAATCTCCCTCCCAAAAACACTGTAGCCAGCTATAAATCAACCCAATATTTATTTTGGAGCTCTTCCAATGTTTGCAGCCCAAATGAGATAAGACAATCAACTATAAACATCGCTTTTTCATGTGCATGTTTAGATGGAAATGGGTCTCGAAACATGTTTTACTTTTAGTACACCGCCTCTTTTTTTTTCTTCTCCAGGCTTAAGCCAAAGACACGTAAAAACCACATTTACCGTGCCAGATTATTGATAATATGCAGATGTTTTCCCATGAGACACAATTCCACAGAAAACTGAACCTGGCTGAACCCGACCACACAAAACTACTGAAGTTGTGTTTGTTGTTAATGAATCCAAACATGGTGTCAAGTACAAACACGTCTGAAGGAAACTTTTAGTTGCATAATTACGGCGAAAAGCCAGTTGATCAGTGCAGCCAGGGTCCTCGACTATGAAACCACACGATGGTTATGAAAATGATAGAAACGTCTGGTCAGTAAGTTGTACGAAGACAGAAAATAAAGGATGCTCCTCAATCCCTGACTCCTCAGAACACATCTGTTTATTGTTGCTTCTGTTCCTTCCTCTATTTTCTTCTCCTCCTTTTCATGCACGCTTCAAATACTAAAAATGTTGTCCAGAGTACTCCGTGAAGCAATGAGACCTTTTATTGTTTGGCTGGTCGCTCTCTGTATAGGCCACGTCTCTGAAAGGTAATGTAAAGGTCAAGCGAAGACACATGGATTCTCCTCCATCTGGTCGCTGTCTCGCAAGGTATGTCGGTCATGTGAGGCAATTAAAGAAGGATATGACTATTCTTTACAGTCTGAACAAAGTACTGTGTCAGTAGTAAACAATACGGCGACGATTGTGCACTTCTTCTGCGGTGTGGCAAATCCCCAGAACAAATGAGGCAGATGTAATATTTGGGGAGAGAGAAAGAAAAAAACCCCCAAAAAGACTATTATGAGATTCTGAGATGACAGTGAGAAGGTTGCAGTGTGATCTGTAGCGTGGGCTGAAAGCAAAGATCACTCCTTTACTGATGTTCATCAAAAGAAAAAAAGAAAAAAAAAACACAAAAGGTAAAACAAGTCGGGACATTTATGAAAAAAAAAAAAAAAAACTTGAAAGAGTTTGCAGATTGACTGAGGAAATCTATTGAAGGACGGGGTGGGGGACGGGATACGTGATTTGTCATTTGTGGAGTGCTGCTGAGTCAGTTTTTCTCTCACACGCCCCTTATTCACACAGGTGTCACTCCCACCTTGTCCTGGCTTACCAGCAAAAAGACACGTTGGAGCACATTCAGTCAAACCTCATGTTTGAATAGTGGCACATGTTCTATTATTTCTGCCCGTCGCTCCAGACTTGAGACGACACAGCATCAACGCGATTGAGATGCTGACTTTTGCCCCCCCCCCCGCCGTGCACACGGAGCAATGCAGGAGAACAATGACAATAACGTCGACACAATTCCTTCAAACACCCTGAAATTATTATGAAGCTGGAAGTCGACAATTCCCCAACTCCGGTGTTGTTTTATTTGGAAAACAAACAATTATTGTAGCGTCTCGATTGTCAACGTTTCTGTTCCAAAACAACGTGTATGTGTGTGTTTTTTTTTTTTTTTTTCCCTCATCTGACATGTGGAGGTGGTTTGGAAGGGTGTGGGATGCCATGTCATTTTCAGGTTGCTTTATGCAGCTTCATAAACTGTGAGCCCTCTCATTAGTCTAAACACAACCAGCAGGAGAGATGCTGGGGAAATGGTGATACTTTCATCAAGAAGAAGAAGAAGAAGAAGAAGAAGAAGAAGAAGTTTGTTCAGAAAGAGGACATATAAAAAAAGACAAACTGGTTCCAAGTGCACTTTTGACAAAGGAAAAGTCTCGTGCTGTTACGTTTTTGTTTCCTTCCAGCGGCGATCTGACCAACAGGGATCTGCTCATTACTGTTAAAAGGAGGGTGAGAGTTAAATGACCCTGCCCACAAACACCCAGGCCTCTCCCGCCAAATAACAGTAAAAAAAAAAAAGGGGGGGGGGGGGCTTTGGTTTTCTCATGAAAACCGACTCCTCCTGCAGACAAGTTTCCGTGCCACGAGGAAAAACCATGTTTTCTGTGGAACACCAACGACCATCATCTACTCACTGTAAATACAACTCAACTCTCGTAATTAAAACAAATCATTAGATGTGGTTATGATAAATTACAGTTTTGTCAGCGATATTTTAATTTCCTGTTCATTAACAGTAGAAACAAGTCATGAGAAAAGCAAGTCCTGGAGGCCTGCCATGGTTTGACTACCTTTCCTGGCTGTGCCACGCCCTGAGCCTGGTGCTGGCTGGGATTGGCTGCAGGCCCTCAAGATATTAACCTGGATAAAGCCAGAATAAAAGATGGGTGGACTGAAAAGTATTGCTGGAAATACAGTTATTGCATAATGTCTTTCATTTCAAAGGGCCACGTGAGGGTTTTGTTTGATTTCTGACCTTTGCTTTAAAGACCATTGGAATTAATTTGAACTTTCTCTTTGATACTGCTTCATTAACACTGTAACTATTCCTGCTTTCACTTGTTTTAGAAACTGGGTACAAGACATCATATAAATGCTCCCTATAAGATTTAGAAAATAAAAAAATGATTTTTTTTATTTTTTATTATTTATTCTTAAAAGAGGCATGCACTTTCATACCTGGATGGCCATTTTACACAACACTGCCCAGGTTTTACTTAAAACCTTTACTGTATTAAGAATAAGCAGAATTGGACACCTCAATGGGAGACTGCATCATTCCTTTTCAAAGAAGTGATTTTAATCAACATAAATGAGTTATCATTTTTGAGCATTTTGCTGAGGTTAGGAACTATAAGAATAGCTACCTCAAAGAAATTCATTTTCTGTGGTTGTGTTATTTATGCATTTTGATTGATTGATTAATTTTATTTTTTTAAACTTATTTTTTCACCCCTTTTTCTTTTAAAGTTTTGCTGGTCTATACTACGTTAGCCTTGGAATTAGTGGGCAGAACAGTGGTGTAGTGGTAATCGTAGGCAGAATGTTCCAGGTTTCAGTCCGGGTTGGCCTTCCTGAGTGGAGTTTGTATGTTCTCCTTGTGCGTGCATGTGAACTCATACACTTGTGATGAAGACTCTATCTCATCTCCGTCCTGACCTTGTGATTGACTGGTGACCTGTTATCGACCTGTGGACGATACCTTTACAGTCGGCTGGACAGCAGCTCCAGTCCCCCATGAGCCTGATATAACTTTGTATGCACACATACATTTTTGTATGACTTTTTTTTTTTCCTTCAGGTTACCTATTTTAAAAGTAGTGCAGGTAAAATAGAGGCAATCTATGCGTTTCTGGATAAATCTGGCTAATGAAGAAATAAAGACTCTCTTGATGTCTCATCTCTCTGTCAGAGAGATAAATAAAAAAATTAATAAAAAAAAGCATGCATTAGATATACATTTTATTTTATTAACTTCTTTTGTAATTGCATTCGATTTATTAAAGTACAAAAGAATAGTTGCTGCATCAAGATTTCAAATATACATACAGAAGTAATAGAAAAATAAACCTTGAATTTCACACTGCATTTTTAAACTATACCATGAAATATTACTGTTACTTAAAAGTCTGGAAAGGCAGAGAGCGACGGTCACAACAAACAAACAGATTTCATCTTTTCGTACAAGTTTATCAGCTATTGTTTACAAATTAGTAAAAACAACAAAAAAAACCAAACAATTAAATTAATCCAACAGTCTCTGATGTCAGTATGAAAACCAAATGAATTGCAAAAACAACTACGTTACACAAATGGAAACAAAAGTGCAAACATATAAGCGAAGTTCAAATTGGCTACCAGTGATCCGACTTTCCCATTAGTGAAACGCTCCAGTGAACATCAGGTTACCATGAAGAAAACAAAAACTAACTTAACAACATTCAGTGAACTACCTGCATTCTCTTTCACAGAAACTCTACAAATCTGCACGAAGACATTTTCTACATTTTTATTTAACTTTTACTCAAAGCGATGCGTCACGTCAAGACAATGGAGTAGAAAAGCTTTCAGGCCTCATATAAAGGAGTAACGGAGCCGTCTTTCCACTCAATGAGGATTTCTCCTTGTTGTGCGGCACCTGAGGAATATGGCAGGCGCATGGCACATTCAGTTAGCGGGGCTGTGTCGCTGCGGCCGGGCGATCCATGTGCACGCGCCTCAGGTCTCGGAGTGTACGACCTTAAAACACAAACCACCTTCTTCCTTCTGGTTCAAGACAGAAATGCATAAATATGATCATTTATGGTACAACATGGGACTGCCGTTTTGAAAACACAGCAAGATTTAAGAACATTTCAGCCTTTAAAAGATGCAGTGAAACTTTTATTATCAGCAGGATGGATTATTGCAACATGATTTTTCAGGGGTACTGCACTGGTTTACGATGTGTAACTTGAAAAATGGAGCTGAAAAAAAAACTGGTCTTCGGAGTCCATACATCTCTAAATAACTTGTACATTATGAACTGCAGATAATTTGGAATGAGGTTGGAACCCGAGCATGGTGAAGCAGCATTTTAAACAGGGTTTTAAAAACCACAATTGCATGTATAACTTCTAATTAGTATCATGGAGCTTCAGTATTTTTTTTTTGCCTCGTTTGCGTTTGAAGTGTTATTTCTGTATTTACATTCCTATTGTTTACAAGTTAATGACTTGCTTTTAGCTTTTTAATGTTCAGAAACTGGTTTTTGGTTGTATTCTCTTGTGATTTCGAGCTCTTGTGAAGTAGAATGTTGTGGTATAAATAAACTTTTCAAACCTTTTTTGAAATGAGAACAGGTTTTATTTCATTTTCTCCTTTTAAAGATCAACTGAAAGGAATTTGTACATTGATTGGACTCTTTACTGTCAAATATGATTAGAAAACAACAGTCTGGCCTTCTTTTACAGGGGGTCACACGGCACGTCATTCAAACCCAGGTCTCGAGGAAAACACATTTAAAAGCAGTTATTTTCAGAATACATCAAGACAAACAGAATGTGCTTGTTTGAATACTCACCGGTTAAAGAAAATGCTGACAATAAGAATCGCGATCCCCACTATGAGAGCCAAAGAGCTCAGAACCAGCATGGTGATCTTCCAGCCCATTCCTGTACACATTCATACACAACCATCCTTCATGTTACGCATTCCAGCTTCGCCTTGTATTTACCCTTTTCAAAGGAATAACTCTTTGCCAAATGTTTACTTAGTTTTAGTCAACACAAACTCCTGAACACCACAACTGATTCAAGTTTTTCTCCAATATCTGCCGAGCACCCAGCTCCACCTTGTGGTGAAAAGGCAACATCTTTCACACCTGAAGGTAAATTGATGATGCCGCTGGTGTCGTGAGAGTAACCATTTTGAAAGAGTTTGCTGAACTTACCGTACACCATACTGTAAAACATCGCAGATGGATCTGTAACAGACTTTGTAGTCAAGGACGCAGTATACAAGTCTGTAACGTTGGGGCTCATCGTGACCTCAGCTGGAAGCATAAAAAAAAAAACCCAGAGAAAAAACTTAATCAAACATTTAAAAAAAACAACAACAAAAAAAACATTGTTGGAACTTAAAGGCTTGGTTTGACCTCATGCAAATCTATACATGGGCTGGGTGCCCATCAGTAGCAAATACGAATTGAGCTCCAGAATATAGCCAATGTAGAGAGACGCAACATGACTCAGCCCTGCAACATGACAAATTACACAGATACATCGATGGAGAGGCTGGCTTCCCTCCAGAATCAGGAAATGGACCAAAGTGCACTTAACTGAATTTGAGGCTCCGGCTGAAAAAGGGCATGTTGTAATTTAATAAACCGGCCACAGCAGTATAAATCATACTGGCCATTTAGGATCTTCTGCAGGAACTGCACCTTTTATTTCAATTTTTTATTATTATATTTATTGCCTGAAAGAGATTTTATATGACAAATCAAAAATAATCAATACAATAATTCACCTCAGTGACCAGACACTTCAATATTGAGGACCAGCTGCCTTTTCTATCCATTTGGATGATTTTACTTTCATGTCTTCGAGAGCACTTTAACCATTTCGGGGCTGACGTTGTATTCAGCTGATGTCAGCTGAATACATGTGAAAAAGGCAGGGTCGACCATGGACAGCTCACCAGTCCATCAGAGAGAAAATGGAGCGTTATATAACTGCAAACACTAACAATCACAGCTACCGGGGATTTTTATACTCATCAACTGCACCGAAATGAAGATTCTGGGCCGTATGGGGAAGCTGAAGTATTCAGAGAATATTCACGGGATGAAATGTCAAACTCCAGAAAGGTTCACACCCAACTGGGAATAAACCTGAGACTTTCATCATTTCTATGATTCATTCTATTACATTTTGTTGTGAATGTAATTGTTGCATTAATTAATGCAACAATTAAATGATTAATGTGTTCAAACATGGTCTAAATGTACTGTATGCCACCACAGAAATGTTCAGTTCAACACTGACAAGGTGAGGTTCAAAAATACTCATTACATTCGTCAATGGGGAGCCTCGGGTCAAAATAGTAAATAGTTTCCTGATAAGATGACATATGATTAAAAACCTGAATCCAATATTTACACCGTTGTCCAGGAAATCTGTGATGAAGAGAGATTGAATCTATTAAAAAAAAAAAACACCTTGTGGAGTATGACAAATTGTAAACCGCTTTAAGTCAAAGACTTTTTGCTCCTTACCTGATCCAGCCTCTCTGTGCACGCCAGCGATATAACTTGAGGAGGTCTGGGGGTTCGGCATCTCCGTTGTGTGACGGTGACGGTGTTTACGGTAGTGTTTGTTGTTTTCCCCATTGCACAATGGATTATCATCCAGGGTCTGCCATCTGCTGCCCTGTCAGGTTGACAAAACGCACTTTTAATTCAGCAACAATTCAATAATCTTTATGTCTCGTTTTTAACTATCACAGTAATATTTACACATCTTGGTAAAAACTCAAGTAAAAAAGAAAATAGAATAAGTTTGAGCTCGAGTGTAGCTCATTTTGCGCTCGCTGCAGTGCAGCTGAGGTGAAATTGAAACGTAAAGCTGTTGCACAGTATTCCAAGAGTTTTCCAGAACGCGTGCTGGACGAAACGCAACATCATGCATGTTGGATTGTTGTGGTAGTTTACCAGCAGAGGAACTCGCCAAAAGCGTCTCAAAATGTCTATCGGTGGGAAAACAATCCAATTTCCTCAGTTGTGAGACAGATGTAATCCCCCAGTTTAGACCAACACAAACAGATGTAATGAAATAAATAAAAGACAGCATATATAAAATGATCAAAACAAGCACAGATGGTTTAAAAAAAAAAAAAAAATTTGTTTTTTGTGTGTTGAAGTGCTTCTGTGAATGTATACGTGTGCGACTAAGGCGGCATTTCCTTCTTAAATCACAGTTACCTGCTTATGTTCCCTGGAAAGGAAGACCAGCGTGGACTGTTGTGCAGCGTTAAGATGCAGACCTCTGGATACCAGAGTGAGGTGTCCCTTCTTGGAGCAGGTCCACGCCTGGCTGCTTGCCTCTCTGCCAACGTCCTGCGTGGCCTCCTCACCGCTGGCATGGTTCCGCCTTGATGTAAAGACGCAGGCCTGCAGGTAAACGCCTTCGTATTTTGCCTTCGGTGCAGTCAGACACTCTCCAGTGTGTCGACTGCTCAGGGCCTGGCCGTCCTCGAGCCACGTCCACTCCTGCAGGTCCGAGTCGGGGCTGCATTCTCCCAGTGACACTCGACCTCCATAAGCTCCTTCACTGGCCTGAAGACATTTATTCAGGAGCTTGTTTCGGATTTTAAATCCACGTACACCTGCAAAGAGATAATTCAAAAAGATAGTATATCAACTTCTGACCACATTTATAGCTTTTTTTTTGTTTTGAGAAACCTTGTCCTTGAAGGAAGGAACTCCTCTTAGCTATGCAACTGTCACTTCAATCCAATGCAGTGTTTAAAATGTAGCATTAATGATGTTATGGGTCAGACGGACACAAGTTCTCACCCTTAACTGAGAATCTGGGTTATTTCAGCATAATCAGCACGGTTCAACCACTGACAACTTGTGAAGACATGGTGAGCTGTTGAAGTCGTACCAGAATAGGACATAGGGGGGTGTTTTTTTTTCTTTTTTTTTAAAGAAACAATTAGAGAGTGATGATGAAAGAAAAACTGATGCAACACAGAAGTGAACAAACTCCTGTCCTGACTTGTTTGAATAGCTGACTTGTTTGCATTGCTGGCAAAAATTTAAATGAACAAAGATTTTTCCACATTTCAGCATTTATCACTCCTCAGTTGTCCATACTTGCTCAAATGGAATTATTGATTTTTTTTTTTTTTTACCCCCTCGGTAAAAGTGCCATGTGTTGTATTTGGTAGTATAAATAACATTGAATCGAATTTGTATGCAAGGCTTAAATGATATGCAATCTCTAGTGATCTGTACAAGATTGGCATGTATATGATGATCAAACTCCTGCTGCAACACAAACCAACTGATTCACAGACAGTCTGCTGTTGACACAATGAACCGGGCGGGCTGGAGGCCGGAGACACAACATGAAGGACCTTGGCTGATAAATGCTGCTCTGCAGAACACAACTGTTAAAACATCCAGAATAAAAACCCTACAAAGCAAATGAGGGCTAGCCCACGAGAAAACTCAACTCTTCTGAATACCAATACAGCGTTGCATCAGTTGAATCCATGTATTTCTCTGCATGTTTTGTCTGATGTTGTATAGGATGCTTCCTTTGAATGTTCTGCCCGTTTGTGTGCAAGTACTCCAATCCAAATCCTAGATGTGAACCCAAGTGTGCTTGGTTGTCTGCCTCTCTGGCAGGTTTGGTGATGTCCATAGGTAGCTGGGACTGAAGATGGATGGATCAAAGATGCAGGAGACAGAAGAGAGACATCACACATGTAACTGTGGAGAGTGTGATTGGTTGCAACGTATAGAACAAGACAACAGGAAGCTAAATGGTTCTTAATATAGACACAGGAGGTACGAGGAATGTTTTTCTGCGATCTATAAAATATATTCTGACAGCTCCCCACAGAAATACCCTGCAACTAAAAAAAATGTGATTAATGGTGGGAAATCACTGAAGCGTAATACTGGTTTCACACGGAGTTCCTCACCACTAGTCTTGTATTGGTGCAGTGTCTGTGAATGTTTGATCCTGAACACCTTTCACTGCATGTGGTTGCTACGCTCTAACAAACATGATAAATCCACCGAGCTGGAAGAGCAAGACAAAACATGAGTCTCAGCTGAAAAGCATTGCAACTGTTTTCTCAAGTCTTTGCTCCGGCTTCCTGTCACCCAGATAATTCATTGTACAGCTACTGCAGTTCTATAAACCTGTGAATGTCTTGACCCAGTACACATTTCTAATCTTGTCTAAACAGTCTTGAGCACAGGGGTCATCTGGAGAAAACTTGTTTTCTCTTCCCGGAGTTGGAACCAATCATGCAGAAGCTGCTTTTAGTTTTTATGCACCAAATATTTGGAACAAGCACCAAGAAACCTGCAGGACGTCTCCAATTCTTTTGAAATGGGGCTGGAGACCTTTCTGTTCGCTGCAGCCTGCCAGGAGAGACATAACTCATGAGAAGTCACACTTTGCCATGAGCCCCTTTATTGAATTTGCTTTTAATTTTCTTAATTCTCTTATTTGTTTCAATATTTTGTGTTCTATATTCTCATTCTAGCTATGTTTTAGTGTTTATAGCTCTTCATGTTTGTTGATGTGAACCTCTTTGATTTGCTGGTGAAATTGAAAAGATAATTTCTGAGTGTTTATATTGATCAGAGGTGGGAGAGTATTGACAATCACATTGCCTCAATAGTTTTTAATAACAAGTGATAGTGCTGTAGTTAAAAACAAATCAATTAAAAGTACTTGTAGTCTCAAAACTACTCAAAGTATTACTTGGAACTGAATTCAATACATTGTTATCAGTTGGCAATAAATTCAACTCACCTGTACAAAATATCCAAGACATAGAATACACAGTGGTAAATCTGCTTCATAAACAATTATACATATAAAGCAATATGTCAAAAATCTCTCCTAAAACATTGCTTTAGCTGCAAAAAGGCAGATTAAAATGTTTATACACGACATTGAAACTGTCTTAAATTAAAAGCAGAGGGATTATTCTGATTTTTGGAGGAGAAATGGCAGAAAATATCATTCTCTGGTGGGGAAGTCCAAGTAAAGAATTATGACAAATCTTTGGATATGAACTACCCAAGAGCTGTTTGTTTTTGTAAAATCCCCAAAAGGAAGTGTCCCACAGAATGATGAACATCTGGTAAAAATATGCAAGTAAGAAAAGAATCATGAGAAAGTAGGGTAAAGGAACACATCCAACTGGATAATGAACAATGAGAAATGTATAAACTTGACTAGTATAACAAGAAAACATGTCCCAAGTTGCATTGGCTCTTTTGTATAGGTTCGTATTTACGTTTGTATGTCAAAAATTCGTTTTCTAATGCGGATTTTAGTGGGGAGGGGGGGCAGACAAGTATATTGCTGGTGTAAAAGTATTCCTAAATATTTCATTATTACATCACTAAGAATATTTGTATTTCGTTACTTTTACACATTACATAGTACACACCTGAAGCAACGGATGAGCCCAACAGATAATAGTTGTTTTTTTATTCAGCTAAACAAGAATCAGAGGCATTATTCAGGAGTTTTGAGTAATGTTTGTTCACAAGGTGGCTCTCATATAAACCACTTACGCACCGGACAGATCAACTTTAGATGTACCCTGAAGCCTTTAGCGCAGGTTCATATCGTTTCACGATCAGAGTTTAAACCACATAGATAATATACAACCTGCGGATGACTTGTAAACAACAACAACCTTTACCTCCGGTGATGAGGACGAGCAGACAGAAACACGTGAGTCCTCTCTCCATCTCGATGCCAGGCTCGCATACTTTGAGCTCTCCTTGGGAACTTTTATAGGACGGGACGGAGCTCCGTTACGTCACGAGTTAGGGCGAATCTCATTGGTTGTTATCTCCGTCTATCACCCTTTCAGCCAATCAAAGGTGTAGGAAGGCCACACAAAATAAAATACCGCCCCAGGGCACGGAAACAGTGTTGTTTGGAGACAACTGCATGGAGGAGGCACCAAAATACTTCATGCACTTTGTTTTGCCATCAATCAACAGCGACACGAGAAATTCTTCTTCTAAAAACAAAAATCTACTTTTTTTTGTACTTTTAACCATACCTTGGACAATGAGACATTGCTTTTCTGATTTATAACAGCTTCTCTGGGTCAAAGTTTATCACCTGACTAAAGACATTAGGTTACACCCTGGAGTCACCTGTCCATGCAGAGCAAACACACTCATATCCACACCTACTATAACAGTAAATTTGATTTCAGAGCAGCATCAGCTCTTCTCAGCACACTTGCACTGGTAATGAAAGAACTTGCATTGACCTTACTTCAAAAAAAATAAAAAATACATAACTATGCACAGATCTTCTGTGGCTGCAGTCTGATTCAGATCTTTCTATCTTTTGACGTAAACCCAGGCAGAATTGAGTGTGTCAAGATCAGGACTCTGCGGTGGCAGTGATGTTTTTTTATTACAGAATTTTGAACTTATTCCTAATGCTTCAATTGTTTTGTTTTTTTATTAAATAAAGAACTAAAAGTAAGACAATTTTCCCTCTTTTATTGAACCTCTCCCGAGAAGCCGTTATTCTTCGCACACAAATAAATAAAGCAAATCTCTGCTTGAATCATCTTCACAATTTTGCATACATTACTGCATGCTACCATCTTATCCATCTCTCTCCAGAAAATTCTGCCAACTACTGTACACAGCTCTCACACAGTCTTTGTTTACCACTATGGCATGCAGAAAAGTGTTTACAGCCACCGCGCTACAACTCCACGGACTACTAATTACTTTGAAAGAGCATAAATCTGTTATAAGGAGAAAATAGTGCTGCCAGTTGAATAGGACAGTCTCAATCGTTACGGTGAGGAATGGGACAGCTTTTGGGGCCTGCAGGGTCACATGGTGTTTTTCTCTGTCATGATGTACCCCAAGAATGTGACGAACAGAAGAAACTCTTAAAGTAGCATTATACATGCAAGTAAGTCTATATCTGTTATATTTCAGTCTGTATATAAAGAAAATAAGAGGTGAAAAACACTTGGGGGGGGGGGGGTATACAGTTGTTCACTTAAAAACAGCACAAAAAGACAGCATTGATAGGAATACAGTCTCCTGATCCACTCCTCCGAAGGCCATGAGAGGGGAGGGAAATTGACAAATATGGTGGAGGATCGTCTCTCTGTTGAAACGAATGTGGAACAGTAGGAACTGGATGGAAGTTGCAAAGTCAAAAGCACCATTGGTTAGAAAAACTACATGTCATGGTTGTTTACTGAGTGGGATCCAGTGCTGGGTACAGGTAAGTTATCAAGCCAGCGGATTGAGTCCCACATTGAAGCCAGAGGGATTGAAGTTGCTGTTAGTTGGAGTAGCAGCAGGCCCAGGTGGGTCCCAGATCCTCGCTGTGCTGAGCATTGATGAGGTCAGAAGGAACAACGAAGAGCGGAAACACCACCTCTGGATCGAAAGCAAAACTGATGTCCAAATACACCTGAGTAACGGAGATACATTGAGAAAACAAAATGGTCCCAATCATTTCATTGAAAAATACAAATGATTACCAACTGCCATTACTCTAAATGAAATGCCACTTTATTGCAACGTCTATCTACTCATTTTCTATACCCCTCAATCCAATTTAAGGGCTGGAGCCAATCATAGTTGCCATTGGGCTAAAGACGGGATACACAAATACCAATGTTTCAAAACCGGATCATGTTGATTATACAGTATGTCTCATTACATACCTTCAGGTAATGCTCAACTGAGATGATTTCACAGTTATGGAGAGTGTAGAGAACATCCTCAGGAATCTTCACTTCACAGGGGACGGTCACCCCTGCCCTCGGTGTGATTGTGTCTCCAACCATTTTGAATATCGTTTTATCGCTGATGTCGGTGTGACCTTCGGCACGGTACACGATTTTCTGCTGTAAACTGAATTTGGGCTTCACGTCTTTTGATGAGGAGTTGCAGATCGTGGCAAAAGCAGATAATGTGTCACCTTGTAGAGACAAAACATGGTATCCAGATATACAAATGAATCACTAACTATTTTGTATAATTATGAAATTCAGTATCTGTATGCACTGTTGTGGGTAACCCTTGAATATCAACTAACTCACCAAAGAAACAGGTAGTAAGTCACAGGCACTTTACCTGGAAAGCAAACCCCTCTGTTAACAGAAGCAGACATTTGGAGCTGTCCTTTCGAGAAAGTCCCCACAGTTTTATCCACTGAACCAGACTGGGGACACTGCAAACATATTAAAAACAGACATATTCCACAGTCAACTGACAGCCTCCACCAGGCCCGCCCCTCCCTACACGCAGAACACGCGCTTTGCGTAGGGCCCCGCGATCCATGGGGGCCCCATTTTGCGCAAGTGAATTGAATTTCTCTCAGGATCAATAAAGTATCATCATACTCTGCAAATGCGCAAAGGATGCACGTGCATTTTGCCGAGAGGCGTGCGTAGAGCACCGCCACCAAATCAGCCCGAGGCAGGAGAGAGAGAAAAAAAAAGAGACGAAAGCGCGAAGCATCACCATCTGACCAATCAGCGGTCAGATGGGCCGGCAGGCAGTTGTTTACAGGTAGAGAGTAGAGAGAGAGAGATGGCTTCCAAACGTCAATACGATAATAATAGTAATAGTAATAATAATAACAATAATTATTATTATGTTATTGGAAGGGGGCCCCCAAAATAAAATCCTGCTTAGGGCCCCCACTTGGCCAGGGGCCAGGCCTTGGCCTCCACTCATCACAATTCAAATTCCAGAACAAAATTGTGTCTTTTTTCCAGTCGAGTGTTGAGTTAGGCAATCTTTGCGAAGACCACACGAAGTGAACTTTAAAATTTGACCTTGTCCGATACATTTTACTGCTGTGATGCTGGAATTTCTCCCATGAATTAATAACTTTGATACACAAATGTATTAAGTGGTTTTCATTTTGCCATATTCACCATCACTTGCTGAAATTGTGGAAAAGACTTCGAAACAAACTGGAGCTCTGTTGCCACCGATGAAGGCCACCGCCAGCGTCTGGAAATCTTTGCTTCAACCAGGTACACAATTCTTCCACTTGTGCCTTTGAAGGATGATGGCATTTCTCTGTAACACAGAACCAGAACATAGTAGTGAATTATAAAGATAGATTACAGGGTTAGTGGTATGTTTTAAGACTAAAACCTTCCAAGTATGATAAGGCGAAGCAGCTTTATTTGCATAGCAACAATGCAATTCAATATGTTGTACATGAACAAACACGGACAGTTCCAGATGACAGAGAAAGAATACTGCTGTCCTGAAAGAGCTCATCCCATGTTTGAACTGATGCCTCCTGGCAAACGCTATAGGCCAATGAAGACCCACACATCCAGACTTCTAAACATTCTTTATCCTTGGGCCATCAGATCCTTAAATAACAGTTGAACCAGGCATTAGTGTTTTTAATCTCACAGTAATCTTGCTCATGATGCTTTTATAACGTGTCTACGTTTTTAATTATTTCCCGTTCTAATACTTTCTACTGCTGCATTGATATTAAGTGCTTTTATATTACACGTACTATCAATTTTATGGGTCATTTTGTGCACTTTATTCATCAAACAGACAGCAGCACCTGCAATTTCATTATATTATACGTATAATGACAAATAAAGTGTTCAACAACAACAAAGTTGCTCATGAAAAGTGTGAATAAAAACAAGAAAAAGGTGCATAAAAACAAAAAGAAAAGTTAAAAAGGAAAAAAGCATAATGAAATATAAAATATAAAATTAATTAAAATAGAGCATTAAATATAAGAGTATAAATGTACAACAGTATTGTACATAAAAGCTTCTGCAGGTGTGGTAACAGAGGATCTGAGCTGTATTTTGGGCCTAAACCATGCAGTGTTTTGTAGACCAGCAGTATTATTATCTATTATTATGGAATCCATTCTTTGTGAAATCCATGGAAAAGACTGAATTTCCATTCATGAAATCCATTCTTTCAGGTTTTTCCACCGAAGGCAGTGCAAAAACCTGACAACTGGACTGATGTGGTTCGCTTTCTGGTGTTCAGCAGGACTTGAGCGGCAGCGTTTTCAATCAGCGGAAGACCAGTGAAGTCAGAGTTATAGTCGACTGAAAATAAATGGGTGGATTAACTTCTCTAAATCCTACTGAGACATCAGTCCTTTAACCCTCACTATGCTCTTTATAATAAGCTGTCTTTGTGATTGTTTTGATATGACACTGTTTTGTTTTTTTTAACACCAGAACCTGGAGAAAAGCACAAACTGTTCATCGCTCTTCTTAAGCTCCAAAAACCACTACTGCAGTTGTATCATTGTTAAGCAGCGTAAAAGTAGCTGTGAACTGAAATCTGAGCGCAGACTTGAAAATGTTCATTGTTCACTGGATCAGAGTATTTGAAATACTTTCTTCATTGTCAGACAATATGGTTAAAAATCTCTAGCAGAAACCGAAACATCTTTCCATTATGTATTCACATCTGTACCCTAATAAATTAACAATATCTTCATTGTTTGTCTTATCATTCAGAGTAATTGCTGTGACAAGTACACCAGCAGGTGTCACAAGAGCATCACCTCTTTATGTCTCCTCAGGCGCATGGGTGGAGATCCTGCAGGTGGTGGAAAAAACTGTTGATAGCTGATAACTAGGTCTGTGTTCACTCTTGATTAAAGCTGGACTTTGTGGCTTTGCAATACAGCGAGCATCAGACCAAATGAGGAAACAAGCAGCAATAAAGATAAAAGCTTCGTGCTCACCCCTGAGGGAGTTTGACTTCAAACTTGAAATTATGGATCCCTTGGGGAAGCACAGTACCTGCAAATAAAGTGAGGTTTATTTGATCTTTCATACATTCTTAGAAACCCCTGAGTCTCTTAAGTGGTATGCAATATTCTTAACCTTCTAAAATAAAAATTTTGTGTTGTATCGGGTTGTAATCTTCTTTTTCTGGGCCTTTCTGTGAGGAAGATATATGTTCTCCCTATATGTTTGCTTGTTTTCTACAGGTTTCTGACATCACCAGTCAATTAAAAAAAAACCCATATGTATAAGGTTCCTTTATGACTCAAAATGTTCCTGTAAGCGTGAATGTGGTTAAAATGATTCATATTCTTGGTTAAATTACGGTGACGTCATGAGTAAATGGTATTTAAATCAAGGCTGATTGTGTCGATGCTGAACTGTTGAAGCTGTGAGAAGAATGTGGCAAAATTACTGTGAAGCCACATAAAAAAATAGTGCAGTCAAGGTATTGTGATACTTTATTCCAGTATATCTGCAAAAAAAGTGTGCATTCCCTATTGTGACAACCTAAAACAACAGCAATGTCCAAAATGTCTACAATGTACGTGCTGGATCACACAGTTAACGCCCACAACTTTAGGACCTACCTTGAGCGGTTTTGGCAACCAAGTACTCTTTGATTTTGAAATATCGCACGTGCGCACTGTAGGAATCCTTATTATCTCCAGACCCTTCTGTCCAGTGCACGTTTGCATCCCCTTTAGTCTTCACTGAAATGCTCTTCACCTTGGTGTCTTCTTTCAGATTGAAAGTAATTGTGCCTATAATAGTATCTCCTTCGGAAAACGTGCCCTCTTGGTTCAACGTTTCCAAAATCAAATTTAAGTCCTTGAAGGGAGACATGTTGTCGTTAAATCTGTGCCTTTGTTTATCCGACTGAAGGAGCTTCAAGTCAAGTAGCCTCTAACTGAAACTCTAAACCACAAGCCTCCAGGAAACACAGATCATAACCCTCCCTCAGCGACACACAGCCACTGACAGCACTCACTGCACGTGGTACAACGTCGTAAGCATTTGAGGCAGGAAAGCGGAAAGAGGTGTGGTGTAAATGTGAGCAGTCTATTGTAAAGTGTCTTCATCATATGGGCGGTTCCTGCTTCCCGGAAAACTGTTGTGAAAATGATCATGCATTCCGTTTGGTTTGTTGCCATCGGGAGCTCAGGCCACAAAACGCAGACAGCTGTGTTTCGACAGATGCAGTGACGGTAGGAACTGCTATCAAATGAGAATGAGAATGTTTTGATGAGCAGTCATTGAATCAAAAACTGTTTTGAGAATGAAATAAAATGTTTGAGTAAGAGGCAACATACATGTGAAATAAAGCTTATATTTTCTTTGTGTATTATGTCATATAAGTCAAACATGGATGAGTTGTTTTTGTGATTTTCACCTGCACGAGAATGGCTTAATCCAAAGGTGAACAGGAATGTGTTTTCTTGACAGTCAGGCCTAATAAACATCTCAAAACGCATTACTAACAACAACAACAACAACAAAAACAATCCTCACTTGTCCTCATTGAAACTGTATATTCATAAAAAGCTTCCTCGGTGTGTACACAAAGATCACAACCTGACAACAATAACTCGGCTATGTTGATGAAATGAATCCAACTGAGTCTCCTCTCCTGGAGTTGAACTTCTCTTGCAAAAAATCTCTTGATTTAGCTATGAGTTACTTTGTAAACACGAAACCATACAGCCATGGACAATGACAATAACATACATATTTATGTTTGAAGATGTATGTTTCAAAGTACTAGAAATAGAACATTGGAGAAAGAGACAATATTGTTCATTCGATATTTATTCAGTTGTATTTTCACAAAAAGGTCCTTTCTTTTTGTCTTTTAAAGAGGACAGCGATGAGGGAAGCCTGCTTTTCTCTGGCTGCAAAACAATTAACCCCGGACAGAAATGATACTGACTGTGTCTGATGGATTATTTGGTCGTAGTGCATTGCTAATCTGGGTTGAAAGTTAGCTCATGTGATAACCATATGATAACCTGTTCATTGTGATCATGTGGGGCTATAAATCCCGACATCAGGAATCACAAAACGTTCACTGTGAGCTCATAAAAAGTATGTTGTTGTATTTTTAATTGACTCTTGTACACGCCATACATTGTTCAGTGTTGTCACTTCTGCTGCAGCCACAGAATTTCCTGAAGGGGGCTCTAGTTAGAAATGTTGTTTTAAATCCAGTATGTTATGTGTGAAGAAGTCAGAGGGTGCAACACATGAGGCCATCTTTACCACTTTGCAATAGGAGAAGGTCTATATTTCCTATCGCTATTGTGGATAAGATTAGAATATCAAAACCGACGACCTCCTCTCACGGACACCATTTTCTCAGATGCACTGTATGTTTTAAATGAAACATCTCTGATGAAATGTCATCAAGGTATTATGATGGTGTTCTCAGTTAGCAAAATTAACTTCATATGACCTATTTTTGTAGGAGTCGCAACAGCTGCAATCTAGGTTTTCATTATTTTCTGATTCAGTAAGTAGCCTACTTCATGAACTACTGACAGCTTTGGAATGGCATACACACAATGTGCTAGTTGTATATTTAAACTTAATAAAAAATATATTAATTAGACTACAATATGGATCTGAAAAAAAGAATATAATAATTTGATTTGTAAAGAAGTCAGGATGCTGTCATAAGGTTTATAAACAATTCTTTTCATGCTGTCTTTGTTTCAAAATAAGATGAGACTACCGATCCTTTTGTTTGCCCAGTTTTATTCTCCATCAGAGGAAAGAATATTCATTGCAAAGAAAACCTAAATGAATGAAAACAACTGTTGAACATTGTCTTCATTGTCCATTTATCCTGTCTTCCAAGTTATGTGAGGGATGCATTGAGTTGTAATGGATCCTTTTTGAGAAATACATTTTAATAATAATAAAGATTAGGTTTGCCAGTTGACTTTTAGCAGGATTTATCACATTTTGCCCTGAAAAATGTGACTGATGTAAAGACAGCCATCTCTGTGTGAATATATATTAACTTCTATATAGTTAATAGTACAAAAATATATTGAATAAATTACTTCAAATCAAAAAGGGTTTTATTTTCAAATTTCGATGTCTCATGAAGTGGATTTTTCATACAGTTTTGCCAGTTTTGAGCACAATGCACTTTGCGGTAACTGAAGAGTACTTTCCTCACATCCTCAAAAATGCAGCACTTCCTTATTTGATAGTTTGTGGGCAGAATAGATGCACTAGTGCTTCAACGTCTGCTCCCTTTGTTTGTGAGCATAATAGAGCTGCCCACAATGCAGCCTCTGGGGAATCACATTACATCAATCGCACAAAACAAAGCAATAAGATTATAGGCAAAACACCAATCATTTTAATTGCCCGCTGAGTACTAATCTGACATACAATGAAAACAGGAAAAACTTGCCATTTTCATCAATAATTCATTTGTTTGTACATTTATGGACATTCATATAGATAATGACTATAATTTTGTAACTTTCTGGTTTTATTTTTTCCTCTCTGAATAAACTTCAATCATTCTTTATGTCATTTAATCTATTTGGATTGGCAGTTGTGGTAAGTAGGATTTTCCAATGTTAAACTATCACATATACAAAAAATCTTTTTTTTGTTTGTTTGTTTTTAGTTCAGCGTTGCCATGCGTTCCTGGAATGCCTTATTCCTGTCTTGACTCTGAGAGGCAATGTTGCAATTTGATTGTATGTCATCATTACTTCCAGCTGTTTCTTGTCCTCATTGTCTTTCCCAGACCTCACTCTAATAACAATGATCTCCTTTCTGATCGGATAGAAAAAGAGACCATTTCTGGCATTGCCAATACCACATTCACGCAGATACTTTGTAGAAAAGCCCAATGTCTTAATTCGTTGAAGGCATTTTTATTAAAATTTTTGCTTTGATAATATTTCTTATTCAGTGTCATGTTTTTATTTCACTTTTTTAACTGGTAGGTTTTAAGGCTGTATCTTATTGTATGGACTAATATTAACTATTGATAACATTCTAACTACTGATCTAAATCGCATCAACATTTTGGTATCGATCCACATTAACCGTGTTGGAATAGTTTTGTTGGAGTCCAAGACAAACACACAACAAGTTTCACAATTTTAGTTAGGATTTAAACTTTTTTAAAGCTTTAAAGTAAGAAATCCTTTTACCTGGTTCTTTTTTGCGACTGAGTGCTGTTTGACATTGAAGTAGTTTTGGTGCTCGCTGTTCTGCACATCTGCTCCTCCTGTCCATTGCTTTCACTGAAATGTACTTCACTTTGATGCTTTTAATGCTTTTAAGAGTAAAAGATACGAATCTTACATTATTAATCCCCTCGGGTACCCACGCTGGTGACCTGTCGACTGTGGGAATTGGTCCTGCAAACGACACAGACCCCACCTGCACATCGGACATCATAAAGGAACTGCCATAACTACTCAATTCTAACTAATAGTGATGTTTATTACAAGAATCTGCTGTGCAAAACCACCAGCTGTAATAGTGGAATGTTTGAAGATTTTAAACAAACAACACGCATAATGCAGCTGATCTCACTAATGAGCAAAATGAAAAACAGCCAATTTAATATTAATTTAATTTGATAAAAACCACTGACATGAAAATGAACATAATATCCCATTGTGCATCTATGAGCAACTGGGAGGTGAGAAAGGTACACGTCAATAAAATCAAACTAGAAACCTTGCTTGCAAGGATGAAACTTTTATTTCCTTAATCTTCCAAGCTTTGTCTGGTTTTTCGTCTGCAGTGAGATGTTCGTTGCACGATTTATGCTTTATGCTTTTGTGCTATTGTATATATATCACAACAGTTTAAATAATATATACATTAAAAAAACTTTTTTGGAGAGGCCAGGTTTTTTTCAACATGGCTGCAGTTCTAGTTAAAGATGACAAATCTACTGCTTCCTGCACAGATATGGTAAATTCTTCTTATTTTTGCATGTAATCATCAACATACATCAAACAATCCTTAAGTTATGCAGATGTGCCACTTGAAAGTTTCAACTACTACCAGACCTCAACAATGGATGTTCTACAAACGTGCATGATTGTAGTGTAAAAATAAATTACACAACAGTTCCAACCACACCTAGTAGACACCCCCCCCCCCCCCCCCCCACACACACACACACACACGCTTCCACTCCTCATCAATGAAATTTGCTGCTGATGTTTCTTGTGTTCTGCCAATATTCCTTCAATTATCAAAATCATGCTATTTTATTGTTGCTGCCTTTTTAATTTATATTCCTGCTTGAAAATCATGTTACTGCCTAGATGGAGCTGCTCAGGCTGGTTTAATCTCACAGCAGTTGGAAAATATTTGGATCAGTGTGATAACTATAAATAATATATGTAGCACTAACAGGAGTATTGTATGTTGTCCCCCAGCCATCAGCCCACCCTACACCCCCCCAAAAATATATTTTTTTAATTAAAAAAAAACCTTTTTGTTTGTATATGACGAACTTGCTTCTTTTCCGGAGTTTAAAAGCAGCAATATATAGCAACAAGTGGCTCTGTTGCTTGTCATTGTCTTGTGAAAGCTGAGAAAATCGTATCTTGGTAATTATGCAACTTCCTATTGCATACAGCACTATCAAAGGAATAGACACGTTTAACACTGTCAATGTGCAGCGAAAACACCTGTTGTTCAAATCTTACCCAAAGCATCTTTGTGTGAAGTTTCTACATTCTTCTCGTTCTTTGGCTGTTTTCTGGCATCGTCCTTCAGCTGACAGCAATCATGAGTGACTTTAAATGGCGTGATGGTGAAGGCACGTCAGGATAAATCTTTGTTGTCAATGTTAGACTAACCACTGGTGTAGTGCAGTGTCGTGTAACCCAAGGCAAAGAGTGGAAAACATTAGGGACTCGGTTCACTTTGGAAGGAAGGGGAGCCGGACATTTTCACACTTCCGTTTGGTTCGGATGGTGTTCACATTCACTTCTGGGACCGGACCAAACAGCCTGGAAAAGGTTTCACAGTTGCAACAGCTGCTGGTTTGGGGGTGCTGTCGCCCGGAAACAAACACTGACCACGGAGGAAATAAAGAAGAAACAGGGCTCCTTTTTTGGAAAAGTGGCTCCACATACATGCAACAATTCAGAGATATTCAACAGATCTTTAATAACGTCTATTAGTGAAGTTCACATGAAATTGAAAAGTATAGTCCAGTTTTTAGTGGCAGAGACTCAAAAGTATTGAGTAGGAAATATTTGGCTCCTTTGTTAATTCTTTTAGTGAAACAATACATTTTGGATACAATGTGCATCCATTTCCTTTTACTGGTTCTCTACACAGGAAAGTGAGGTAGAGCAAGTAAATACAAAATAATGCTGAGATAAAGAACACTTTGGATGTTAAACAAGGCATTTAGGGTGTCAGTCATTACATTTGCAGCTAAATGAAGCCAAAAGGCGACCTGAATTGACCAGAAAACATCACACAGTGCAAAAGTCTATTTTATATAACTATCTAAATGCTTGCAATCATATTAAACACATTCATTTTCTACTCTAAATTCACACTAGTAAAAAAAAATATTTCAATATTTCATTCTAATTTCACATTTCAGTACACACTTCATTACAATATCTGATCTTGTCCATAAACATAATTTCAACTATTTTGCATTGGATGAAGAATTTGCATCAGTTGCAGATGACGGGAATAGCAGCGAGTATGATGGAGGAGCTTCGTCTGCTTGAGACAGGAAATCAAAATTCGACGCTGGTGCAGAAGGCACAAAGTTGTATGAGGGAGCTGATGGAGATAGGGCAGGAGGCGGTGGCTGGATGGGCGGGGCTGTGGGGACAGGCGGTTGTGGGACAAATTCTGGGGCATTGGGCGGAGGGTGAAGTGTCGAAGACGCTGCTGTATATGGGTGTCCGTAGAGGTATGGCACCGGTGCGCTACCGTAGGCCCCAGCTGTGGGAGCAGACGGAGACGGGTACCCCGGTCCACCAGGTGGACCGGGGTACACAGGCGGATTACCTGGATATGCAGGTGGTGGTGTTGAATAACGTTGGACTCCTGCGTATCCATAACTGGCTGCTTGTGGGGTTGCAGGATAGGGAGGCATGTACGCTGTGGAGCCAGGGAAGTCGCTGTTACTTGGGCCCCCAACAGCACCAGCTGGGTAACCACCCACAGCCATATCCTCCTGATGGCCAGAAGCAAGGTCGGGAGGTATAATGACCACTGAGAACACAACTTTTGGATCGAAAGAGAAGCTGATGTCCAGGGATACCTGCGAAAATACAGTACATCCCACTTAATAGAAATTTGAAGGAAACAATCAACAAGTTAAAACTTTCTTTTTTTTAAAAAAGATGGGTACATACCTTTAAATGATATGATACTGACATGATGTCACAGTTGTGGATCGTCATTGTCAGCTCTTTTGGGATCTTCATCATACACTTGACCTCTTTTTGAATATGTGCTGTAATACAGTGGTCAACCACTTTCTGGACAGTGTGGGACTCCTGTTTAGTGTGACCGTTGGCACGGTACACAATTTGCTGTTGCAAAGAAAATTTTGGAGTCATTTCGCTGGAGGAAGAATTGTTGATCTTTGCGACAACCACCATTGTTTCACCTGTAAGAAAAACAAAATGTTTCCATTGAAATGTCATGATCTAGAAATGTAATCATGCAAATGAATGCGCCATTATTATCAACAACTTATTCATGTGGCATGAAATAATAGACTCTACCCATCTGTTCCAGGAAATGGCTGTGCTGTTTAAGTAAGTGCTCAGTAAATGAGTAATTAAAGTGTTCAAATATGGTCCGTTTCAATGATCTTACAGATTTGAGAACATCTAATGTCTGAAAACAAATGATGAATTCTCACATATTTTACTCATTCTAAAGCATAACTTATTTTATTAGTAGTTATTTTCATAATGTTGGCTATGACACATCACAAAACAGATGCTTCACATTTATCAAGACGCCTCATTTAAAGAATTTTACTACCTGCAGCAAAGGCCCCTTTGTCAAGGGAGACGTCCATGTTGACGTTTCCTTTCGAGAAAAGTCCGATCTCTTTCTGCTTTGAGCCAATTTGTGGAGACTACAATGCAATAAATAGGGAAAACAATGAGTTTCAGTCCATTTGTAGAGGTTAAAGCTGAAATCAAATAACAATGTGATTGAAATACAAAATTATAGGCGAGGACTCAAAATATAAGCATTTAAAAGCTCCTAACATTAAATTAGCCTCATTATTTTCTTTCTTCCACTGTGTACTGTAATTACTTCCAGTTGGAAGATTATGATTTTTGAGTGCTTTAAAAATGAACTGATGAAAAACAGTTTTGACATAGTTAGCATACTAAATGCTGATGTTATGTACGCAACTTTATAAGGATGAAAATGAGAAATTACAAAATTACAAAACACCAACTTTATGTTGCCCGCTCCCTTTTTTTAGTTTGATTCTTTTTTTTTTAATCTATACTGTCTGAGTTTAAGTTTCTATTTCTTTTAAACTTCTTCACTGGAATGACAACTAACACAAACAAATATGTCACATATATATATATAATCAATTAACCTAGGAAAAGCAGGCAGCCTGTACGTCTCTCAGCTGAACCATGTGAAGTTTAATTCCCACAGTTTGACTTATTAACTTCTGCATTTATCATATAGTGGAGTCTTATTAAGAGCTAAAACACAAATCTGCTGGCAACCATCAGTGCCACTGGAGGGATTCTGCTTTCTCTCAATGAACACAACCGGGTGTTAGTTTGCTTCTAAATGGACTTCTGCCAGGTACATTTGTGAATGGAACACTTCATGAGCCTAAATTGTACGAAACAAAGGAAGGGATAGAATCCTTTCACTGTGCTTATCATTTATGATCTACTTCATAGATACAGTGCTTCCGAAGTCCATCGCCCTCATACATTTTTCAAGCTGTGGGTGTTTTTTTTTTTTTTTTTTGGCTGGTAAAAATACCACCATATTACTCACACATGGATTGTATTGGATTTAGTGCAGCACACGTTACTGCTGTGGAAGTTGTATACATCACAATGGATGTCTTGAATGTGATTACTGGTGTGCATGTGCAGTGTGAACGAGTGTGCTCACATTAAAACTTTAGGAATGTGTATATACTGTATAATACACGAACTGCAGGTATGTCACTGTTTATATTACTGTTTAAAAAATGTTATGATTCATAGAACTGTATAACTCTCTGTCTGCTGTTTGGAGCTGTTGGAGTAGCAAAGATGAGAAAACACAATGGCGCATGTCGTGATGTCAGTATCCACATTCCCATCAAACTGTGATGATACCCAAAACAGACATTGAAAAAGTGAAACTATGGACATTTTAACATACAGTAAATGTCCACAACAAAACCTTTCAAAAGGGCATAATCCTGCTTATTTCTTCATTTTTCTTTTGAACAAACACATTTTATCTTTACCTACGTGTGTGTGTGTGTGTGTGTGTACTGCACATACCATGAGGCCATGAAGATTTGGAATCATTTTGGAGGCAAAAGCGATCTCCTTGTGGGCCGTCGTGTCCATTTTCCAACTCCTGCAAAGCTTTGCTTCCAGGCAGTAAACAATCTTTCCATAAGTCCCCCTGAAGGATGAAGGCATGCTTCTGCAACAGGATACCAGAAGTGAGACAAATTACCAGCTGCAATCAAGAGGCGGACTCAGTTGTGCTAACACAATGTTTTAGCCACTGCCCAGAAAGTACACAAGAGGCACAATAGCAATTTGGCAATTGAAATCACTTTACAGGCCGGTACTTACTCTCTCGGTATCTTGAAGCTGAAATTATAGACATGGTTCCCTCGAGCCAAAACGACGTCTGAAAAAAGAACAATTTTGATGTTATTTCTAAAGGAGAGCAGCGTAGTAATATTACCCACTTCATCCAGTTTACGACACCGTGCAGGTGGTGGAAAACATCAAGGCTATTTTTACTCTCGTGCCACACTGTTCTACCATGCAAATGCACTCACAAATACAATATGTGAAGTGGACTGAGTCAAGTGTGTTAAAATAGGTTCCACTTCTATCTACAAAACCATGTTGGGAACAATATCAAATCGTTAGAATAATTTCTGTATGAATGTCTAGTTTGTCTTTTTATTGTGCAGTTGTGATTTTAGTGCATATTTGGAGCCAATCTACAGAAAGGCCAAAGGCACTATGAGAGATTAAAACTACTTGATCATTCAGCAGTAAGTGAGCAAAGATACAGCAATATTGGATAAACGCCAAACTGTAGAGGGCAAGATTAACATACTGTAACAAGACAAAAAAATTATGTTGCATCTCTGGTGTCCCGTTATTTTATATCTCAGTCTGCTGTAATAATAAACATAAATCTAGACTTTGTAACTAAAGATCGAACTTTAGCAACTGTGTTTTGTGAGCAGATTATACCCTGGAGTGAAATTCAACAGCTTGGCTCTTTAATTCTTAAAAAAAAAAAAAAAAACATCTGTGGAGAGAATGATTAGAATGTTAACATAAAGCAAAATTCAAAGATACATTATGGTGAAAAACAAAGTGGAAACAAAGAATATCCTGAGATTTGGCGACCTGACATTATGTTTGGCACCCCTGGCTTCATACACAAGGAATTTTGTTTAAACAGAACAAGACATTAGTTTGAACTTGGCTTCACCGAGACTACATTGGAATCATTTCAGATTCTTTAAACTACACAGATTTTTTTTAAATTATTATTATTAAGTTGCCTCATAATCCTTAAATGAATTTGAAGTCTTTGAAGCAAATCGTTAAATTCTCATAGCGGCACAGCAGTGGCCCCACCAACTGGACATTACCTTTCTGAACATATAACTCGATGCATAATGTAGGCACGTGTCTTTCTTAATATGTCAATTCACCAAAATAATAGAGAGAGAGAAAAAAAAGGGGGGGGGGGGGGGGGGTGGGAGGCGACGTTTTAAGCGTGGGTAACCCCCCCCCCTCAAAAAAAAAAAGCGCACTGCCCACCCACCTTTACTTTCCTCCGAGATTAAAAACTGCTTCAGTTTGAAGTATCTCCTGTGCGACGAGTACGTATTCGTGCGATCGCCGTTCTTTTGTGTCCAGCGGACATTGGCGTCCCCCTTGGCTTTGACAAACAGCGCGTCCACGGTGGTCTCCTTCAGCAAGGCCAGCGTCACTCTCCCGGTGATCGTGTCCCCTTCCGAGAACGACGCGGCCTCGTTCAGCGCGTCGTACGTCAGCGTCAGGCTCTTCACCGAGGGCATGTCCGTGTGTTCAGCTGCACGACAAACGGGCACAAAAGAAAGGTTGGAAATGTGACGATTGCTTCGCCCCGGCTCCGTCACGAAGGTCTTATAACAGTGTTTCCCAGCAAGTAAACCTGCCGTGGAGGACCAGCCAGTGGCTCGTTGGACACGCCCTTGCCGTCCTGGGAAGCCCTCTGCTGCCATCCACAGTGGGAAAGTGAGAGTGGATGGCTTCTTTAAGAATCAACACACCCTGAGCCTGAGCCCAAATCGCTAAATGGGAAGTTACAGAACAGAGCCCCCTCGTGATCAAAGGATTAAGGGGGAAAAAAAACACTGGAACAGACATGCAGACTCGAGACAACTCCATTAAACCCTCCATGCGGCCCTGAGGGAAACTGTTTGAGAATGAAACATTCAAACCCTGGGTTCTCTCAAACCACATTTTATTATCCACCCATGCTTGCTCGTATGGGTTTGTGGAGGTTTTCTCTGCAAAAAAGCACATAGAAAATGAGTTGTGTTTGGTGCTATATAAATCAATTTGAAATGTATTTGAATCCATCCATCCTCCAAATCGCTTATCCTGTGGATACGCCTGGGAAACATCCTGGATAGACAGATCGCCAGTCTGTACTCGGAGATAGGCAACTACACGCACTCACATTCACACCTTGGGCCAATATTAGCATCAATCATTAACCTCATGCATGTTTCTGGACTGTGGGAGGAAATTAACCTTCATATGTGAATTTGTGACCGTCTGTCTGTGTATATACAGGGTTTAATTCACAGATGGAAAACTCATTTTCCTAAAGAGCTACATGGAAATTAGCGAGACATACGTTGTGCTCAATAAGAATTTAAGCAGTTCTATGACACACTTTTTATAATCTACATTTGCTCTGCATCACTTTGTCTTTCCCAGCCCTTGTCTGGAAATTCTAAATTTCAAGTTAATTAAATAATCAAATTAGAGCTATATTTACACCGCTGAAAGAATTAGACACAGCCATTAATGTAATTATAGCCAATAACCAGACAAATCTAACAAGTTTAGATGTAATAAAACCAGTAATAACAGTAAATATAATTTGGTATTAGGATTTCCCAGTGATACACTGAGGGCCGGTCAAGCAGAGCTAAAGGGCCACATATATGGTCCCCGGGCCTGATGACGCTCAAGTCTGGCGTAAACTGTGTAATCAAACTTCTGTTTGGTTCCTACTGTAACTATGATTATCTGAGGTACAACACTACCACCTTGTGATCCAAATGGTGTATAGCATCAAACATTTTCAAATTGCCCTTACAGTGCTTCTAAAATCAAATCACGATTGTAATTATTCTTCCAACCTTCAACTGTAATGTTTGCTGTTGATAGTTCATGGACACATCAGAGGGACTGCTGAGACTGGGCGGTTTAGAGAAGCCAGGATGAGATTGTGGATATATTGGACAAAGGATGTTTAGAAGTGGAGCTGGTGAGGAAGACTTGAGGGACTATTCTTGGAGGTTGATATGGAGATGATCGGAGTAACTGTACTGCAGAGGAAGCAGAAGGTGAGGTGCAAATGTGGTCAAGAAGCTGCTGTGTTTTTGCAAACAAATGACAAAGTAGGCCATTTGCAATCAGTTCACAAAAAAAATGTAGTACAGATAGACTTTGACAAATGAGCTTTGCATTGCTACTTTATACCCTTCTGTGAAAGTAATCAAATTCTTTCTTAAGACAATGCTTTTAAAATCACATTAACACATTGAGAAATGTCCTGTGGGCTCAAGTAATACCATTACTTTCACTTGAATAAAAGTGGCTTTTCTTGTTATTTTTTTACAACTCAGGGAACAGAACAGTACGCTGTACTAGAAAACAAACTTTCAGTAGCTTCTTTCATACTTCTTGACCGCAATAGTTGTGATAAAATACTTTCACATTCACAACTGTAGTGCATGGCTCTTCTGGGGAGAATCGCTAAAGAATCAGGTCAGATATTTATCAATAGGGTAAATATCTGATCTGATTATGTACTGATAAAAATAAAAAAAAGAGGATAAACTTAGCAGCATGTTCTGGTTAGCTTATATTGATTTCCCCTCCCCATTCCATAACGGTGGAGATCAGCAGAAGTGTGACATTGCGTGACTACAAATCCAGTTCGGATTCTGAAAATACAAAAACATATTCGGCGTTAAAACAAAGAAAAAAAACCCCGTTTCCATTAAAGTTATCATTCCTCTACTATACCGGTCCAGCCCACTCTACATGAAACAAGGCTGCATTATGCCGCACGGGCCCTGAACTAGAATGAGTTTTGACACACCTGGGTTATAATCTTGTATGGTGTTGCGAATTAATTGGTTTCCCAGGTAACTCTACCCCCCCAAGACAACGCCAGTGACGTTTCTATGACCTCCACGTTACCTGAGCACGTGGGGCTGTCAATGAGTGACATACGACTTCACCGGACAAGGAGACTCGCTCGCCAAAGGTGCGAAACCTTAAACTTTGTGACTGCGGTTGAATTGCCTTTGCAGGGTGTTTTTTGTGTGTGTTTTTCGTAGGTTTTTAATAATTACACTTAATCGAATATAATATACGTTTTAGAAGAAGTCGTCTTTTTCGGTGAAGCAAAATTTTGCGGTGGCATGAAAGGCACATTAAAGATGGCTGCAATACAGAACACATGAGCTGTCAATGCAATGAATATAATTGATTAAATAAATAATTCTTCAAATGCAAATAACAAGATTTTGTTTAAATTTAATATAAAACTCATGAGTTATCCCCTACGCCAGGGGTGGGCAATCCTTGTCCCTGAGGGCCGCAGCCCTGCACGGTTTCAAATGTGTCCTCACATCAACACAGCTGACAGCAATTACTGGCTCATTATCAAGCTTTCTGCAGAACGTCATCACGATAACTCAGGTGTGTTTGAGCAGGGAAACATCTCAAACATGCAGGGCTGTGCCCTCGAGGACCAGGATTTCCCACCTCTTCTCTACACACACACACACACACACACACACACACACACACACACACACACACACACACACACACACACACACACACACACACGCCGTGTCTCAAGCTTGTTTTTGTTGTATTGACTACTGATTTGGATATTCAAACTTAAATTATCATCCACTGTACACTGAGTGAAATATAAGCTTAGCCATTCACTGTCACAGTTTAGCAGAAGGTACATGTGTTAAAAATTACATTTCAAAGTGTCTGCAATAGAAATGAGCTGAACAGTTTCTTGTTGGCCTGCAGTGAGGTTGTTTAAAAAAAAAAAAAAAATCCCAGTTGCGATCAGCTGGTATGTGGTCAACATGCAGTACCATGGAGACTGTTACCCTGCCAGTGTTGTGAGGGCAGTGGCAAGAGGAGGGGTAAATGAAGCCAGGGCAACAAAACATTCACAACAATGCGAGGAAACCAAAGGACTGTTTAAAACCATCTACATTTGGAAAATAAGTGCATCAGTAGAAGACGGAACAAATAGATATCCTTCAAAATTGTTTCAGGTTAGTACCTGGTAGCCGGTTGATGCAAATCTTAACGGTTGTTTGACACACACACACACACACACACACACACACACACACACACACACACACACACACACACACACACACACACACACACACACACACACACACACACACTTTACTGTTACCTAAAAAGTTAGGAGTGACTACACGGTGGATGTCTTTGACACATGAAGACTTAATCTCAGTGAATTTCTCTGGAAGCCAAATGACCATTGTGAGTCACAGACATGTGAAAAATATGGGCTAATTTGTTTTGCGAAATCAGTATGAGCATTGATTTAGCAGGAAATGCCATCTCCGAGTGACATGACCTTATTTGTGGTGTTTAGTAAATGAGACAATTTTCCAATAGCTTTAGATTTATCATGTTTACAAAGTCCTGAAGATGTGCATAACAGAATACTATAAACATGAGACGTGAAATGTTAAGCAAGCCCACTTGACTTATAACCTTTAATATGCTGCTCTACTGGAGGATCAAGCTATTGTTTGTTGGTGTTTTTACTAAAATCCTTAAGAAATCCATTTCTTTAAAGGAAAACGTGAAAAAAAGAACTTGAGTTGTTTTATAAAGTGTATCTGATCATTTAAAACGTTCAAACAGTGTGGCTCTCAGTGTAAAGAATTCATGTTTGTTCTGTGTGTGTATGATTTTTTTTCAGGGTATATTTATTTTTAAAAGTTTAGTTGTGCCCCCCCCCAAAAAAACAAAACAAAACAACTTAAGTAGTTTAGTTTGTAGAATCCAGTTGTCTTATACAGTCCCCAGGCCGGCTTTGCAATTTTATTTCTTTTTTGAAGAATTACTCTTCAATGAACCCGTTTCCAAACAAAGTTTGAGCCTTTCCTGCAGAGGTGAGGGGTTGTTTTGTTAGGCATTAAAAGTCTGGGTCTTATTTAAAAGAGTCTCGGTTCAGATCCAGCAGGGGTGTCAAACACATTTCAGTTCACTGGCCACATACATTCTTATTTCATCTTGAGTGGGCCGGACTGGTAATGTAGTACCATAATAACTTTTAAATTTAAACTAACAACTTTCTGTTGTAGTGTGGAGTATATGTGATGAAAATGTCTATTTTTCCACAAGACCAAATAATTACTATTTAATTGAAAATAACGACAGTCTCAACATAATACGATGTGTTGTGTCCACGACTCTAAGACATTTGTTTGAAAAACAAACAAAAACAATGTTTTCTTTGAAATATTTGGCTGGTTGCTTGGCTGGATTGGAGCCTCTTCTGAGTGATTTTTGCACACAGACCTTATGTCTGATATCACTGAGTTAGAGAGTCTGGGTCTGTTTTAAAAAACCTGTTTTCATTGATTAATAATTTTTTTTTCTTTTTTTACCTCCTAAAGTCATTAAAGAAGGGCTCAGAATAAAATGCATGATAAATATATAAGCCTATAGTAACAATCTTTAGTTGGTTTAGTCAGTTTCTCTTGCTAGTCAGGGTTATGTGCCAGTGTTAACCTTCCATATATACTGAAAGAATAATCAGAATTAGGAAGAAAAAAAACAAACATTTATATTTGTATTTATGTCAAAATGTATTCGCCCTCTTGCTGATTAGTAGATACGGATGTTGTAAATCAAGGCAACAACTAAACTACATCGGTTGTGAGCAGCAAGACTGTCTGAGCAAGTGTGGCAGAAATAAGAAAGTAATTAAAATAGAGAAAAGTGAGCAAATCAAATCCTGCTTAGGGCCCTCATTAAGCTAAAGACAGCCCTTCATAGTTTGAAACTCATCTACATAAAAGAGAGATGAGACTGGTTGTTCGGCGGCGCCTGATAACATTTGTCTGCTCTGGACGGCGGTGGACCATCTGTAGCCTACCAGCAGATGCAGCTTCAGATCACGAGAATCACAAGACGACCTCGTAGCTGCTTGTTTGACGACGTTTTTCCTTTTTTTTTTCTTTTTTCTTTTGAGGCCAGAAATTCTGCTGGGCACTTATTACACATTTAAAATCTTACATTGAGGCACACTCTTTGTAAAAGTAAGCACTATTATATATATATATATATATATATATATATATATATATATATATATATATATATATATATATATATATATATATATATATATATATATATATATATATATATATATATATATATATATATATATATATATATATATATATATATAAAAAAGACTTGTTCTTTTGTAATTGATCTATTAATGGTAAAGACTTAAATCACATCCCCCAGTAGAAGCTCATTAATCTATGTGTGTGTATGTGCTCCTAGCTGGATAGGTTGTATCCCTGCATTGGGAGAAAGGGTGCCGTGGTCAAGTCCAGTCTTTATTAAGATTAATGAACAGCTTGACATTTTTAGTCCTCTGTCTAAATCGATAATTTTAATACTCATGAGGGCCAATGGGGATCTAAGCTTGTGGAACACACATTGTGGCCACAGGGCGCATGTTAAATGTCCAAGTGGTAATCAATGCAAAGAAATTAGCTATTGATCTCTTATAGTTTTGTAATAGGTTATCTATTGGTTTGCTCTTTCGGAAAATTCCAATATCAATCGGATGGAATTGTGCTGGTAATATTGCTGTGGGGGGAGTGTGTGCATGTGTATGCATGCACATCCGCCGAGCACTTTCGATGTGTGTTTGCATGTGCATGCGGGGTCACATTCTAATTAGCACAGAGGGCAGACTGTAAATAAACATGTTGAGGAGCAGATTGCTGATCCACAGTTCATTACCAATGAGGCCGAGGACTTCTGATTGTTTTTGCAGCGCTGATAAGAAGAGCATGTATGTGAAATAACCCCATTTTCTGTTTTTCTTTGTATATGTGCTCATTATTCTATTTTACATATGCTTGGTTTGTATATACAGAATACAAATCTTATGTATAGGTGAATCAAAGAACTGATATAACTGCAGTTTCAACCCTGATTTCTCAGTTTTTATGAAACCGATGCCATATAGATACACACACTTTTGTTGCATTTGTATCATTGGCCGATAACTCCATGTAAAATGTATTTGACTTGTCATTGGCTTTTGTTACCAGGGCTAGTTTGACATGGACCTGCTTTGTTGGGGCAGTGGTGAGCTCGGCCAAGTTGGACATGGCAGCCAGAGTGATGTCGGTCCGGCGGAAGCCCACCTGGCGAGGCTGGGCAGTGTAAAGCTGATGGCGTGTGGATCCAGCCACTCTATTGTGGTGACAGGTAGACGCTCACCAGTCCATGTGCAAATCTGGTTATCATGGGGGAGGGGGGGTACATCAAAATTGTGATTGTTATTTGATGTTGAAATTGATTTTAAAAATCTATTTTAGTGAGTTTTTGCTAATGGCTCAACTAACAAAACCATTTATCAGAGGGCGCAGTGCAGCACCTGTGGATCATTTTGGAATACAAACTTACTAAGTATGTTTAACTGAAAGAGATATTTTTATAATAGCGTAAATGCCACATTGCTTTGCCCCTTTGCTTCAGCCAAGCATCACCTTCTCCCACTTTGATGCATTTATCTTACACATCTCAAAAACGTGTGGAAATTTTTTGAACAGCTGCACAAAGAAAAGCACAGAAAGTGAGGGTTTCTATTTTTAGAACTTATTGAAGTAAGTCTAGTAAACCAGATATAGTTTGCATTTTTGCAACTTACACTTTGTATTGTGGAGCAGTTGTGCTCAGATATGTGTGATATAGATAGGTATAGGCAATCTTTGTGAAATATGTATAAATTCAGTCCGTTTTACAGCACGGTGCAACAGATTTGATGGTATAGTTGTCATGTAAAAATGTTTCTTTATACTGACAGGAAAGTCTTAAAGTATATATGTAAATTATGATTAATATTTTAATTGACATGCTTTATTGTCTTGTGTGTTAAGGATATACATTCCTTTGCATAATTATTCATCACTTTTTCTATTCATCAGACAAAGAGCTGGATATGACATGAGGCATGAGACTGGTTTCTGATTAAATTAAAAACAATCTTGGATTATTATACCTTTATTTGAAATTCTAATTTAACATTCACCGAACTATAAATACAAATATTATTCACTAATATGCTGAAATGAGCTGTAGCAAACATTGTTTGTTGAAATACAGGTCGACCACACTCTAATAAAAGCAATTTTTTAAATAAATAAATAAATATATATATATATATATATATAGTTGCTTACACAGGTTTACTGTGCTAGAGTCTTTAGCCTGCTGGTTTTGCATTTTGGCAAGTTCTATGGAAGTGTATTTGAAAGCTATTGTGTAAGCTACAGTATCCTGTCTGATGTTCTGCTTCTGGAAGCCACTGTTATCCGCCGAGGCTTTAGACTATTTGCAGAACAATTAGCTCCAAGAGAGATTTGTTCAGAGGATGAGTAAGCAACTGAGCCCAGTGAATTCATTAGGCGCGATCGTAAATAGCGTCTGGGTTTTGAAGGACCTGTTTTCCCAAACTGCTTCGAGTGTGTGGTAGTGAATATGCTGAAAAGAGCATTATGTACTGGCACAGGAAAAAGATGTTGTGCAGTGAGTTCAAATGTCCACATTTGCAGAGGTTTACAGACGGCGTGAGGTGTCTTCCCTTTCCTGCCCATGAGGTAATACTGACCTACTTATTTGCCAATTTGATAGAAACCCTGACGACAGGAAGCAAGGCGGCTCTTTCAGTACATTAGCTTGCAGCGGTCATAAATCAGTAGCCCAGATAAGTCTTATAGATCACCCCAACACAGGGCTCCTATACCTCTACCATCATTACAGGGGAAAAAGTTGACATTTTTGATTGATTAAAATGGTTCAGGCTAGCTTAGGCTAAATCATGTTAAGTGATGTGACATTGCAGTTTCACATATCATATTTCTGTCAAGACAATGATGGTGGAAGGCATTGTCAAGGCATGATATCTGACAACAGCAGACATCTGGAGGGACCGGAGGAGATTTATGGGAAGGTTTTAGTGGTCTGAGGGAGATGAGAGAGAGTAAAAAGTGGCCCTTTTTTGTGCATTGTCACTTCCCGAGCGACTGTAAATTTTACCCCAGTGCTGTTGGGAATAGGAGACATTTACACATCCTGACAAATTGCCTGCTGTAAAAGTATTTATTGGTCTTGTCCTCCCTTTATTCTTGGCCAACTCACAAACACATGCCCCTCTCAGAGACACAGAAATATTTATCCACAGGAAATTTATGTGACACACGTTTATGCGGCGTACCTGAGCTATAGCCCCAGACACAACATAACGGTGTCATGTTGAGAGCACCGGACTTCTCTTAATGTTTTAATAGAGGATGAGTTGAGTAGGTCGTAATGGTTTTATATCGGCCGCAACGTCTCCAGTCACTGGCTGTTTGGACCTCTTGGCTTCAAAAGGGCTCGTTTATGGAAAATGAGTGTGGAATAGAAATCCATGAGGTGTGCAGATGAATTAAGAGCGACTTCATGTCTATATCCTACCCATGCGAGCACGCTCGTACGCCTTATTTGTTGCACCAAGGTGATTTATGAACTGATAGGAGGTTGTCATCCTGGTGATTAACTGTAAACCAGATGTAGTTCTGAGCTTGTGGAGTGCGTGTGAATCTCAGTTTTGCTGTAAGCCTATTGTTTGTGTTCACTTTTCATTTTTGACACGTTAAAAAAATGTGGTTTATGTTGAAAATATTTCCATGTTGACTCAGTTGCAAATTATATGGTGTAAATTATCATTCACAGTACACGCATGTCAACCTCAGACAAGGTCAGAATGATTGCTAGTTTGTCAATTTAGTCTCCTCTGTTGACTTTCTGCTCCATGTTCAAATATTGCTCCGCATCATAGAAATGCATTATCAAACTCGGCCACTGGGTGGCACTGTGAGACTGCTGATGATGTTGCGGTGGCAGTGGCGAGTCGGTGGGAAAAGGGAGGCTCACACTCTTACCTCACACTCAGACAGAGCTATAATTTACTAATAGTGTGGGAGCCGCCATTGCTGTTATCTTTTAATAGATTTGTACGGGGGAAAGCAGGTGCCTGTTGTTAATGCGTCCAATTGCCCAAGTTGCCTACAGAATTTAGGGCATCCATCACTGTCGTCGCCGGTGACACCCTGTCGTTCTACTTCACGCGGCGGGCCGGCCGGGCTGGGTTGGTAACAGATGAGGCTTCTCTCTCCTCCAGACGCCCACAGTCACACAGAGACAACCACCATACGTGCCTGCACAGCCACACACACACACACACACACCGGAAAATGCACAGCTATACTACATTCTTAGAGGGCAAACTAAACTGAAGCCCATCGCAGGAAGAATAGAGTACATTTATTGTGCATATATATATATGTGTGTGTGTGTGTGTGTGTGTGTGTGTGTGTGTGTGTGTGTGTGTGTGTGTGTGTGTGTGTGTGTGTATGGCATTAAATGAACACAAACAGGATTTTGATCAATTCAATAATCATGTTAATAATAAGACATTTTTATATAACTTGAAAGTAAACTTTTATGTGGAAATGATCTATAAACCAGTATTGTATGCCATTGTTGTAGCAGTGTCATTTATAGCTAATTATTTATTACTATTATTATTGTTGTTTTCTTATTTTATTTTATTAAATTTTTTTGCATCAACACATCATTTCATAATGCCACTCTTTGTCACAGTGACGGGCCACTGCCACAGTGTTGGCTTTGAACACTGACTGGCTGGAGCTTTTGTTGATTAACTTCCCTGTGTGCAACTAAAGCATGTGGCCTGTCGGGTGTATGTAACGGTGGACACTGCCTCTGCTTCCTGCCACTTTGCTGAAGATCATCGCAAATCATTGACAAGCTCAATCTCCTCTTGCCTGAGTCATATGGGCTGAAACCGAGAGTCCATTAGCAACAATAGAAAGGCCTAAATCAGCCAGCAATGACTTTGTGTACCATTTATACAAGTATTCAGGAATTAAGTAGATTTTTTTTGTTTGTTTTGTGAACTTAATAGCACTTTATCCTATGTGACTCTCGTCTTAATTTGTCATGCTTTGATGTTAGTGTTTGTTATGAATACAAGTCTTCCTGCTCGCTTTCAGTATACAGATTTTTCTGTCAAGCCAGCTGACTTTTGTCATGTGCTGTGACAGCTTGAACATCCTTAATGTCGGTAAAACGTGGTTTTCATGTTGGAAAGGTGAGAAAATTGGTGCCGTTCATGGCACATTTGATATCTGGCACATTAGACGCATTCCTGTCCGTCAATTACCACACAAGTCCAAAAATGTATTCAATGCTTGAGGTTCAACACATTTGACACTTGCTCATAATCATATCATATTTAAGGATAGTTATATTATGGCCTCTCTGATAAACTATGTTGACCATATGTGAACATTAATACCCCAACTACATGATATATGTGATACTTATATATTAAAGCATCATATGAATAATGCACAGCAGTAATTTGTCTGGATACAGAAGATGAGTTGGGTTTACATTGGGAACGGACTGTGGCCTGAAAGACGGCAAACTGAAACATGACGAAAGCAAAGGAGCAGTATAACTCCACAGTTACGATCCTCTTTGTCTGCTTTGGCACTGAAACAGTTTTGTCCCCATCTGAGCTATAGTTACATATTTTCTTTACCTGGAGTATCCACATGTTTCACAGCACTTATTAGATAACAGTGTATTTGTTCATTTGTCTTTAGTCGAAAAAAAAAATACTTTTTGTGCAAGGTGGCATTTGTAGAAATAGTTGTTACAGGTGGCATAATGTTTTTAAGCTTTAAAAGACCTAAATCAGTATGAGTAACAGTTAACTACTGTAACTTACAGTACAGAAGTCTATTGAGAAATAATTCCCTTTTCTCCCCTATGATACATTTCAATTATCTTATTTAAATGTGCCATTTTAACTTGTTTTCCTGTTTGGTTATTTAAAAAAACAATAATATGTGGTTACAAAATGTCTATCAAGTTACCAGAGAAAGTTTCCCAGTGGATTATGTTTGGCTACAACAGTAGTTAACACACCAAATTACCAATAATATACACATAAGAAATCTTATTTTTTTTGATTGGTGAATTATATCTTGCATATAAATCCACATATAGCTGATTTATATACATTTTTATATTTTAACTTTATAATAATGTTTTTATTCAACTGACAAATTAGTAATAAAACATGTTGTAACGTAAAACATCTTTAATTACTAATTTGTCAGGTAAAAAGAAACAATGTCATAAATGTATATATAGTCACCAATTTATTTCATATCAAACTTACAACAACCAATAATAAGTGCAAATTATTGACATATTAACTTTGTGCAATCAGCAGATTTATGCAAACCACACTTGACAACAGCTTTTCCCTTTTAACATTATTACATGACTTTTAACTGTACACTGTACCTGTGTTAAATATTATGGATTTGCATGCATCATATGAAATAAAGGCAGACTTGGTAGGATTTTTTTCATTTTTGTTTTACATTTTTTTTATCTTAATTTCAACATGGGGTGAATGGAAGCGATTTAGAAAACAATTTCTGACTATATTCATTATTTTTGTAGTGTACAGAAATACAGTATTTATTCACATGATGATTTGCTTAGCCATAACGTTTACATTATGAATTGAATTATTGTTATTTTTTTTCAAAAGCATTTTTCTATACATAACTATTTACAGATTGAATGGTTTTGAAAAATGTGGAATAATTTCAGTGCGCACAGAGATTCCAAAAAAAAAAAAAAAAAAAAATCTTGGCAAACTTTGCTTTGAATTCTTGACCCTCTTGCTGCACCCTTGAGCTAAGCCAGGGGCACCACATTGCTCACAGGTTTGCCCTCCGCCCTGGAAAACACTGTGTGCAGCTGTGTTTCTTTAGACCCGGCCTGAGAGTTGGAGGGTATACAGAGGTGCCTGCTAATACCTTGTTAGGGTTGTTTCAGTTGCTGGGTCTCGGCGAGGTCACTGTCAGTACTGCTTTAGTTCGAGGCCCTTGATCTGCGGCGTGGTGGATGAAGCCAAGGACTCATGTGCCGGCCGTTTGTGACCTATGAGTTTGTGCTGGAGGCCTTGCTCTTATGACGCATACGGACTGGTGGAAGCTGCTCGTCGGCTGTTCGAATGTCGCAAGCAAGAGTGAAACAATAGTTGAGGGATCTGTCGTTTTTTTTCCCAATCGTGTGCAGTTGAATCCGGAGATGTTTGGCATAGAGACAGGATGTAATCCCGACAAATTTACAAAAACGTAGGACTGAGTAGTGGACTGGTGGGTGGAATTGCCTTATTCATTTTTCCTTTTTGCCCCCGCCTTGTTTTTTCTTCGCTTCTTTTTCCATATGAGTTATGAAGCTTGGTCAGGCCTCGGTGTCAGGTGTTAAACAGCATCTGAAGGCTGTGACCCAGCTTCCTAACCCTCTCTTCCTCTCTGGCATCTTTCTTAACATAAAACAGAGCCTGCTCTCTCAACATAATTGTAACCATCGTTTTACTTTTGCACTGTTTTTCCAGTGCATGCTGTTGATAAGGGCTGCACCCATTTGAATGCGTTCTTACGACACTGCCCTCGTCCCTCTTAACGTGAAACAAGCTCAGAATTGTTTCAGTGACGCTGTGACATCCTGCACTTGTTGGCAATAACAAACGCAGTCTGGACTTTTTAGAGTGTGTTATATATAGCTTGTCAGTAAAAGCAAGTATCGATACAGCCTCTATTCTTTTGAGCCGTCATAAAAATCCTGCAAATCGCTGCAAACACGGATCGACACATAGCTCCGTCTATTCAGTTATGACAGTTATTAAAATTGAGTAGAACAGACAGAGTTTGCTCTCAATTATTTGCTTCTAAAATCCAATACATTTTTGGGAAAAAAAAAAAAAATCTATAGTAAGAGGAATGGGCAGTTGACCTGACGTCCAGCAGATCCTTATTGGCATTCAGGGCACATTTATCACTACATTCAGAAGGATGCAAAAAAAGTCTGAGGTAGATACTGGCAGAAAGAGACATACAGTCGCAGCAGGATGAAAAAAAAAAAATCCTCAAGGTGCACACATGACCCTGCTTTTCTGCCTCAAGGAGTTGGTTCTCTGAGAAATATATAATTCACTTGGACTGTCAGGAAAGTGCGTTGTAAATATGGAGACCTATTTTCTCATTTTCTCTTCCTCTGCCCTGTCGTTCTTCCGGGCCCCCTGTGCCTGTAGGCAAATACACCTTTACCTATGTATTTTTATTGTCTTGTTTAATGTTTGTCAAAGAGTGCAATACTCTGAATAATTCTTGGAAAGTATTGGCCATCCCCGACATGACAACTCCAATATGTCTGCTTGGGACCAAGCACTGAGGGGAGCTTTGATAATAATTTGCCATTTAGCTGTGTTGATGTTTTCCTATAATTTCCCAGTTGGGGGAAGGTGAATAAGCAAAAGAAAATAGGAGGAAAAGGGAAAATAACCCTGTCCTTGCATCTCATCCTCTGTCTCACTTACTGGTCTCTCCCTCTTCTTTCCAATCTAGTGCTTCCCCTTGATCCCTGTGCTAATTTGGTTGAGCAGGTTAAGCATTTAGTTTTGCACCTCGTTGCTTTTTGAGGTTAATCATAGAACCTGGGTGTTTATATTGCTGTAGTATGGGCTTAACTCTCTCTTTCTCAGCCGAGCGTGGAGCACTTGAAATATATAGTTGACCACCCTGCAGCCAACATATTTCTCTCTCGGCATCTCCTTAAATAAAAAAAGAGAAAAGACAAACGCTATGCAGAACAAAAGATCAGGGAGGGAGGGGCCTCGCCAATTAGCAGCTAATGAGACAAGCTTGTGAGGATATCCAAATTCTCAACGTGTTAACGTTTACAGACCCCCCCCCCCCATCTCCCGACTCCTTCAACCTATGCTTCCCCCATCCGCCCTTGCACCCAGCCTATTGTAAGGCGGGAGAGGGCACCTCTGAGGCGCTCCATGTGATTACTCACACATGGCTGTGGCCCTGGTGCATTGAGTGCAGAGTAGGATAGCAAGAAAGAACTGCATCATGTATGGGTAATGTAAAAATGCTTGACTCACACACATGGCCAAAGCTTTTTTTTTTTGTTTTTTTTGTTTTTTTAATTTCACTTGCCCTTTTCCCCTCCAAATCACACACACACTTACCCACGCAACCACCCCAACACAGCACTACCTCATCTTCTATAGATAGTTACACAGATCCAACGAGGCACTGTGTCCCCTGCCATCCGGTCTCAATTTTACTTAATATAGTACGGCCAGGAATTGGGTGGGTGGGTTGTGGTTGGGACTCTGGTGAGGGAAACACATTTGATAAGTGAAAAATAATATGCCAAGAGAAAAACCAGCCATCCCCGTTGCCTTTGACATGCTTTTTAACAGAGATGTCTGTGTTGGAATGAAAATAAAATCTGCTTTTGTAATAGAGATCTTTGGACAGCCTTGAATGATTTGCCACTACTCCTTTCCGGACTCATTTTCTCCAGAGTGTGCATTGGGAGTGTGTTGGGAATCTCAGTGGGGGGAATCAAATGTAAGTTGGCCTGGAAGTGTTGCAGTAAACAGTGAGGAAAGCAAACACAGGCCAGATCAGGGAATATCATGCGGTGTAATGTTTGGACTAAAAAACCGAAATGTGTAGTGGAACAGCACAAACTCCACTCTCCAAAGGGACTTCTAATTGATTCTGTGCTTCATTACTGGTTTTCTCAGGGATAAATGGACATCTCACTTTAGTATGAAAACAGAGCAACAGACATTTTAAATGGATGCCACAATGATTATTGCGATACGGTTCGCACACAGGTTTGGCAGCGGATGATTGCTTTATTGTTTTAGTTTTTCTTAAATTATATTATTTTTTTTTTTTCCATGAAGGTAGCGGAGAGTAACGGCTCAAACACAACCTTAACCTTGACTGAAACAATTAAATGAAAAGCAGAGAATTGAAAGCGAGAGGTTTGGGAGCACAAAATAATCCGGGGCTCCACTTGATGTGTTATTTGTCAGGGGCAGTACATTTGTGCATGTTAACTAACTGTGCCACTGGACTTGGCCTGCTCGTAATAGGGTTCCAGCGCAAACATTTTCTCTCAGGGATTTCTATTATTAATTCTGTCTGAACACATCCATAAATGAATAATGAAATAAATAATGAAAACGTTATTACTTTTGGCAGCTGGGTCATTTCTCGTTTCCTGCTTTTTCCTCCGCTTGTTTCCTACTAATTAACTTTCCAAGGAGTTGTCCTCCTTTTCCACTAAATAAATTTCATCAGTATGGCAATGTGCGTCCGCGCCGTGTTGTGAAAAGACAGCAGCCACTGTAATACGCAAGTCCTTCACTGGTTGCTTGTCATTGTCAAAGAACGATAGATTAAATATATTCTTTAAATTAGTGGCACGCAGCTGGGACACAGCTCTCGGGATATTTTGCCACAACAGGTGGATTCACATGTGCCATGGGAAAGACCAACCTTGGAATAAAATATTGAAAATGTGTGAAATAATTTTTTTCGACCCTGTATCATAACAATGTGACACTGCTGACCAGTGAGCCCAAGGATAACATGTTTTTCACTGGCTCCTTTAAAAAAACAAAAAACAACTACGGTGCAGGAAGCGCTTCAAGCGATATCCTATTTGGCAAATCAAGGTCCCGTCCCTGCCTCCTCGGCTCCTTCGCCACTCATCTCCCTCCTCTCACATGGCTGCCCTGCGTGCCCCAACAGCCACGCTGTTAAAGGCTGGTGTGCCGGGACAGAGGCTTGCCGATAAGTAGCCCTCATTTAATATGGATCTTAAAGAGGGCAGTAAAGCTAAAGCCTCAGTAAAAGCCCCCCCCTCCATCCCCGCGGCATTGCTATACAGATGACTCTTCTCTCTCTCTCACTCTCTCCTCATTAGAGTGGTTGCAACTCTTTCAAACTGCTCCTTCCCTCTTTCTCTGCGTTTTACTGTTAATTAGTTTGCTTTGTAAGGTTAGACATGCGGACGGAGCAAGTTTGGGTGTGTTTGGCTGCCATCTGTGTGCGTACGGCTCTAACTACGTACAGATGGTGTGTGCTTACAGACAGGTTGCTTCTTGTGTGGAAAGAGAAAAAAAGGAAAGAAAAAAAAAAAGCACAAGAGACGGTTTTGGTTATTTTAACAAGATTTATGGCCATTCTCACAGGTAACTGTTTAAGCCATAATGATGATTGTTAGTCAGCTGTCAAAAAAGGGTAATTTAAGGCGAGAGTAAGACGGCAAAGAGAATGTATATTTCTTCATTTAGACGCTCTTGGTGATGAATCCTGTTTGAAAAATGTACTTTGTTAAATTTCTAACCGTGTAACATATTGAACTAATTGTGATGCGGCGACTTGAGAGAAGCTCTAAAAAATTGTGACAACTTAAAATACAATTAGCCACTCAGTGAACCAGTGAACCAGGTAAGTAGAGAAAGAGGCAGAAATTGCAAAATAATTGCTTGACAAGGTCACAAAATTAGAAAACATAATCAAATAAAGAGCTGACTGACTTATTTATGGCTTTGGTTCCCTGCACTGAAGTGTCTCATTTGGGTCCCCATTAAATGTAAAAGTTTAAATTTGACATTCAGTACAAGACAAATTGCAAAAGACGATTACTGTTTAAGTGTTACACAATCTTCACGAAGCTGTACTAAAACCTGCCGTTTAATTTATCGTGCGTGTTTCTTTGTTTTCTTCTCTCTCTCTCTCTCTCTCTCTCTCTCTCTCTCTCTCTCTCTCTCTCTCTCTCTCTCTCTCTCCCTCTCATTTTGTGACTTTTTGGCCTGCCTGCAAGGTGCTTCTAGCTGGTGGGAAACCTGCCCCTGTCAGTCGCAGTTCAGTGCCTAATGCTTTCTACCGGGCATTGTGAATGACCCTCCTACAATTAAAAAAGGGTTAGTGGAATTATTGTTGGCCTACTGCCACATACTTTGTGACTTAGCAGTGGTCAGAGACAGATTGTGGGCCCAGAGTATCTGAAAGTCCTCTTCCCAAGCTCAACGAAATTACCAGTGTGATTAGCGAACTGAAGAGAATTTAGACAGAAGGAAGTCTCACAGATCTTGGAATGTTATCGTCAACTCATCTCAGCGAATGTTTCACTTGGCTTATTTATTTTACTATTGAAGGGGATTATGGATTTGACTGAATTTTGAGACAAAATGTAAAATGTAGATGTAAATTTAAACCTAATAAACTTGTAGCCTTTTTCTTTCTTCCTTTTATTCGTACATTCCAGCTCTTGACAATCGTCCTTCGTTAAAAAGATCATGTTGTTTGTCCTCCCCTAGTGTCATATATCAGCCTCCGCCTTATTTTGCCTAAATCATGAGGAAATGTTCTCCTTAAAAAATAGATGGAATATTCCATTTGAGTTTTTTTTGTAAAAAAAAAAAAAAAAAAAAAAAAAGAAGAAACAAATAGGCCATTGGTCGAGAAGGGTGATGATATGTACTTACAAAACTAGGCTTTTTCATTAAATTCATTACTGATGGCACTTTCAGATAGTAAATCTGCAGGTCAGTACAGATTCTTGACAAGGACATAAAATGCTTGCTCTTAGATATTCAGAGTGAGAGAGGCAGAGATGAAAGTGAGAAGAGTACTTGTAACTATAGACATGAGGAAAAGATGAGTGTTTTCACAGTAACGTCACAGTTTTGTCAGACACCATCAAATAAAGGTTTATTAACGATTATAATTTGCTGTGCCGACACTTTTTTTTTCTTCCATGATGAAATGGAGTGTTGAGGCTGTGCTGAGAGGTATTGCAGTGTGTTGTCAGCGCTTATGGACTCTGTAAGAAGAGAATCTGTCATTTCATTAGATTTGTAACAACATTATTTATTATCATGTATTAATGCATGCTCGTTGGAGAGACAAGTCACAAACAACACAGACAGTTGTGCTACTTCAGTGTTTTCTGTTTTTTTTTCTCCCCCTGCACAATTGTCCAAAATACTATTGAATAGAACAACATCACATTTCAGGTTACATTAGATGTTGTAGATTTTTGCAGACTTTTATTATGGCTATTCACCTCAATTGAAAGTATAACGGCAAGTCTTTCATTAAGCCGGCTCATAAAACTGCTTACTAATGACTACAAATCAATACAGCAATTTGAATGTGTAAAAATTTGCTACAGCTCCGCAACAGTGCTCATTATAAAAACACCTTCTTTTCTGTCTTTCTATTTTAAAACCTCAAGTCCTCGCTGTCTATGAAGACGAGCCGCTCACAAATGTCTGAGGGAAAAAAGAAAAAAAAAAAAAAAACACGAGCAGGAGAAAAAAAAAAGATTGCTTTGTTCATTTCTTTTCCCCCCTCTTTCTCTCTTTGCCATTCTCCCCAAGGTTCTATTAGGAAATAGATCCCAGGTGTTCGATAAGCCTGTAGTGGACATGACAGCAGTGCAATCAAGTGTATAAATTTAATTGCAGGCTCATTTTGTGCCGTTTATTAGCCGTTTAGGGGCACATCGCTCCACTTGAACCCTGTTATTGCCAGACAGAACAGCTGTTTGGTACCTTTTGTCTCATTGTAGAGTTTTGTGAAAGTGCATGCTGAAATGCCAAATGTGTATAAAGGCAACAGCAAAAGCGCCAACCAGCAAATATTCCACTTTCATTTTCTGTGTCTTTTTGCCATTGGAAACTTAAATCCCAAATGTTTGAATGATATACATTTTTTTAATTTGAATGTCTTGTAAAACATGTCAGAAACTTTTTTTTGTCTTAAGTATTCGACGACACGCAGGCAAACAGAATTGAAAGGGACAGACTGGCATTTGGCATCCACTTGGCTTTAACATGTTTAGTCTGTCCTCCATCTTTGCTGCTGGACCGCGCCACACACTGAGAGGCCTGCAGATGTGCTAGCTTTGGTTGAAACCTTCCTCTGGTTGCAACACCCCATTAATAAAAAGCCTCGAGAAAGCTGTGTTAATTGTTACCATGCACTCGGCCTCTCCATTCCTATAAATCATCCGACTAATTGCAACAAATTGTGGGCTGACATTAAGCTATGATTCCGAACCGGCAAATATTCATCAACATTGCAACTAGCCCCATAAAACACAGAGCCGGCCATTTCCCAGGCCGAACATATATCTACCATCTAACTCCCCCATTATTTATGGATCTTTCTTGTCCTCAGCATTTAAGTGCTGCATTGTGAGTGAATGAGACGCCATCTTGTTTATTTATTATATCCCTGGATGGAGCCCAAGTTGTGGCGGTCGTATGACCAGCCACAGACCTTGTTTCCCTGTTACCCTTGAAGCCTTGTGTGTGGCACTAAAGGCTCTAAAATGATTACTGTGCTGCCTGTCATAGCAAAATTACCTTGAAGCATTTCTGTAAATGCAAGGCTGCTTAGAGTTTGATTGTAAAGAACATAGCACTTAAAATGTGATACATCATTGTCACTTTATTTATTTATATTATTTAAATATATAATTAGCTTGAAATTAAGCATCCATGCATTTAAAGTCCAATATCCAGCTGCCTTGTAACACTGTTTTCAAAATTATTTGCCAAATGCTCATTACGGCGGTGGGTACTCTGGAAGTGCTTGATTCGTCGCCAAGCAGTCATATGTTGGAGCATTTAACCCCCCGTGCAATGTTTATTTCATGCAGACAAAAGGCTAGTTAAATCTTCTCTCTACGGTCTGACAGTCACCATAACTGTCACTGCACATGATCTATTTCACAGCCCAATGCATTACTACCACTAATGTTTCACTATGCTGCCAATTCACCCCGGTCCTGTACAAAACAGCCACGGTGTGTGTCAAAACAGTACTTAATAGGCCGTCCCCCAGGTGTGCATCAGCAGCTAAAGATGTTGGGGCGAAAGGTCACAATCTGATTTGTTATGTGGGAGTTCATGGGGAATTCTGATGTGAACTGATCAATTCCACACCCCAACATGCACATAAATCAATTGTGCATCTGGAGCGAAGGTGTGCACGTGTGCACATCGTAGACGGGGGGGGGGGCACGTACACAAGTGGAGTCATGCAGACTATAGTGTAATTAATCATAAATCTCTTTCAGCATAATGCAAGCTTGTTTTTATCACCTCGTCTTCCCTTATTACCTTTTCCCCTCCGTTTATCCCTCTGTTTTAGACGGAGATCCGAGCTGCCTTGATAGACCACAGCAACTGGCACTGCCATGGGGATAGGGGTGATTGGCTGAGGAAGTGAGAGCAAAAACATCCTTTCTTTTGACTATGTTAAGCATTGACGGGCTTATTACTGCGTTCTCTGATTCAGCTGGATGTGTTCAAGGATCTTCTTTGCGGTGAAAAAGGTCAGCTGCTCTTAGTTGTGCTCAGCCAGAATACTAATACTGTCCTTATTCAAATGATCTGCTCCAGCGCTTATTAAATTGATGGCCCAGGCGCTCTAATTTAATAGTGTAGCAGTCCAGGAGAGGGACACAGCTGCAGTCACCGGTGAATTAGGTGGTTCTGAGGCAAAGTTCAAGCAGGAGCCCCCTTTGCTTTTGGGATGCATTTTTCCCAGCAAATTAGCAGTCAGTGGCACTGCGCAATTAATTAGTGCAAACCAGGAAAAGCTTGTCATTTAATAAGGTGCTTTTTCCCCTCTAACACCTCTCCCACACACAGAAATATCTCTCCCCAACTGACTCTACCTCGTTCCTTCTCTTATTACTTCCTTCTGTCGGTCTGCATCTTTCTGTCTTCCACTCCTTTCATTCCTCTGTACACTTTTGCATAAACACAGGGAATTGATCCATAAGTAGTGTGTTATTAATGCCATTTATTGTATGTCTGCTTAAATGAGAGCTGTGGGCATGTTTCAGGCATTCGAATTGAAGAGCTCCTCTGGGTTGGGCAGGAAAGGTAGAAATGTGGCACTTTCTCATTATTTCACCCAATCAATAACTGTTATTGGTTAATAGATTTGGCAGAAGTGTCCCCCGGTGTGTGTGTGTGTGTGTGTGTGTGTGTGTGTGTGTGTGTGTGTGTGTGTGTGTGTGTGTGTGAGTTTCTGCATGTTTTTTTGTTGTTTTTTTTATCTCGTGGGTTCATATGAAACCAATTTAGAGCCACTTTCAGCCTTCATTTGGACTTCACTTCAAGGTGCAATAAATTTCTGTGGAATATGAAGTGGTTTGCAACCTCGACCAAACAGCTATGTGATGTTTACAAGTCATTACCTGAGTGACTATTATGGAGAAAAGTGTCAGTAATGGTGTAATCCATTTGGTTTACCGTTTCCACCTTTAATCTATACTTTCAGCTGTAATCTGCTTTCTTGTTGACCCTTATGAGGGGTATAGGTTAGACCAGGGGTGGGCAATCCAAGTCCTCGAGGGCCGCAGCCCTGCATGTTTTCAATGTGTCCTCACATCAACACAGCTGACAGCAATTACTGGCTCATTATCAAGCTTTCTGCAGACCCTTATCATGATAACTCAGGTGTGTTGAACAGGGAAACATTGAAAACGTGCAGGGCTGCGACCCTGGAGGACCAGGATTTCCCACCCCTGGGAAAAACACTTTCAGAGACATGACCACACTGTCGTTGTCTTTTCCAGTAAGAAAAAAAAAATAAAATAAAATATATATATATATATATATATATATATATATATGCTCTATATTTAGGGGCATTTGTAAAAATAAAATTGTGAACAAATCACGAGATCAACAGGGCTTTTTTTTCTGGTCTTTACCTGAAAAGTGGGTTGATTCTTTGAGGCAACCCCAAAGGGTAAAGGGGTTGGATCCAGACAAGCGCATGGTGTGCATTTTATTAGATGCCCACACATACACACACTTACACATACACGATTAGACCTCTGTACCATTGTCCTATTTACAGGCTGAAGGCTGAATGCTGAACATGGAGTACAGTATGCTATAAATAAGAATGGTGGGGCTCTATCAGTGCTGACAGAGGTCTCTTTCCTCTCTCTCTCTCACACACACACACACACACACACACACACACACACACACACACACACACACACACACACACACACACACACACACACACACACACACACACACACACACACACACACACACACACACACACACACACACACACACACACACAGAGCCTGGCCCTGTGCCTGCTTGTTTCCCCCTTCAACTAATAGACCCTGGTGAAACCAGTCAGCATTGTTGTTCTGAGATTGATGTGACCTTGATGCCGTTTAGTGCAGTGATTTGTTTATTGGCACTTATTTTGATGCATGTGGAAGTGAGCCTTAAAAGCCATACCAGACAGCGAGAAAGAGAGCGAGAGCAAGAGAGAGAGAGAGAGAGAGAGAGAGGGACAGAGGAAAAGAGGAGAGGGATGTTGAAAATAAAGATGGGAAAAACAGAGCTACAAAGACAGAATGGAAGAAAAAGTGAAGGAGATGAAGTAGAAGAGATATACTCCTGGGGCAGATTACATAATACATCATTCACAAGCCATTGTTGCCAATATGTCTTTTGTACTCCTTAAATTGCCGTTGCCATCCCAGGGCCCCCTCTGCGCTTTGACAAATGCATCACAACACACACAAACATATTGTATTCTCTCTCTGTACAGTTTGTGTACAGTTAGTGGAGTCTATCACAGGCCTCCTGGGACGCTACTGTGTGAGGAGAGGAGCTGGTGCCGAGGAGTACTGTACAGTATTGATGGAGCTGTGTTTCTGTTAGGCAGTGAAAACAAAGTCTCCCTGATGCACAGTGGAGTGTAGGGGGATCAATAGACAGGGAGCGCTTCATTTCCTCGGGCTTCTACTGAAGAAACACTCACTGATGTGTCAGGGCTGCTGCAGATGTTGCTTTGACATAGAGGAGATATAAACCATCAGGCTGTACTGTATGAGAAAAGATGGAAGCCGAGACATTCCCATACACACTTTGGTTGTGCACATACACATGCAATGTCATAAGACTGGAAGTGGGGGCTGGGCGGTGGTGGGGGTCAGTGTTGTGTGACACACAGTGCCGCATTAGAATAACAACAAAAAGGCATGGACTAAGGTAAAAAGTGTTGAACTGACACATGGGATATAACACGGCATAAGCTTGAGTGATGGGGAAATGATTGGCCACCATACAGGATGCAACTAGACATGCGACTGTGTGCCGGGGAAGAGTTTGGCTGGCGCGCGGGATGACACGGGGCCAGAGCCTGGGGCAGCCAGGGAGAGTGGAGGGCCCAGCTGTCACCTCAGCCAGCCCCTTCTCTGGGGGCAACTGTCAATCAGCAGCTTCTCATATCGCTCCGTCATTGAAGCTAATTGCTATTGTCACCCCCAGAGACCCAGAGGATGCTAATACTAGCGCAATTGCCCTTTTGGAGAGAGAATAGTGCCTCCAAACATGAGATAAAAAAAATAAATAAAAAAAAATGCAGGAGATCCAGAGGAGTGAATCAAAGGTAGTTGTGGTAGAGCACTAATAAGGCTTTAGAAAAATTAAAGACAAGATCACAAAAAATTTGGCTCAAAGAAACCCACAGAGTAAAGGCCGGATTATATAAGAACGTGGCTCAATGGGAACCCTTCAACAACACATAAATATGTATCCTGTTACACAGTCTATCCTCCATACTCAAACATACACATACTTAGAAAAAAAAAAGCTGCACACATATGCACATAGGAATAGACCTAATGAAAACAAGATGGATGATTTCTAAAAGACGGGTGGCTGTGTTATTAATTGCTGTCTGTCCCCTCCTACTGATAATGATGGGCTGTATCCTGGAGAATTTGCAGGAAATAGATTTTATTTGGAGGGATTATTTATTGTCCTTCTCATTGGTGGGGTGGTGTGTTTAGAATAGTAAGGGTTTAAATAATGGTCCGTGTGAGATAAGTCCTCATGCTAATTCCTCTTGTGCCTCTTCCTTCCCTGGCACCTTCTTAACCATACCACCCCCATTACATAGATTTATCCCGACAGTTAGGCTTAGAAAAGGATATTTACTTTGGCTTCTGCTTTCACTCCCTTTATTTAAAGGTAAATGACAAAAAAAACTTGAAATGTTGATGTACGATATAAACCGTTCTCACAAATTACTCATTGTGGTATTAATATTCCGATCTGATGCTGCTGTTGCAACAACCGTCACTGCCCTTTCACGAGTGGACACGCAAATTAAGAGCAATTATGACGATAACGATTGCCATTCTGTTGGCATGTAGAGTGGACCGGCTGAGACAAAGGGTCCACGTCTCGGGCAAAGACAGAGAAAAGCAGCAATACATTGAGACTGCTCCGTTCTGTCCTTTGCTTCCTGTCTCTCACTCTCATTTGCGGGAGTACAGAAGGACAACATTATCATAAGATAACACTGCCCCCCCTACCCCCCCCCCCCCCCACCCCCTCCAATCACATCACACTATCACAACCTATAAATCAGGATGCTGGTGTCATGGCGGCTGGAGGCGTGGTAGCTGTGGTGACACGGAGGATCCTGGTGTGGGTGTGAAATCACTTGACCCCCAGCATTAACCTTTCTGGAGTGAATGGCCGCTGCTCTCCTCAGCAGGCTGGGAACAAAAGAGGCCTGGTATTGATTAAACTCTGCTGCGCACACTTGATATTAAACACTGGCTTAGATGCCTCTGTTCCCTAAACCCCTCTTGAACACTGCCACCACTGCCTTTCGTCAAATGGACATGCATTAAATAACAAAACAAAAAAGAAACGCCTCGATATGCGTGTCACCATTATGGGTTGTGTTGCTCTCATCCGGTTATAACAATCTCTATAAACACACAAAAGACGACATACACGCACTGAGTAAAAACTGAAAGTGGGATCATGACTTCAGGTCAGTATGCCAGAAGTCACAAAAAAAGAAGAGCAAGAGTGGGAGAGAGAGAAAGAGTGGGGAAGGTCGGGGTCTCCAGGGCGATCAGTGTTTTGTCATCTGGAGAGGTGTTTACTTTTTCTCAGTACAGGTTCTCCTCCCTTCATCTCCTCCCCATCTTCCAGATCGATACTCTGCGTCCACAAAGGTCTGGGCGAAGGCATGCGAGCATGTGAGTCAGTCAACATTTCCTGAGCTAAAGGCGATAGAGTTTGAAAGCTCCCAGGCTGCAGCCGCTGTTCTATCACCTTGTCTCCCACTTTTCAGACGCTGTGTAGCATGAGATGTAGTAGAGTACATATAGTGTAGGTGGGAAGCAGGTTCCTGTTAACACTGTTGAAACTCACTACATTAGAAACTATATGAAAATATAGAACTGCACAGACAATATGTCACCTCTTGTTTGTGTGTTTGTGTGTGTGTGTGTGTGTGTGTGTGTGTGTGTGTGTGTGTGTGTGTGTGTGTGTGTGTGTGTGTGCGTGTGCGTGTGTGCACGCGCAGTATTTTTTCTATCAATTAAAAAGTTATCCTACAATAAGCACAGATGAGGGCTTTTTAAGCACCCCCCACACACACATACACACAGGGTGAACCACGTTGGGTCTCCACTCACTACCACTCATATCAGTATCAATGCGAATGACTGTGATCCAATGACAATTAAGAAGTCAGTTAGATTTTTTTTAACTTGACATATCGAGTAAATCTTTATATATAGTCCACAACTGTCACTAGTCATACATACATGTATTGCACCTAAGACTTTTTTCAATCTTTACATTTACAATAAAGTTGGTTTAAAGTATCTTTTAATAACGTCATTATGGAAATGTGTTTTAATTGAAAACAAAAACAAAAAAACCCAACATGCTGGGGAAAAAGCATTTCCCTGATCCTCTGAGGTTTCCTGCTGCCCCATACTTCGTAGATCATTGTAATAATAATAATAATATTAATTCTACATTTTACTTACTTTCCTCTCTTCTCTTTCTCTCTCTCTCTCTCTCTCTCTCTCTCTCTCGCTCTCTCTCTCTCTCTCTCTCTCTCTCTCACTTAGGGGTAATGTATATAGTACACAATTAAACAATGAAAAAAGAGCAGTAATTTGTGCTTGGATAACCTTTCAGCGAGAGCTCTTCATTTGCTCTTACATTCGTTAATCATCAGAAATACTTTTCATTGAAGTGGCCATTTCATCAAAATCTATCCCTCTGCTTTATATCCAATCAGAATAACTCAAGTTTTAGAAAAAAATGAACAATAATGTCAAAGATATTGGCATTTTGGATTTATATTATTGTAGAACGCTTAAGGTGATGAACTAACATATGTACATCAAACAGTTTGAGTCAGTGATTTTACTGGTGTAGTTCTTTTCTGCTTCTGTTTGGACATACACATTGGTAAATGGGGGAAAGTTTGAACATTTCTAATTGTTAAAGCAGTATTCTGTCTTAATTTACTTGCCATTCACACCTGCTGGCTAACCGCATATAAACTCCACGACAACCCTTACATGAGCCTGTGAGCAGAGCGCCTCAGATCTATCACGTACAAGCCACAAAAGCATTCCCCATAATGGTGGGCAGGACTTGAACAATAAAATGCATTCAGCTCCTCAGACAAGCTTCACTGGCCTTACAGGCGTACTCCTCTCTAAGGCTGCCCTTTGATTATAAATGGTCCATCACAAGGCTGTTAGTTCGTTTAGAGGCAATGGTAACTCTGCTACACACACCTTAACCTCAGAGGCAGGACAGGGTCGCTTTTCACAGGGAACGCCAGCATCTGTTCCAGGAAGTGCCCGTCTCGTTCAGGCCTAATTGTCGTCCTTCTATGAGAAGGCTGGTAAGTGAGAGCAGGAGGGGGGCTGTCACGTTCCCGTCACATCCCAATGGTCCGGTAAATAGAGCGTGTGAGAGTACCCCCCAGTTACTGATGGACGAATGGCCTCCCATCCCTCCCCTTCCCTCCTCCATCCTCCCATTCTCTGGCTCTACCCCCCCCTCCAATTCCACTCTAGCTTTTGCTCCCCTTATTTATCTCTACTCTGTCATGTTCTTCACACGAGTAGAAAATAATTAATTACTGCACCCAGTGATGATTTATGATATTACTGACATAATTAATGATACACATCAATTTTCCTGCTTAATTGAAGGGGGCTGCAGAGTGGTGCCTTAGTGCCTGTCCTGGCACAGGGAAAGGCCATTGCCCCAAGAACGTGAAAACACTCCTCCATGCTCGTTCACCCCCACCCTCAAGTTACTCCTCTTCCTCTCTTTCCACTCCCTCCTCTCATTCATACTCAAGTGCTCCGGCGGCTTTGAGGTTTCATCCAGCGGGCCTGTTAAGAGGAAAATCCTAATCCTTGTCCATGTGCTCTAAATAAACCTTAAGGGTCGGACAGTTGTTTTCACATGTAGATATGCATTCATACATATTTTCATCTTGTTGTGTGTGTGTGTGTGTGTGTGTGTGTGTGTGTGTGTGTGTGTGTGTGTGTGTGTGTGTGTGTGTGTGTGTCCGTGCGCGGGCATGTGTGTGTGTGGACAGACTCCATAATGGCCACTATGAGTGTATGTAGGTATACAGTGATATATGATTCATGAAGATGCGTGTGAGGCATATGTAATTCCATCTCTACCCTCAGGACTAGAGACAACAAGGTAGCGCATGAATATTTGATTTGCAGAGAGAAGGTATAGGATCTATGCACAGCATTTTAAACAGACAACCTCCAATATTCCTCTTGGAAATCTAGACACTCAGGTTTACCATCATGCAAATATGTTTTTTAATTGTCTATCCCGTGAATTGCGACTTTTTTTTTTTTCCAAGAAGCAAGTACATGCTATCAATTATGCTTCTTTGCATCCAGGGGATTTTGTATCTCATAAATGCTTGATTCTCCCCCTCAATATTTCAATATTAATTCAGTTTTTAATTATTATCTATTAGTGTAAAGATATTGATTTTAAGGATTTATTTTGATTAAAAACACAAAACATTTCCAATAATTTTAAGTTTTAAAATAAGTGTTTGCTATAATTTATTATATTACTCAACAGCATCAGTGCTGAAAAAGTGCTAAAAGGGATGCGTATCTGTGTTTTTTCTTGTGTGTTCCTGTGTTTCTGCGTGTAAGTATGGCTGAAAGTTGAAGAGTGTGTGTGTGTGTGTGTGTGTGTGTGTGTGTGTGTGTGTGTGTGTGTGTGTGTGTGTGTGTGTGTGTGTGTGTGTGTGTGACCGAGCGCTCCTACTCGGTGCACTGTGAACTCCATTTGAGGGCTTCCCAGTAGCTCGAGCAGCCTCGAGCGAAATGTGTGATCAGGTAGTTTCAGAAACCGCCTGACGGTGTCAACACACCGAGCGTGGACAGGGAGCGCGTGTGTGTGGACTCGGATTAGTCTCCATGGCAACGGCAAAGTAACCCTGTTTGTCGACAGACAAATTTTGCTACATGTGAAAATGATTGGCAGGTCTATTCCTCTACAGCTGACCCATAGAAATTAGCAAGTAAGCGTTATAATACCCAGCTGCATTGACAGGGTCTCCATACTTTTTAAAGTCCTCTTGTAAGTGCTTCACTCTGGCATTTGCATAAGAAACATGGCATGCTTATTGGTGGGGGTTTGGGGTTGTTGTGGGGTGCTTTCATATCTTTAGCTTGACGGCTTCTTTGTGATCAAGGGGATTGAGGGGAGGGAGGGTTGCCAGATGAGAATAACTTAATTTCCAAAGCTGCAAGATGAGAGAGAAGAGTTGAGGGTATAAGTTCATGATGCAGTCTCATTTGGGCGGTACTGAAGGGGAGGGAAGAAGGAAAAAAAAAAAAGATCTGCAGTGACGTGTGTTTGAAAAATGGTGACAATTATGCACATCAAAATGCCGACCGTATTTCTTGAGACCACACATTTAGTTTTTTCCTCTAATTTAAGAACACAAGGAGAAAATAATGGCTCAGCATGTGATTTGAAACCATGCGCTCAGTTGCACACACTGAAATACAGGACCCGGGATAATTTGAAAAAACCTGATCCATGTGAGCAAATGATTAATTAAAATAATAATAATAATTAAAAAAAAAAATTTTTTCTTGTGAAAATGTGAAAATTTAAAACATTTTTTGAAAAGTTATCTTTTCAACGTGTGGCTCTTTAGTGACAGTGATCATCATCAGCACTGATATAAAGTTCACTCCTACTGCAAAATAAAAACTGAGACACACACACACACACACACACACACACACACACGCACACACACACACACACACACACACACACACACACACACAGAAAGAGATATCATTAGACAGTATGGCGACTCGAGGATAATGTAAAGTTGCTTTGGAGTGAAATATCTTATGTGATAAAGATCAAGTGCAATTTTGTTATTTTATATTGCTGAAAATAATTAAATAGTAAATATTTCTCAACTGTTTTGTATTATTAGAAATTAACATGAACTTAAAATTAATTAATTGAATCAAATCAAAAAAATTTTGACGAGTATGTAACTTATTAAGATTAGTTTATTAAAGAGGATGCATTTGTTTTTACATTTTATTTACTTGACTTTTTACTGTATGTGAGTGAAATAATAAAAGAAATGCATAGAGGCCGAGGTGAATATCTGCATTTCCTCTCAATTAGTATTGATTAGACATAATTTCACAATCAATGGCGCTTCAATCAAAGGTCATATAATTAACACTAGGGGGCACCAGTGTTCCACATAATGTTGCATTTTCATTGTGGAGACGCCACTGGAGAGGAAACTGCTCTGATAAATGATGTGCTTTTGGCACCACAATACATGTTCGCAACTAAGAGGAATTACAAAGTTACCTTACAAATATTTTAATTAATTTTGACAAGCCTTTTAGAATAATTCAAAAGCAGTCTGGCATACCACATGAATTCAGTTTGGCAGTACAGAAACTAAATAATTTTCTTTTCAGGAGAAATGACTAGTGGAGAAGCTGAGGTCAAGGTAGACACAAAGAAACACTAATGAAAACAATCACCTGTTATAAGTGGTTAATGTAGTTCTTATTCTCATCGGCTGCAAGGAAACCAAAGCGAACATGTAACCAATCACATTCCATTTGAAAGGGGATTTCTTTTAGTTCATGCCTTGATTTATCAGTCAAAAGACAAATTGTTAATTCAAAAATTAAAAACGATAAGTTATTCAGAGCATTTCAAAAGTAGTTAAAATGTAGTTTTAAATATTTAAAACAATGACTGAAACTTTCTTTTAAGGATAAAACTGAAGTATGTAAAGCAGGAATAAGTTTTCTTTTTCATTTAAGAAGAATAGAATAAGTTCAATCTGTGGAATTAACCTTTATTTAATTTTCTTTTGATAAGAAACATATTTAATCAGATTTTTAGGGATGTGTTCATATAAACAATTGGCCATTGAATTTTATGTCTAAGTTTCCATTTCCCTAACTTATCTCTGTAGTGACAATAAAACTTTGTGATTTAGTTTTTTATAAATTGTCCAACTTTGATTTTATTAACATTTTTTGTATTTATTATTAGTTAATAATTAATATTGTGTATTCATACTATTTTTTCACTAGTTTCCTGCTGTCTAAACTTTGGATTAAGATTGGGTTTTATATTAGAAATGTGTCTCCATCTTAAATCTGAATTTTGGATTTAAAGAAACAAATTAAATAGAATTGGGGAGAATAAAAGCTATTTTGCAAGATTTATGAATGACATAATTTTCATTAGCTTTGTCTAATTGAACTTCATATGTAGTGAGGCTGATAAAAAAAGGTTACATACAATACAACAACTCTTTAGGATTGTAAAGGTGCTCTCACACACTTTGTGGTGTTTGAGTATTTCTGAGAACTTGCCACAGTTCTTCAGAGGATTTAGACGATCTCACTACCTTTTGTCTCTGTACGCAACGCCTCAGTGATGTTGAGATCAGAGCGCTGTGAGGTCCGCAACCATGTGCTGCAGGACTCCGTGTCCTCCCTGCAGGAAACTGCTCTTCAAGACACATGTTGTTTTCATACCACGGAATCTAAAACCCCTAAAACATTGACACAGTCACACAAAGTTTTTATGTCGGCTTCATCTTCAAGTAACACTTACATTTTTTTTTTCTTATTGAATCTACTTAATTTCTTTCTACAAAATTGTTGTAAAAGTACTTAGAAATTTCTGGAATAAAAAAAAAAAAACCAATAACATTGTATGTTCTTTTAAATCTATGTTTCACATCTTTCTTTCTGTCTGTCGCCCACATTCATGAAACACATTCATGCACACACCTCCAGCTCCCTGAGTAATCATTGTTCAGTGGCTCTGGTCAGCATGTTGTCACCTGTATCCCATTAAGAACATTCTTGCCTCAGCACACAATCACACACACCACATCTTTCCCTCTCTCTCTCTCTCTCTCTCTCTCTCTCTCTCTCTCTCTCTCTCTCTCTCTCTCTCTCTCTCTCTCTGTCTTTGTGCCTCTCACACACACACACACACACACACACACACACACACACACACACACACACACACACACACACACACACACACACACACACACACACACACACACGTTTATTACTTATCCTTCTTCTCCATCCTCACGCGTCCTCCTCTCCTCAGCCACTGTTTGTACACCACAGTTCCACACCTGGTGTATTGCCCTTTTTCCCCGACCCGTGGGTCGGTGCTACCCTTCTTCCCCCACTTTCAATCTTTTTTTTTTTTTTTTTTTTTTTTAATCTTTCCTTTGCAAGACCTTGTGAATCACTGCTTTGTGAAGCCTTTCTGGGCTCGTCGTCATTTTTTTTTTGCTTTTCATACACTTTTCGTCTTTGACAGTAAATAGCGTCGGTGTTGTGAGGACGAACGTGCAGCAGAGACAGAGGACATCTGTGTGAGCGAGGTTCCTTCAGGGGTTCGGGTCATGGGGCATCATAAGCCACACCCTTCCCACACCCACCGGACTCTAATTGGTTAACAGTGTGAGGCCAGCGAAAGCCTCAATATCCCTTCAACAGAGGACCTGGAATAATGGGCCGAACAATTAGGAAAATCATTTCATAGTAACAGAATTTCACTAATGCTGCTTAGAAGCAGATAAATCCTGGTTCCTTTTGCTCTGGCATATCTTGATCAGGGTTTAACTTGTCAAGTTCATAATGCTGGATATTATAAATCATGGAAGGACGTAGGTTTTCTCAGAAAGTGTAGTAAAACCCATGGAGTTGTGATCGGAAACAGAAATAAAACATCACATTCCAGTCTGCTGAGGTTAAGTAATGCAAAAATGTCTCTAATTTTTTGGCAGTGGATTTTTATTTTCTTCCCCTGTTGTGCTCTTTGTGGAGTAGGGCAATTTTCTGAGGTCAAAAACGGAATTTAAAAAGACTAGTGTCAGAGAATAATGTTCTATAAAAATTGGGGGGGGGGGATTTATAACAGTATTGAATTTATAAAAATATTAACTCTATATTTAAATGTTATAAATCCATGCCCCGTGCACATTTATGAATGTTTAATCAATACTGACCATGTTCATGTTTTTTCGGGTTCTATCCATACACAAATGCGTACAAACACACTGCACTGTGTCGCAGTCCTTGCCCGTACCATTGTTGCTTGGGGAGTGGGTACCCTGTCCCCATCATCTGGTTGTGACACCCGCTCTGCGGGACATGGCAGCTCCCTTAGAAACCGGCAGAGTTCCAATCATCTACATGCCATAACCTTACGGCCGCCTTTGTCCTCACCTCCGCCAAGATTCATTTGTGTCGCCCCAGCAGGTCTGACCGCTGAACAATTCCCGAGCAGAGCAGGAGGGAAATACATTTCACTGATTAAAGATATCTGGTGACTGTTCTACATGCTGTCAGCACACTGTTAGTGTTCACCCACTCCCAGCAACCCCTCCTTTCTCTCACTCACCTCATGCATGTCATCTCCTCAATTCTGCCCTTGTACTCTTTCTACTTTCCTCACTTCTCGCTCCGTCCCACATGGGCATGCTGTAATCTCACTGTCGGGGCGGAGATCATTGTCTTAAGCTAAATGGACGAGATTTTGGTGTAGTTTTCTTTTTTTTCTGCTCACTCGTGTTTGAGTTTTCTCCCACTGATTGTATCTTTGTTTTTCGGGATTCCTTAAGAAGCTGCGTTGTGTTTTATAAAGGAGAAAAAAGTTCAAATGGAGCCTCTGAGAGAAAGAAAAAAACAACACAGACAACTTTTAGTTTTGCACAGGACGGTCGTCCGAGGCGACCTGCAGTCTTAGAGGGACGGTGTAGAAACAGCCACTAATGGGGAGTGTAGAGAGAGGACATGTGTATGAGATATTATGTGTGTGTCTTTCATCTCGGTGGCTGTGTGGCCTGACCTTGGGCGTTTTGCAGTATCCTCCTCCAGCGGCGTGCCAGCCAGCTGTAAAATAAAATGGAGGACGGCACGCACACAGTAAATCAGAAATAGCTGGGCCACTCTGCTCCGTATGTGTTTAAGAGTCCTACTCTGCAGTAAAAAGGCCCCTGCAACAGGGGGCTGATGTGGGCTGGGCTTTGCAGGAGATAGAGGGGGGGAGGGCCCCCCTCCTGACCGTTTTTCTAACTGTGATCGAGTATCAGTACCGACAAGCTACACATGTTTTTCCTTCCTTTTTTTGTTTTTCTATTAGTTTTTTATTTCACTTTGTTCTTGCCGTTATCTTTCCATCTTTCTAATTGCAGTCTGCTGCATTAGATAGAAAAAAGGCATAACTGTGCAATGACTACCAAAGTTTTTTGTTTCTTTCCTCTTGCACATGCAGCAGCTCTCCAGACCAGCAGGGGACAGTGTTAGATGGCATGTAAATGGATATGCTTGAACAAATATGTATGCATGATTAATTAAAGAACAAACATCTTTGTCTTTGTTCTCGTATTTGTTGTTGACTTTGTTCACATTCAGGTTTCAACCTATTTCACATGATTAGTTTGACTCAGCCGCCCTGCCCACATTTGGCAGGAACACGCAAATACAGAGTGGCCTATAACTTCAAATGACTTGATTGTTCTACTTTCTTCATTAGGTACTTTGGTATATGGGTCACATGTTTTGGAAGGTGGAGTTGGTGGGGATGTGGGAATTGGCAGATCTTTTTTTTTTTTTTTTTTTGAACATTTTGCCCATTTCCCTTTCAGGAGTCACCTCCAAACCCTAATTAACAAGGAAAGCCATCAAATCAAACTTTACCAATCCCAAAGGCGCTGTCAGCAGGCAACTGGCACAGACAGTGCCACTCTCTCCTGCCACCTTTAATGTTAACTCACTCACCACTGCGCCAACAATTGTGTACGTGTGTGTTTGTCTGTGTGTGTGTGTGTGTGTGTGTGTGTGTGTGTGTGTGTGTGTGTGTGTGTGTGTGTGTGTGTGTGTGTGTGTGTGTGTGTGTGTGTTGGGAGGAGTACAGGGGCCAGAGTTCAGTGGGAATGACAAGCGCTGCTGCTATTATGGAGGGCAAAGATCTGGAGACATCAAACCCTCCACAGGCTAATCATCCATGTGTGCGTTTTTGTCATTGTGTGTTGCTAATTTGCAGTGTGTCTCCGGGTGTGCGTTTGTGTTTCCGCGCGGTTCGTGTTTGCGGCTGTGCTTTCGAGCGCGTTTGTATGCACGTGTGCGCGTCAGAGGCGACAAGCGAGTGTTAGATGTCAGCCGAGGTGAGGGACTGTGGAGTATGAAGAGCAGCAGAGTGCTGCTCCGTGTGACACCAGTCCTGTAGACAAGGGTTAAGCAGGGAATAGGGAATAGTCCTGAGGTAATAGCACGGGGGCGGAGGGTTGATGAAGAGTGAACAAAGGTGATGCAGTGTTTCACAGACACGACACCCTGATACGCTTTGTTGGCTCATTTGATAGGAGCATGTGAGTGAAGGAGTGTGCCCTCGGGGGAAATTTAATAGCAGTCAACATCAGACTTTATGCCATGAAAGTAAAAAATAGGGTAAATATACAAGGCTGTAAGAGTGGAATAACTCAACAGTGAACCGGCGCTCCTCAGGATGTGGAAGTAGTCAGGTATCTCTTGCTGTCTTTAGCCAATAGGGCCCTTCTATCCACGTCTGGCCTTTATTTCAGGTATTATTCAACTTCTGTTAAAATATGAAGTTCCCGATGTTGATGTAGCGAAGGCATTTATCATTTAACACAGCATCTCCAGGTCTCCACTCAGTGTATCCCCTGCTCCTCCTCTATTAGATTTATGTTGCGTTTTTATCCACAAAGCCACATTTTGCACTTTTCTCCGAGTCTAGACAGAAACCAAAGGCTGCATCCACCTTACACTATCCACCGCAGAGGTGACATATTCCCACACGGGAAGTTCAGGGACTGATGGGCTCTGAACTTCAAATCCAGTATTGGTGGGGCCCAATGGCGTGTAGAAAAGGGTAGTGCGCAAAACACTTGACCTTCCATTAATTGTCTCGCATGCATAACCACTTGTTAATTACTGGAAGAGCCAAAATGGCTTCCAAAGCTAGTTTGTAAAAGGTCACTTACCACTGGGTAATGAACAGTCCCAGCAGCTCTCAAGTCCATTGGTCTACTGTCCTAGTCGCCCGGCACAGGCTTTAGATGTGGAATGTTGTAATGTAGACGCTGCCTTTGAGTGCGCGGGGATGGAGCGTGGCACTTTGTCTTTCAAGTTCCTTTCACCATTGTGAGGATTGCCTGTCGGTTATTAGCTTGAATGTAAATTTGCCGTTGGAAGCCTATTCAAAATTCATTCTGAATCCTATGGCGTTAAAGAGGAACAAATGTAAGTCTATGGATGTGTGAGATGCCAATTAATAACCTTGGTTTATAACTTTATCACACACACACACACACACACACACACACACACACACACACACACACACACACACACACACACACACACACACACACACACACACACACACACACACACACACACACACACACACTTCCTCTTCATCTCATTAGCCTCTGTCCCCATTCTCTTTATCTACTCCACCTAGTCTGCATAAGGAGAATATATACGTTCTTTGTAGTGACAGTATTATCAGGCGGGGTCATCTTTCTTGCCTCTTCCACACAGTATAACGATAAGGACCTGTGTTATTTTAAAGAACCTGTTCAAAGAGAGGAGCGATAATACAGTGATAAGGTGATTAAACAGAAAGTCTTTTATATGATGCACATTAACAGTTTTGTCCCCTTTCATGTCTCAGGAATGATTACCTTTAAGTATCTCTCCTACTCTTTATTGCAGCTTATGAAAGCATCTAAATGGCAGCCTAGCAACTGGGAGTGAACTTTCTAGGCTCCTTTCTCCATAAGAGATTATTCTTAAATGTTTTCCCGGGGGTGTTTTTTTCAGTCAGCCATTTTGTTTTGGTGCAGAACTTTGTCTTTCTCCCTTTTTTTTCCCGGGGTCTATTAGTTGACTCGAGTACAGCACAGCGATATTAAAATTTAAACTAAAGTGTGAGCTGCAGCACAAAGGTCTGATCCCATATTGTGCTAACTCTCCAACCAATCCATCTCACGCCTGTCTGGGCATTGTACCGGGGTTACACGCAGATGGCTTGCATCACCACAAATTTGATTGTTGGTTAGGAAAATATGCTGGCTTCAACCTTGCAGGGGTCTGTAACCTTTCAGAGGGGCATGCAATCTTGGTTGATGTTTAGTGGTGTATTTTCACCTCTTTCATTCTCCACCTATTTTCCCTCTCTCTTCCTCTACCCCTTTTTAATAGCTCCTGGTATTGTCTTGGTCCTTGCTGACAACAAAGGGGATAAATGCAATGCCTACTGTAAGTCCCTGTGGTTAGGCCTTGGACATGACACGTGTCAGCCTATGATAAATTGGCTGTGTGTCTGTTCAATTTCAAATGCAAAGCTCTGGAGAGAGGAAGAGAGAAAGAAAAGAACATGATGGAGAATTGGGTGAGAAAGAGGGAGAGAGAGAGAGGGAGAGAACGAGGGAGATAGATGCAGGCATATTTCTGGCAAAGGGAAAGAAGGATGCCTCAGATGCTGGATGTTAGTGTGTGGGGCACAGATAAGGCATTGCACAAGTTTGTGAGTGGGATGCCCACATCCTGGGGTTTGGGAGGTGAAATCTTGGCAGCAGGACAGGTGCTAGACAGCAGAGGAGGAGGGGAGAAAGAAAGAGACGGGGAATGAAAGATGAGAGAGCTTGTTTCATAATGCTGATTAATCACTTTTTACTGATGTATCCTCAAGCAATAAAAACACATTTGTGTCACCTCTGTCTGCCGTCGTTGCTTGTATACACAAAGGGCTAATTTCTCTCTCTTTTTCCCCCCCAGTCCATCACTTTACCTCCTTTGTATTTTTGTGATCGGGCATGCAGCATAAACTTTGCGCAACGTGATTATTTAAAAAGTTAAGCAACAAAACGGGTAAAGAAAAGAAGTATGCCACGCTTCCAGGAGATGCCTGGCTAATAATCTGCTTGTGCTAATCAGTGCAGCTGGGTTGGGAGAGTTGGCGCTCTGACACCAGGCAGCCACGCAGAGCGCTGGGGAAGAGGCAAGGATGCGAGCCAAATCCAGCTTGCATCTCCCAAGCAGAGTTTCATAGGAGGAGATGGGGAGTGGAGCGAGGGCAGCGGGGGAGGCTGGGTGAAGAGAAAGCAGCTTCCATACCTAAGGATGCCTGCTTGATGCTGGAGGTGACAAAGCCGACATTATGGTAATGTCAGTCTAATCACAAAGAGAGATATCTCCTGGAAATCCTTGGCAGAGGACTGTCCTCGCAGATATCTCGGGGTCTCCCAGAGTAGGCCCTCCCTACCCTCACTTACACTTTCAAGACTTTGACTTTGATGCATTTGTCCCGTTACAGCAGTGGATTCGAAATGTGATGCGTTTCAAAAAATAAATTAACAGTTGATTTCCTTCAGTGGTTCGGTTTCCTGGCCTGGCTGGTCTGTGTAGTTGTTTTATAACTGCTCGTCATATTTTGCTCCCTGTTTCTTCGTCTCTCTCTCTTTCATTCCTGAGAACATCCCTCTGATTTGACTTCCCTGCGCTCCCTCCAGCAATCTTGATACCGCGTAATATGCAGCATGAGACTCCCTGCCCGTACATGTCGTTTTGACCTTTAAATGTCATTTGCAGATGTGTTGAGGCGGCTCGCTGCTAATGCACAAATTTGATAAGAAGTTTATCTCTTCCTGAATCTATGGGGCCCGTGAGGAGGGACACGGGTGGGTCTGTTGACATCCGCACCATCCTGACCCTGCAAGAGGTCCCAAAATGAAAAAAGAAAAAAAAGAAAGAATCCTGATATTATAAACTGAAAGGGAGGCGCAGCAAAGAGACAATCGTAGAAAAAAGGTTCAAGACCGTGACTATGCTGAGCCAGGAAGTGTTTTTTTTTCCCTGTGATCTATCCACGGCTGAACTCCCTGACACCTCATCTGCCGTGCTGACGAGACGTCGCCGTGGCTTAATTGAAGTGGGTTCGTCTCATCCCTCCTCTCCCATGATCCTCTTCTCTATGGGTCAGTGAGAGGTGGGGGAACCCCCTTGAGTCCACGGCATTGGTGGGATTGCTATTTGCCTCCTACCGTCCCACTGAGAGGATGTTAGATTGAAGTTATTTTATGCTTGGCTTACCTCTCTCTTCCACTCTTCTGCATCGTATCTTCTGCTCTCTTCTCTCCCTTTATCTTTTCTTTCTTCGCTCCCCCGATCCCGCCATCCTTAAAACCTCTCATGCAGCAAGAAAGGAGGAAGGCATCCGTTACAGTGTGAAATGACTGTGATTTTTTTATGGAGGTCCTGTAGTTGCATAGGTGTACTTTTCCCAGTAGAGCTCAATTGTGTCTGAAATGGCGATCATCTTTTTTTTTTGTCTCTCAAATGCATTGAATGTGTTTTTGGAGTGGCTGTGGGAAAAAAAACTGCCTTCTCTGGCTTACTTTGTTAACTGTAGGTCTGGTGGAGTCGCTCTACAGTACACTGGTGTGCCACTTGTAATGAAATAGGAATGTTTTTTTCTTCTCTCTTGTTTCTATTACTTTCACACATTGAAGTTTTTTGACAATCGTAATGAATAGCACATTTTATGGTGCTCGTGCATGGTTGTAGCCACATCAAAGTTTATCTCTGTTCGGCATCCTCGATGAGTACTTTGCTCTTTACGTTTGTGTGCTTGTATGTGTGCACTAGAGTCAAGCCTGTTTGTAGCTCTAAGTGTTGTGCGCATTAGGGGAATGAGGGTAATGATGTGAGAGGCAGTTGTGTTTTGTGCCAGGGCGACCCTGCGGCTCACACCCCATTCCCAGCCCAATGTGTTTCTGATTCTCTCCATCCCTCATCACCAGTCAGCTTCTTCTGACAGCAACCACATACATATGAAGTTAGCCCGCAAGCATGTGCACAGGCACATACTCGGGGAAATTTAACCTGTATTGCAATCGTACTTAAACAGTAAACAGATCATGCACGCCACACGCGGTCGCATCAAAGTGATCATATTTATGGTCACATCCAAATATGCATGCACACTCCTTTTTCTTTAAGCTGCAGGATGGAACGATCCCTCCTATCTAGCGATCTTCTTTTTTCCCCTCACATGCAAACATAGAGCAATATTCAACCTCATTCCAAGGGTGAAATGGTAAGGTCACTGCATAAGTACAAGTCAACCTTGATTCACCATTTTGACATGCAAACATGTGCGTAGACTCACATTCGCCTATATAGATGTATTCCCAAAAACCTGTCAGAAACATGCCTCTGCATATTGATTCCTCTGTTGTCATTGCTATTAGAAAGATGTCTGACACCCCCTGTATTTCCCACCTACCGCTGTGGGGGTCTGGCTGGGACACAAAGGCAAATATATGACAAAGCCTTCTTCGGCACTGCTTACCTTTATGGTTCACTGCAGTAATTGGCCTAGGGTGAACATACCCGCTCAACACTGGCAGTAATGTATTTGAGAAGATATTGAAAAAGCTGATGAGGGAGACACAAGATGTGTTGTAGAATACAAAAGTTAATAATGGTGGGGATTTTGATGAATGGATCTGTAAATGTGTCCTGATATCGGTCTAAATTGCATTCTTTTGCTCAGTCTTTCTTGTGTTTTTAATTTATACATTCTCTCATTGGATATGCAAGGTGCTTTTGCCATGGATGGGAGCAGTTCACTGTGTGTGGAGGGTAGTGCAGAAAGAAAGTTCTGTTGTTTTTAAGCACATAAAAAATGTCCAAAGAGTTCAGTCGACTCTACGAAACCTTCCAATACTGTTGTCACGCAGTAAATATGCTCAGAGTCATGGACTCAACGCTTCTGCAATGTGCTTTTGAGTACATACATATCATTTTATTGCTGCATATATCACCCCCACACTGAGACATCTGAAAAGAGTGCATGATCTATACCAAAACATTAATCATCATTCATTGTATGTTAATAAATTCAGAATTTCTCCATTTACCATGCGGACGTCCATGCGTGCTGGAAATGCAACCTTTCCAGAGCTCATAAATCACACACACTGAGTCATCTGACAAAGTACCCCAAACACAGGCTGAGGCGCTGCGATCCCTAGGGCACAAACACACACCATCTAATGTGGCGGATTCAGAGCGGGGACCACAGCTTTCCGATGCCTCTTGCCGATGCTCCGCTGGCAACCCCTACCAACAAGACGTGTTCGCCGCAATCTGAGAAAATGATGGAATCAGAGGGATTGTGGGATGTCTGTGGCCTCCTCTGCCGCGGTTTCAGGTTCAACAGAGTCCCCAGTCTGTCTCTGTCTCGCTGCAGCATGTTTCCCTTCCTCTTGTTCCTCGATGCCTCTGGGGGCTGAGGCCGCATGCAAACAACAACACTTGCACCCAGAGGGTTGGTTACTGCTGTGTTCAGTGGGGACCCTCTGTTTTTGCCTTATTAGACATATTTCACCAGTGGAACTTAAAAAAAAAAGAGCGAGACTGTGAATTATGTTACTTGGAGCACTTTCTTTTGCCCAGTAGTGTGGAAAATGGAATCTTAGTGCCCTGTTTAAACCCCTAAACAAAAACCAAGAAAACAAGAAGCTTGTTTCTAGGGTTGCCAGACATGTAGTACCTTTTACCACAACACTGGCGTTTCTTTGACTAGCCTTTTTTTTTTTTTACAAGAGGTGTTTGTGGAGCACTCGCCTCAAATTAAAGTGCAAACACTTTAACTTTAGTTTTAAACACTTCAGATAATGCAATCCCCCTGAGAATATATATATTAAAAACGTATGTTAGATAATTTTGTTCTGGCTATGCTCTGCTCTCCTCTATTCAACACAAATCTCATGGTTCAGAGAGATTACCAAAAGCAAGAAGGAAAATCTGAGCAGATACAATGGCTTCTTGTCTCTGTACTAGCAGAGATGAAGAGAAACAGATTTATCTGCTACCATCTTCTGAAGCCCAATAATAATAGCTGCTATTCAGGTGTAAGACTGCTATTTGTGCATTTACATGACGGATTAAATTATTTTTAGCCTCCAGGCAAAGGATCTCCATTGTGTTTCCCTTTATGCAGAATAATCATGTCGTTTTACCTTTTAACAAAGTGGTCACATGATCTCTGGGCTGTTTATACTTGCTTTATGCTTCAGATTAAAAGATTAAAGGCTTTGTAGCAGGGAAAAATACACAAACAGCAGCCCAAGGAAAAAAAAACCCATGATTTTGTCAAAAAGGGGTTTGAGTTGGTGTTACGGTTGTGCTGTATGCATTATAAAGCAGACCCTCTGTAGTGCGATTAGGAAGATAATGTCATCACATGTTAATGACCGGAGTGTTTGCAATGTGCAAAACGAGTGCCCTCTGATATGCAAAGCACTTCTGCTGAGAGTGGAGAATTGACTGTATCCACGGAAATCCAGGGAAAATAGAGACGCTAGTCTGTGTAGCATAAAACAGACAGCATTATTTATCCCCACTCTTTTCCTTTCTCTCATTTTCCTCCTTTTACCCCCTTTTGGGTCTCTGGATCCTTTCCCATCCTCTCCTCTGTTGCCCAGGCCTATCCCTGGCTCCCTGGAGACGGGAGGACAAGTGGTTATTTCTGACTCTGGAAGATGGTCGTGACTAATTGATTCGACATCTGATGGAATGTGCGTAAGGTCTCTTTCCCCCTGCTGCTCCAGCCTTGTCACTTGTTCAAATGAGCAGGAACCATTAATGTATTGTGCATATATTTATGTACTGTACGACTCCTGTTTGATATGAGAAATGTGTTTATGCCAGCACTGTCTACGTTCCCCTGTAAACCCCATGTAGTGTTGTCCCTGGTAATCTAAATTATTACTGGACTGTTTGATGTTCTCCTTTGAGAAAAGGGATTCTGTATACCAATGCATTCCCATTGGTCTTATAACAATGGATTATATGGCTAAAACTCAAAATACTCCCACTTATGTATCTGTTAGATCGCTTTGTATTGTTTTTACATGTTCTTAAGATGTTGCACCACATAAACACAATTGATCCCAGAGGTGTTTTACTGTAGGAATGTGTCTAGTTCATTTATTGAAGTTTTGTTTTCTCTCTTTGGCTCTGCTTCTCCACAGTCTCTTCCTGGCCCGCTGTCTTTGTCTTTGTGTAGTTTTGGGCAGAGTCCAGAGACCTAATGAGGCAGTTCTGATGGGCCAGGTCCCACAGGTCTTGAAGCTGCAGTGAAACTGCCGTTGATGCCCACTCCAAAGTGCCTAATTGATCCTATCATTTAGCCGATTGGTCAAAGTAATCAGTCTCTGGTGGGCACACATGGGATGAACAATGACAAGCATTTAGTGGCTTCAGGCCAGTTGTGTCTCTACAATAAAATGGAAGGTGCCGCCGTGTGCACAAGGATGTTTGTGCCGTCACGTCAGAAGAGCATCGACCTTAACAAATGTTGTTGTGCATAGAAAAGTTTAGCGTTTGTTAAGTTTCCTTTGCTCGTCCAAAGTTTCTGTTTATCGACTAAATTTTTCATAACATCCTGATAACTGGAATATAAAGTTCTCATTCAGGCTCACAAGGAGGGGGATAATGTTTTGCATGTAATTTTAATGAACAGTGCAAAGTATATTTCAAAGTAATCCCCTTCATTTACATCCTCAAAGGTCTGCATAGCAAGGCGCAATGAAACTTCCTTTATGAGGAAGACACATTCAGTATATCGTCTGGATGTGGAGAAGGCCACTAGGGAATGATCAAGTGTGCATCCCATCGACCCGCATCCTCTTCCCCATTACCCTGACATTTCATCCCTACATTTAATTCCAGGCCTTTCTAAAGAGCAGGTAATAGTGCAGAGGGGTACAGGGACCCAGAATTAAGCAGTTTTACACCGAAGGGTAATTTGGTGTGATAAATGTGCCGTCGCTGGTAACTAATAATACATATTTTAAGTAGCAGCGGCACAGCTCCGCGGCCCAGTAAAGGTAGCATCATTATTAATGTGGGAGTCGCTGCGTGTTTTAGTCAGGGTTACGGCACCAAGGTCAGAGCTACGTTTCACTGAATTAAAAGCCATTTTGAGCTATGGCACTCCTAATCAACTCGGACCTAAAGGTGCATAGCTCAGTTATAATGAGGCACCAATGAATTTAAATAAACAGCAAGATCTAGTGATTTATAAAGGCAATGTGCTATCCTTATAGCTCGTTAGCCATGACGGATACTCTTTATTCTCCCGGCCTCTTTACCCACAGGACCCTGAGCTTTTAACCAAGTAATGTCTGCCTCTATTGTCAGCGGATACGCATTCGAAGCAGGACACTTATCCCCGTCATTATGAAAAGTGGAGACACAATACAAGAGTAATGGTAATGTATGCCATCCAAATAGGTGATTTTTCTACTCCCCTCCTTCAGTTTTTTTTTCTTTTTCTTTTTTTTTTTTGGGGGGGGGGGTGGGGGGTGTAAAAACTACCCCAGAGTTTTAGGCCCATGAATTCATCATCATATTTTCTCAAAGGGGTTTTCATATATCTTGAAAGGAAGCATAATCCTTGATAGTAGAAATCGTTTGCATTTAAAGGGGTACTTTTGGTCGGGGAATTGATGGCGATGTTTGGGTGGGGAGCTGTGGAGAAAGGAAAGTTCTAGTTCTTAGAGTGATCACTTCTATAAATTATAATATTTTCATGAGTGAAAAGAGTCAGTGGCTTTTTTCAGCTACTTTACTTTGAAATAATAGAAACTTTCACTCTCAACGTGCTACCATTAATATGCTGATTAGGAACTTTCTACAATAATGATACTCAGCCGACTCTCTCACAATTTGGGAATTAATTCTTCAGCTTTCCCCTGTCTATTAGCACTGGCAATACTTTATCTTTTTTTTTTTTTTCTTTCTTTCTTCTGTTACATGGATCTGGCGAGTCGCAGGTATTACTGGTGGTTTTCCTTCCTAATGATCCAGTGAAGTAGCTCGTGATGAAGCCGAGGCCAGCGGCCGCGGCAGTGAGGCATCCACATGTCGCCGTCTCTATTCCACCCCTCTGTCGCTCTCGATGGGGGATGCAGGAGCATTAGCCACTTCGTCATGGTCTTTGTTGTTTGCTTCTCGCTTGTGCGGGTCTTGAAGGATGTTTTGAGGAAAGAACGCTCCTCAATAGCGAGATAGAGCTTTTTCAAGGGAACTATTTCAAAAGTCAGTGGCTTACGTTTTTTCCCAGGTTATTGGTTAGAGACTGTTTGCAGGTTTCCATTTGTTGAAAGTACTAATTTGTATCTCATTGTGTTCTGACTTAAGTTTCCTTTAAAGAAAACTATGAACCCTATATTAGGAAACATCTCTACTATCCTGCTTTGACAATAATCTGTTTACGTGCTCCACAAGTATATCCCCACATGCCGCACCGGAGAGCATTCTGAATTTAAATTGACAAAAATATTTTCATTTTCCAAAGGACAAAAGTGTTGACTCACCTCCATAATACACTTGTTTGATTTTCCGTGTGAACATAGTGCACAGTGACACCCATAGCTTTCACCATTCAGAGGCTCACTCCGCCAGCCTCTTACTGTGCTCCGCATTTCAGAGTAATTTTCACTCCTGACACCACGGCTCTGCCTACCTGCCAATTTCTGTCTCAGCTCCTGAATGGGTGATTTGTAAAGCCATGTTCACCTCAACACTCCGAAGATTTACTCAGGAGCGAGCTTGCCAGGTATTCGAGCTGTCAGTTCGCTCTGTGTTCACAAACTTGCTGAAGGGAAAGTAATAGCCATACTCAGCCAGTTGACTCAGCCAGCTGAGTTGCTGATAGAGTTGCAGGGATGCACGTAGTCGTTATTATTGATTTGTGTGTTGCAATTAATTAAAGCTGGTGTTATGTCATGCAAATGTTTTTAATTTAGTTTTACCATGCCTCACTCTGCTGGTTGTCCATACATCAGTCGTCCATCTTTGATACAATTTTGTCCGACTCGGGGACGCAGGGCACTAAAGCTAATCCCAGTGGACTGTTGGCAAAGGCAGAGTATACCTCAGGCGAAGCAGTTTATTTATTTAGCACCATTGTGACACAGGGAAATTCACATGATGTACAAGGAAACAACAGAAATACACCAAAATAAAGCAAATAAGAAACACGTTAGAAGGAATAAATAAATGAGATAAAAAATTTAAATAAATACAATGAAATAAACAAATCATGTTATTTATTGAAAACCCTGAGCAAATAATACTAATAATGTTTTAAGACCTGATTAAAAAGAAGAGATCATACACAAGTTGATTGTCTACTACAGGACAAACACGCACATTCACACCTGCAGACAATTTAAAATTACCAAGTATTCTCAAATGCATATTCGTGGGCTATGGAAGGAAACAGAACTACCAGCAGAAAATATGCTTAGAAATATGGAGATCCTGCAAATGCCACTCAGACAGGTCCTCAAGTCCAACCTGAATCTGAACTGGTTATGTTCTTACTATGAAGGGAAAGTACTAACACCAGTGTACAATCTGCTCCTTTTTTTTTTTTTTTTCTAAATCTGAAAAATGTTCCTTCCACAAGCATTTCTTTTTAAGAGCCTTATACATTCTTTCAGTGTCCATATATATGCTGTTTGCTCGACTTACAGCGACACATTTTCCAGGTTTTTCTTCTCCTGGCTGCGCTCCCTCCTTCCCATCACTGTGATTTGTAAACAAGATGTAGTTGTTTTTGGGGCTGGAGGTCGTTGATTTGTCTTGCCTCTCCCCGTAGGTCATTGAGGTCACCGCGGCCCCGGAAGCGTCAAGCTTAGAAAATGAGAAGCCCCGCTCGGCTCTCCCGCTGGCGACCGGGAGCACCCCTTGCCCGCGCCCGCCCTGATGATTAATGCCACCCCCGTCCAGCCACAAACCTTTCTGCCTCAGATAATGCCAGGCAGCAAGCGCGGCTGACACTTTTAATGTATAATTAAGTAGAAAAAGTCAGCACTGGCTATGCAAATTTTTTAAAATGATAAATGACGCTGTACAGCAGCAGGGATTGATTTGGTGTAAATGAAACTAATTAAGGAAATGTCAAACATAATTAATAAAACAGGTTTAAGCTGCAAAACATTGTCAATTGAATGAATGAGGAGGCATTGGCTCCCATTGTTCAGGCTTTATTTAGGTCTTGTGTTTAGCTTGTTCCCTGCTCCAGAATGCTCTCTCCCCTCCTCACTCCCTCCACCACCAATTCCCTGAGAGGGGGAAAATAAATTTGCTTGTCTCTCCGCTGACTGTAGAAATTAATTGCTGAAATCTTGTCCCATCCAAGTGTTACATTCACACGCAGGACATTAACATAACTAATTTGAAAGAGCTCAAATGACTGCATAATGGAGCTCCGTCACCATGCATGACAGTCGCTGGTCATACCAAATTAGCTTGGTTTTATAATTGAAAAATTTCCCCCCTTTCTTATTTTTACACCATTTCGCCCCCTCTTTTTTTTTTCTATACTTTTCCCTGTCTTGCTTGCTCATCTTCCTTCCACGGTATCTTTGCTTTTTGGTCTGTTTTCTTGATAAGAACAAAGGTTTCATAATTTACAAAAAGAGTTCTTGACCTATAATTAGAGAAGAGGAGTGAGGGGGGAGGAGGGGGAGTGCCAAGTGGTGGCGGCAGAGTCAGATCCTTAGTCCTGGTAATGATGCTGGAGACCTTGTGGCCCCCAGGGAGGGAGAAGAATAATGGGATGGGCTATTTTTATGGGGTGCAAAGCAATGGGCCACCAGCCGCTGGGATGCTGGTGCCCGGGTATGGTGCAGAGCAGCAGGGGCTAGCAGGGGGCTAGTGGGGGGCAAAGGAGGGCGAGCGCTGAAACCTGCCAGATTGCCGCCTCTCGGCCCTACCCATCAGTTCTGTATGTCAGGCCGGTTCACCGCTGTCGGCCTCCGTGGCCCCACACCAGCCGCTTCCTCTTGCCGCAGAGAGAGGCAGAACTGTATGTGTGGGTGGGTGTGTGGGTTGGAGGGGGGTAAAAACATCTGCCACTCAGAAGAGAACAGGGGGCTCAAGGATACAAGGTTAAGTGGGCATTCCAGACAAACACAGATTACAGGATACTTATAGAAGTGAGACTTTTCCAAGTTCTACCTTACTTTTAATTGAATCGGATGAGATAAGTTATTTTCCAGTGTCAACATCCAGATGAGTCTGAAACACTTTCAAACTAATCAAACGTTCAACTCTGACCATTTAAAGTTTGCAGCGGTCAACTTGAGGTTTTTCCTCTTTGTTTTTCCTTTTTCAATCCTGCACATTTTGCACTTTGGAAAGTAAAAGAAACATTCTACTGTTTGGTATTGTTTGACCCAAACCTGATGCTAACACAGATATAGTTAATAAAGTGTTTGTGTGCAGAGCACTGCAGCAGACCTACGGCTGCCAATATTTTATTCGTGTTTTTGGTTCTGCACACTCCAACCACTGCTATTTATCATACTCCCACATAACAATCCTCAAGAGTTAAAGGAGCAAAAGAAACAAAAACTGAAAAACAAAAACTACAAGAACAAAAGAAAACAACAAAAATACAAAACAGGAAGAAAACAAAACTCTGGAACAGTCACAGTCTTTATTCCCATTGCATTTTCACTCTCATCTTTATTTCATTATTCAGGCAAGAACTCTAACGCTTGTAAAAAGTAAACGTAAATCCTGGACTCTTGTGCCATTTCTGTATTTTTTATGCATAACTCTTACAACTCGGGGAGCAAGCGTAGCCCCACCATCACCCACTGAGCTGAGATGATTTTTACAGCAAAGCATTGTTCTCTGCAGACTTATTTATTTCTTAAAACAGGGCCCTTTAATGGATATCCTTTCATTGAACTATTTTTGTTTCTTATTATTTTTGCGGCCAATGAAATTGTGCATAAACTGGTAGTAAGCCGCAGTTCATAATGAGTGTGGTCGGTCCAGTGAGTTGTACGTCCTGAACCAAGCTCAAGGATATAATTTCATATGAATTATTACCTCATGTATTTTTCCCGAAGCACTTAAAAGGTTATAACATACCCGCATATTAGAAATGCTGTTTCTTGCTGGTGCCCAAGCTGGAGATGAAGTTACGGTCTTTGTTTATTGCTGGGCCCCTGTTCTCTAAGAAAGAAACTACATGGTGTGCACATACATTAATTCATGCATGCTTCGTACAGAGCCAGAGGAGTGTTACTCTTGTGTATTGGATTAAAAATCATTAAAAGCAGGAGTTTAAACATGTAGATATACCAGGTTTTTAAATTGAGAAGCAGATTTTTGTTGCTTAATATCGCACCACATGCTGAACTAAATCCGTTCATACTTGGAATATGTTGCATGTTCACATTGTATACAATGGAACCACAAGCCTGTGTATTAAAATGGATAGTATGGTAATATAGGCAACCCTGTTGTAAAGCTACACAGTTACCAGAACATGGCCGGCATTGTGAAAAAAGTTTTCATTCTTAGCTCGTATTGTATTGGACCCCACATGAGACCTTGAAATGAGTGTGAAAACGTGGGACGGTCTTATGTGTGGGGTCCAGTATTCAGCTCCCACTGTTAAGCAGCGTTCTCCATAACAACAGCACGGGGCCCTCAGAAAGGAGGACCGTGCTGGATGTGATCCGTGAACACCTGACTGAGCCACCCAAAAAGTCTAAGCACGTACAACGAATGGTGAAAAGGTGATCATACCGGTCGCTGCACGGTGTTATCAACAAGCCGTGAATGTTCATGTGATTCCACGTGTTTTCTATTTTTATACAATGTATAGAATAAAGCATCACTGTCTTTATAAAAACAAGATGTGGTCTGCGACTACTTCCATGCAAGCACAAGTCTGCTAACAGGGTGATCGTATCACAGTCAACTCAGTAGGATTTGCAATGTGAAGTTGGTAAAACTAAGCTCCAATTAAATTTAATGTATGAGATGTGGGTTTCAACTAAAAGGCAGGTCTTGTTTCTGCACATTCAAATAATATGTCTACAAACAGAACATACTTGATTATCATTTTGATACATTTTGGGCTTTTCAGAAGGGATTTCTTTTCAGTAATATAAGCTGGTAGAAGGCTGGTGTTTTAGTTGTATGTAATCATGATTTTTATCAGAATGTCTCTGTCAAAAAAGTTGTTCTTTTCCTTGTGAAAGTAGAAATGAAGCCCTTAAACCTTGTAGCACATCTAATAGAATCTGTGACCTCTTTTGTGCATTCTCCGGCAAAGTTTCTCTTGTTCACTTCTTGTGTTTTTTTTTTTCTTTTTGCACATTATATCGTGACACATTCATACAATCTAGCCCTTGAAATGCCAAAGGTCAAGACTCGAACATATGCAGCATGTATTACAATTTATTACCCCACATTTGCCTGATAATTTTTCTCTTTTGACAAGCTTAGGTAAATCACACAGCCTACTCTATAATGTATGAGCACTCTGCCGGCTTGATGAGTAAAGTCCGTTGCTATTGGCTGTTACCCCTGTGGTGTTTGAGTTCCCATAAGACCAATAAGGCTTGTCTGTATTCTAACATGAGTGGAGTCACTGCAGGAACAGGTAGAGGTCCAGGTATTTATAGAAACTGTATGCAAATTTCTGAATGCCATGTTGGATTGTTAGTGCGGAGAGGTGACAGTTAAATACATGTACATAGAGGGGGAAATATATAGGCTTCTCCCTCTCTTTGAGACAGGCCTAATCAGTTAGGATTGCCTCTTCTCCTCATTTCATTTGAATATATTCAGCTTGGACTGAGACTAAGGAAGTGTCTCTCCCCTCCCATGTATATTATTCCTTCCCGCTGAAGGCTCATTATTTTACAGCAGGGTGTGTGAGAGGCGGCCCCGTCTCTGAACTCTCTGTCGAGGCTGTATTAATCAAACTTCACACAGCGGGAAAGGGTCCACCCGCTGACATGGCACTGCTCACTCGACTCTTCGGGACAAAAGGGAAAACATACAACCTAAGCTGTTAATGTGAAACATCGACAGCTTTTGAAGATTAGCACTTTTAATTATTTTCAGTGGGGAAAAGCATTTCTAACAATTGTCTCAAAGATGTTTTAAATTTCACCATGATTGTCCGTGGGTGTCAGTGGGCAGGCCTTGTGTTAACGCTGTCCTCTTCTTCTTTGTCGCCACAGCGAATAACAAGATCTTCGCATGGGGAAATGGCACCAGTGGACAGTAAGTAAATGTCAAAAGTAACATTATCTGCCTTGCTTTGATGGTATATGAAAGATGAGTAAATGGAGACACTTTAGGGGACTGCTCACGTGTCTGGAAGCTATTCTTACCTGGTTTTGTTCTGCCCATTGGCCATTCATGGGCCTTATTGTCCTGCAACATCACATTGATTTTCTGTGTATTAAACTACAGGAGGACAGTGACTGACAGTGTTTTACACACACACACACACACACACACACACACACACACACACACACACACACACACACACACACACACACACACACACACACACACACACACACACGCAAGTTGTTTTCCTCCTGATGAGCTTCCTTGTTAAAAACTTCTGCAGCCAGTAGCCAGTCTGGCTGTAATGACATCCAAGGGCCTTAGGGCTTCAGGGATTCAGTGGCCCTCAAGTACTCAAACAGCTGCATGGCAGACCTCAGAGAAATACATAAAAGAAACAAAGGCCTCACTTCTCACTCTCTCATCATTTCCCATTGTCCCTTCGTCTCCTTCTCTCAATCTCCATTCCTCTGTCTGCCTCCGTCTCTCTCCTCATGATGCTTTGACCCGTCTAAGCAGGTCGGGGCTCTCGAGTGGGGAGCTTACAGTTGGAGGAGCCTATAGTTGGAGCTCCGCAACACCCACTTGCAGAGCAAAGGCTGAGCATCTCTGTTACACAACTGGCACTCTGATATCTGAAAATTCCTCAGCTCTCCTGTGTGTCTCACTGGAGGCAAGAGAGGGAGAGGAGTACGAGGGAGCTGTGTAAATTTAAACTGGCAAACTTTCTGATGGAAATAGCTGTGACCCCAGAGTGGTCTTGTCTTGAGTTGAAGCATTGTTGTAATCAATACAGGCTCTCGTGGGGATGGCGGGCGAGGACCTTTCGTTCCCCGTTTGTGGAAATAATGGAGAAGACTGTTTGTTATTTTTCCCAGACATGCCGCAAACTAGCAGATATGGCCGGGGCATTGCAGGTTATGACGCTGGCTCAGGGAAACAAATACAAAGAGGAGCATTTTATCAAGAAGCAAACAGCAGAGCTCTGTTTGAAGCTGCTGGGAGCTCACAGGTCACAGGGGTGCTCGGGCTGCGTTTGACCAGCTCATCTTGAAACAGGGTCTTGGATGTTCTTTGTTCACTCACACCAGGGATGCCGAGACAGAAACACAATTCTAAACTTACGCTTATGTAAAGTCATTTGTGCCACTACAAATTGAGTTAGGTTCAGTTATTATTTCTTCCCCAGGAACACAAAACTGACCTCGGTGAAATATGCCTGTCAGACATATAGGAGCCTTGTTTGTGTAGGAAACAGTCCAGAAACACAACGCCACAACACAGCTATTGTGCAAGTGAGAAGTAATAATAATGCTTGCTGATATTTTTTGTTATGCTGGTTTTATAAAAGAAATGGGGGGGAAAAAAAAATAAAACTTTACATTTTGTTGGAATGCGGTTTTGACAGCTGAACCTTGCAATTTGGGGATGTGCAGTTCCTGTCGGAAGGTTGCACAGTGGTGTAATTTGTAAGACTTTCACCTCACAGGGAGAATGCCCCAGGTCTGAGTCGCCTTTCTGTGTATAGCTTATATGTTGGTACACATGAGTTTACTGCAGTGTCCTTCCGCAGTCCAAAGACATAGGTAACTGGTGTCTCTAAATTGTCCTAAGGTGTTAATGTGAAAGTGTCCGTCTCTGTTTGCCTTGTGAAGGACCAGTGACCTGTGCAGGATTGGATGAAGCACTATCAAAAATGGATGGATGGATGTTTCTGTAAAAAAAAAGAAATGTTCAAATGTGTTTGTCTTTGTGATTTCTCTCAGGCTGGGCGATGGACAGAGATCAGCAAAGGACCGGCCAGTTGAGGTTAAGTTGCCACAGAAACCAAATGTTGGTGAAAATCCTGCGAACATTGATCCCGTCAGCATCGTCGGCGTCGCTTGTGGAAGCAGACACTCATTCGTTTGGACAGAGACCGGACGCGCCTACGGCTTTGGGAACAACTTCTACGCCCAGCTCGGCTATGACTTCCAGAGGACTGACTTCAAAGAGGATCAGGTGTGAAACAAACCCCATAAATAATTAGTGCTGATATTCACCCAACGTCTCCCAAACATCTTTGGTTAACGCTTCTACACTTCAGATTGAAAACATAAAAATAAATATGGGTGCTCATCATTTAAAATGCAATATGATTTTTACAATGAATATAACCTCTCAACACAATCTATAGGATGCTATACTCGTCTTTAATTCAGTGTTGGTGAAGGCAGGCTGATGGATTCCTCAAGGGCAGGGATGGCTTTTTGTTGGTTGCCTCTCTCAATCTCTGTTCTTACATGGCTCACTATACAGTAGCATGCTGCTGAACTATACAAATTCTAAATTAAGTGCTGTGGAATTGAAATTGGCTCTCTTGTGAAGTGTTCCACTTGCATTGGAGCTTAATTTTGCCTACTCATATCATTTGATTCAGTCCCTCAGTCCCTCTTTTGATTGCTCCCTCTTCCTTCTCATGCAAAATAAGCCCATTTACTGCAATGTGACAGTGTCTAGGTGAATGATTGCCACTCAACACTTGATATATGGGTTTTGTTGCTCTGTGCGCATGTGTGCTGGATGTGTTATATTTTTAAAAGATTTTCCCAGTTTCTTGCCGTTATATTAATGTGTGGTTGTGCATAAAGCCTCAGCATTTTTCAGCTATAAAGGCTGGAGTAAAAATAAAGATAAGTTATGCAGTTCATTTTCTTTCAGCAGTTTTCATCTGTGTCTGCACTGTTAGACGAAAATGTGTAATTTATTTTAAAATACAGACAACGGCCATATCTCCAGTCTAAATAAATTAGGGAAAAATAAATGAGACAGTTTTTTTTTGGTCATTTTTATCATTGATAACAATTTGATGATTTGAAGGAGATTAAAATTTTTTTAAAGTCTGTAAATCTAACTTCAGTTAATCGCACCGACTTTAACTCTACAAGACAATATAGTATAACACCTACTTTTTTATTTTCCTCTTTTTTGCAATATTGCAGTATTCTTCATAGCTACCTATTTATTTGTCTATCCATTCATGTATCCATTGTACCTGCTTTCTTCGAAATGATGTTGCGATTTTTGGAGAAAAGCATGGGCATACCTCAATGTTACATGTGCTTACATGACAAAAAACAAACTAACATAATATCGTATTGAATCTGGAGCACAAGTAGAAAACTGCTCTGTGCTTTGATTTTGAAAGACTCTGGTTTTAAAAAGCCTTTAGCTGTTTGCACCAGATTGTGTTTTAACTCTCGTGTATTGGTAAATCCGAGATTGAAAAGGTTGGACAGTCAATTTCGCAGTCCATATAGGGGGACTTTCGTGACAATAGTTTTGAATTACTGCTCTTTACAGATTGCTTGTCCATTTCCAAGCGTCCGTGAAGGATCAAGAGAAGCTTGAGTGACTGGTGAAAACCTCTGATGGCACAGGGAGTGTAAATAACATTCAGAAAAGCTTCATCAGATAGCAGGTTCGAACAGGAAACAGCCTTGCCGTGAGGCGACGGTGCTACCCACTGATTCAGGGTTCTAAACTTAATCCACTGTCACTATTCACCAGCAACATTTTTTTTTAATCAATGTACTCCTTCTGTGGCAGCATATGTATCTGGCTCACTTTCGAAATTTAGTGTAGCACTAAATAACTCCTATTTTCTTTTTTTTTTTTGTCTGTGTTGCTTTTAAAGGAAGCTCTCCTATTGTCAGTCTGATTTCTTAAAGTGATTAAGATACCCTTTCCTTGTTATGCTACCCGCTGCTTCTTTTGCTCTGTTCCAGCTGTTACGTAAGACAAATTCCCAGAAGAGAGGCCTGAGAGTTCATCAGAGGCCGGACAGATTGGAGGGCAGAAAATACCCAGGCACTTGGCAGCAGCGTAGAGGCCCAGGGGCCAAAGCTGTTTGCTGATAAAAGCCATTTGAATCTGCATGACTGCACCCAGGCCTCACATCTTTTCTTCCGAGGCAAACGATACTGAACGGGAGGCGGTGCAGATGCAGTGGCAGAGAATAAGACCTGGTGATGTGAGTATCCCAGAGTCACCTGTTCTACTCTGTAGCCATACAACTAGCCTCTGATTGCCCCAGGTGGGGACCCAAAGCTGCCCCTCTACCTCGTATGCCAATCTCCCAACTTCTTTTCATCCCCCTACTCTTTTTTTTTTCTTTTTTCTTTTTTCTTTCTGTATGATCAGACAAGCTGCTCCACCTCCAGCTACTTCAGTCTCCATTCTATATGATACTGGCTATTGTTGCAAAGAATCCGTAGGTCCGACATGCAGGCTTCACCCCCGAGGCTCAGTTTCTCCTTTTTGTCTGAAATGCAGTGGTAGAAGACCACTGAGATCTAAGAAACACTATATTCTGTTCTTTATTGGCGCAGTGATAAGGTGTTGGGATTCTGCTCACACCTGCAAGCCCTTTGTTCGGGGCCTACTATGGCGTTTCACCTGCAACAGACAAGGTTAGACAGATCTCCTATTTAATAGTTTGATTGACATTATTTTAATGTAACACCGTGGGGAGCTATATGCCTGTGAACGGAAATGAAAGTTAATCTTTTTTTTCCCCCTCCTCTCGCAGCTCTGCCCCTCTCTCTCGCCTCTCATTAGGACAATGACATTGTCATTTTCTCAGGGTTTTGAGAGACTGTTTGTATGCAGATAATAAAATCTTGGTCTGGTTCTCAATAAGCCGTCTTGTATAAATATTTGAGTGATTTTGTGGCGGTTGCTTTTTTTTTTTAGTATCAAGACAGTATCGCACACCATAGGTCTGTTTGTTTTTGTGTATATCAGCTTATTTTCCCCTGGAGTGCATGGTATTGCTCAGTCTGTTGAGTGGGTGACCACCTCCTCGGAGGAAGTGTACCACCCATTCACTTGCACGAACCTCTGCAAAAAGCGACCATGGGAGCTGGAAAATAAACTCTGTTCATGAGTGTGACACGTGTGCAGCTTGAGCTTGGCACGGCATCCATGTTCAGCCTGGCTGCACACAACTTGTTTGAATGTCATATTTATCCCTGTGTTTTGTCAGAAAATTAACTTCCTGTGAGTTTGCGGCAGAGCCGAGCATATGGCCACAGCTCTCTGGAGATGACAGCCTAGCGGAGCGGGAGCTCGCCGGTGCCGCTGCCCTGCTCTGGCGGCAGATGCTCCGGGCTTCTCCGCGATTAAGTGGAGATCATCACTGTTTTCTTTGAGCACCGCTGTGCCTTGTACTCTGAAGTGTTCCGTTAATCACTGCCTGCCTCCCTGCCTTTTCCACGCAAGCTGCCAAAGCTCTCATTAAGTTTGAATCTCCCTCTCACTGCTCGCTCGCTTGCTCACCAGCTCCATACATCGCGTGTCGGCGTGTTAGTCATCTTTTCTGTAGGTTTGTCGTACCTGCGCGCTGGAAGGTTTGTAAAAGCCTTAAATCCTCTGTACTTGCTTGTTTCACTGGTTTATAACAGCCTTCCTTCGGCTCTCTACTGCGGTTTATTCATTTTAGTGCATTGTGTACATACCGTAGAATAAGTGTCGCTCTTTAAGCCAGTGAATGTTTTCTCAAGCTTGCATATGCTGATGTTGTCTGTATTTGAGTTTCTCCCTAAGCACAAAGGCACAGGCAGTGCAGGCCTCTTAGGGGAGTGAAGCGTCTTCTCTCTCTCTCTTTTCTTTTCTTTTCTTTTCTTTTTTTTTACAATTTTTTTAGGCCTACATCTTCTCTTTCTGCATGTTAATAAATACACTGCGAGACACATTTACTGTTGTCAGACACCATGCTGTTATCCGCGTTGTATGTGTTTTCCGTACATTTGGAGAATCAGAATGCAGATTTAATGTAAATCACAACTCCGGTCAAAGGGGAACAAAGAGACAGAAACTGATCCTCCGTCTCCCAACCTCCCTATCTCATATCCAGTAGTATGTATCTCCTACACGAGCGCCATCCATTGTTATTGTTAAACATTGTGACACGCTTTAACCCTGATTGATCTTGATCTCCAACACAAATAATAATGTGATTACAGGCTTTTCCCTGCTTCTGTCTTCACTGCAGTGGAAAATGACATTAGATATTTCCTTTCATGTTAATCGCCTTGGTTGGAAGTGTACCTCAGTGCACCAATAGGCCTTGCTAATGCCTCCTTTCTTCTAAAAAAAAAAAAACATCCAAAATAACCTATTTGCTGCACACCCCCACACACACATTGCTTAGCTCCGTAACACTGTTATTCTGCACCTATCAAAGCCCGGCTTGCTTGTCCTGGTGCAGCAATCATTCCCCCACAATAGCGAGATGGCATTACTGTGCTTGTGAAAGCATTTGCATGGCAAAGCAATAACATGCACCTTGTAAATAAAGGGATTGATCCTGTTCATTGCAGGTTGGATTTCTGGGGTAAAGCTCTGGGAAATGGATCCCTGTGCCATGTCGCATCGATACCCGCAGCCCATTTGCTCATCCTAAACTTCACTTTGGAATAGGCGCCTCCTTTTTAATCCTGCCAGTCAAGCACATACACACAAATGTACTGTATGGGATTTCCTGTACTGCACTCGGTACTTGGCAGACAGCTGAGCAGTGCCAGTTTGCCTCTTTTTCCAATATGTAGATACCCAGATAGAAAGCAGGCCTCCATTCATTGACTCCCAAGTACCAAAATAGCAATTGCTGTTTCTCAATCAACTATGAAGAAATTGGTTTTCTGTTTTGGAAGAGGTTGATTAGTGGCTTTTTGAAGAGGCTCTTGAAATTACTTTCAAATCAGTATGAGTTGACGGGCAGCTGGTTGAGCATTCGTTTTGCAGTTTGAGGTCAGAAATAAAGTTTAATGCTATTAAAAAAAATAATTATTATCTTCTTACTGTATGAGTGCTGTGTATTTTCACCCTGCGGGTCTGCATATTGTTATTCAGCACAATAAACGTTTATCTCATCTCCTCAGAATTAAATCTATTCAAAACTGTACAAATTGCCACTGCGCTCTTGGCAAGGTACAACAAATTTTTAGACGAGGAAATTCCTTGTCAGGAGCAGCCAAGGGAGAAGGTGTCAGTTTGATTCCACTCGTACACTAACGGCTGTGCGGGAGCATAAGCGTTTGCTGCGCTTCGGTGATGGTGCGTTTGATTTCAACACTGACCACCGGTGATGCCAACCCTGTAGTCCTCAACTGAGCTGCCTCTTGAGACACAAACATAGACAGCCCTCCCCCACATCTCACTCAGTCTGATGAGAGAGAGAGAGAGAGAGAGAGAGAGAGAGAGAGAGAGAGAGAGAGAGAGAGAGAGAGAGAGAGAGAGAGAGAGAGAGAGAGAGGGAGGCTGCCAGACAATAAAGTCGTTATAGAGTCTATACTTTGCATGCTTGTCTACTGTTACACTGCAGTATGTGGGAACTCAGTGTGGGTGTATGACGACCTCAACCACTATACCCATCTCCCCTTGGGGCACCTCAAAGGACACTTGTTCTCTTCCTTCTCTGAGGCCCTGGGCTCTGCTGCAAAATGAGAGACAGTGAAGAGAGGGAACAGAGAGAGGTAGTCTCAGCTGAGAAGGAAGGCTAACCTGCGCCTGTGGAGATCCTGCATCTCTTTAAAAGTACCCATCTTTCTGACTCTCCTCTCCCTCCTCTGACAGGTTTAGGGCTACAATATTGGAACTGTTCAGTCTAATGACTTTTTGCTGCACTCTGGAAGTATTATTTTTTTGCCACTAGATGTTATACAAAGTTTGAACTTCATTATATGCTTTATTTTCTCAGTGTGAATGAGAGAATATAGTGTTTGTGACCTTGTTTCAGTTTGAATCATATGCCCCACTGTTTCCTAATATGCCCCTAGTGTATGTAATGCTGAAAGCACATTTATTACACATCAATAATTCTGTACATTTCCTTCTGGAAAACTAATTCTCATAATAGGATTTTGTCAATGTGATTTGAATAATGATCTCAAAACATCCCATTTTAGGCTACTTAACTAAATAGAATATTACTGATTGCAACACTTATCCATGGTAGGGGTTTTGGTAACCTTCTTTTCTGTTTCTTGCCAACAGCCAATTTTCTCTCAATTAAAGCATGATATTAGCACTCAGTAGGGCATAAACAGAAATAACCGTACACTACTGAATATCACGCCTTGATTATGAGCTTAAGAGTGGGTGTACAGATGGATCCGGTTTCTATACTCCTATTAGAGCGCTACTGCTTATATTTGTGTGCATATGTGTCTGTGCGAGAGGAAGGCAGAGGGAATCACTGCCTGCGTGTGCAGGAGTGTGTCTGGGGATGACTTTGGCTGCAGGAAAAGCTGGGAGTTTTCAGCTCTTTCTTGTTAAAACCTCTGGAACGGGAGGGCAGGGTGAACAGAGGAAAAGTCACAGGTAGCGCCAAAAGAAAAAAAGTGTATCATTACATTGAGAACCAGTCAGTGGTGATGCCAGTTGGCCAAAGTTAGCAGGAAGCTGTCCTAGTAAATGGCAGCAGCTGCTCGCAGTTCGAGAGAGCATGTCCCAGTCAGAGGAGAAAAGCGATGGCATCTACATTAATACTACCTTAATGGCCCATCTGGCGCTCCGTAGGGTCCCTGGCTGCGCCACCGACTCATAGGCGTTTGACAGGCAGTCTCCAGCGCACCAGACGCGCATGGCATGCCAAATGGCTGGGAGACGCCTCCGTGGCGCACAGATCTGTCAAACTCTGACGCTGTAGTCACACAGGCAAGGGAAGTTAAGGCAAGTTTTCACACGTGATTGGTTCTTGACATGGATGGGGAGAGGGAGGGGGCAGGAGGAGAATGACTGGCTTGTCTGTCTCTCTCCTCTGCACCCTCCTCAGACGCAAGCACATGTACTGTACGCACACACACACACACACACACACACACACACACGCGCGCACACTTTCCATACTAAAATGCCATGACCAGATTAAACCTCAATGAGAAAGCCAGGTTCAGATTAGCCAGTGGTGAATTCACTTCTGCTCTGATGGCAGGCGGAGATAACAAATATTATTTTCGCTGCAAGTCACTTCGTCTTTCTGTAAACAAATGCTGGAACTAATTGCTTCATTGGAAGAAATTGTGGAAGGTCTTATCAAAACACCACAGGGGTTTCTGGCTATAATTGGCATAATTGGTTGACAGAGCAGGCACGAGTCCACGATGTGGCACAGTGATGCACTTTATGTGAAATGACTGATCATGGCTTTAGGACTAAAGATTGCCCTTTTAGATACTTTGATAGTCTACAAGGAGCAATTAGTTAATATGCAAACCCCGGACACAGGCCAGATCAGGGATCATAAAATCATTTTTCTTTGTGTTTTGTCATTCCAGCACCTTTTGACTGTGATTTGCGTAAACGATTTAGGACAAAATGTAGTACATTTTTTTTTTTTTTCAGCGGATGAACTGAAGACAGTTTCCTGTTCTGCCCCGCGTGCTTGGCCTTTGCAGCAGCCCCCATTGCGTTTTACAATACTGCCCCAATGGAAGTTTCCTTTCTAAGCAGGTCACAGTCTGCAGCGCACACCAGCACAGATCACAGTCCCAGAAGTGTGTATCATACTGCTGCTGGGAAACTGTGACTTCGTTCCATACGAGTAAACTGCAGGGAAAAGTACTGCTCGAGTACTTTCAAACACCCGCTACCATTCTTTCTCACACTTTTTCTTAAGGACATTTAGAGAGATAGCAGCAGTTCAAAAAAATGGAACGGAGGGTTCTTTAGAAAATACATTTCAAATGGCTTATCCAGTAGGTAGCCCCAGAGGACACCTCAGGGATAAACCTTGGCAAGAAAGGAAGATAGAAGGAAAAAAGTGAAATTGGAAAGAAGACACATCCGTGACTAAAACAGTAGAAATATAGGGAGAAAAGGTATCCTCTTAACCTGCCGACGCCTCTTCAGAGGAATCACAGCGTTCCATATCAGCATTCGCTTTCCGAACATTTTTCTGTGTTCCATGTTTATAAAGAAAGCGTAGATCCGCTGATGTCTCCTGCCCCAGACTGTCTGTTAGTGACACAGGAAGTGCAGGTGATTTCAAAATGACTATCACCACATTACGAAGTTCTACCTCAGTTTTGCTGTTTTTCCATTTGCTGTTATTCATGTTTTTGTTTTTTTTTTGTTTTTTGTTAAACTGTATGAGCAGGAAATGGAAAACTGGATGATAACAAAGAGGTGTTTTATTGGATGTTAAATTAGTAAAGGAGAGGTCGACTGGGCAACAAAAGCCAACCTTTATGTGCAACATGGTGAAGGATGGGAGGGAGGTGGGCAGCAGGAGGGAGGACTGAAAAGAAGGAGAGGAAAAAGACGGAATCAGCAAAATGAGTTTGGGGGCTTGAAAGAAAAGAGCATGAGGAACTCTTCAACTTTCACTCTCATTCCCAGATGTGTTGTAGGCAAGACGTAGCCTTTGAAGAGCTTGTGGCAAAATAGGCAAAATATGAATACAGACACTCTCCACTTTCCCTCGTTCTCATATACTTCCTCTTTCCCTCTCTTTTTCTCTGGTTCTCTCTTTCACATACTCTCCACATCTCTCTCTCTCTCTCTCTTTATCTTTCTCCCTGGGCATCTCCGTTCCTTAGTGGCAAACCCAGCTGCGGGGTTTCTGTGCTACTGCGAGTGAACCTTCTCCGACTCTTTCGGCAAGCAGCTGCACAACACGCCAACACACCCGCACTGCACTTAGCCACGTCTCCTCCACTAACTTTGATTGACTAAAAATATTCTGCTGTTCTTCATTTACATATGTGATAAGTCAAAATGGGTAATTTACATGTTTAAAATAAAGCAACGCATTTGGTTACTGGTGAGACTTCAAAACAGATTTCAAAACAGAATTGAAGTATGGATGATATTTAATGTTTAGAAATACTTTTTCCCTTTCAATGGCTTGCAGCGCAGTCTACTTTAAAACCACTAGAGGGAGCTTATACTATGTTGTGCTCCTTCATGCCAGGATGATGTTTTATAATGTTGCTGCACCAGCAATGTGGCGCAAAAGACCCATCGTTACCCCCATTCTCTCAATAAATGCCATTAACTGTCCAGTTTACTCTTACATTTGAGGTTCATGGGCCGTGACACTGACTCAAGACAAAAGTCTAAACTTGCGTTGGAAGTTGTTTTCTTCTTCTTTTTTCTTTCAAAGAAATACAGTAATTGCTTCTTGCATGTTTCTGTGAAAAAGATATCAGCTTCAGTAAGTCTGTGTGCATGTGCAGAGGTGATAATTCCACTGTTGTTCAGAAGCTGGTGCCGGGGTGTGTGGTGGCAATAACACGGAGCATGCCTGGGCGTGCTTTCAATCTGTCTCCCAAATGTAATGAGTCTGGGCAGAAATCCGGTCATCTCAACTTGATCAAAACCGGGAGGAAATCTGCAAATGATTTATTATATCCTGTGGGGAATCATCAGTTACATATGTCAAAATGATGCTGAGGTGAAAATTAAAAGGCGTCTTTCGTCGCCATTGTTTTCTTAATATAAATGAAAAGTGGGGCTGTGAAAGCATTTCATTCAGGACAATAAAAGAAATCGGTTTTACATGGTAGTTCTGTTATTCATTATTATTATTATTCTCTTCAGAGAATTTAATATTCTTTAGTTAAGGAGTGTTTACAACTTAGGACATTTTTCTTTCTTTTATCAGCATGCATTGGTACGCGCACATCCATAGGTTGACGTGCACACTCGTCCTTACTCACCGTGCACCTTTGCCCTCTTGAATTGCATCAGCCTGCAGCAGACTAATGCACATTGCCAGTTAATCAGATTTTTTTTTTTTTCGGTTCCCCCCCCCTAATAAGAATGGGGTGACATGACAGCGTCTGAACTACAGTCTCAGAGTCTTCTCGCCGTAATGTTTTGTGGTCTCCACCCTCTCACATCACTAGTGTAGTCAAGGCCGAAGGGATTCGCTGTACTCTCTGCTTCTCCACTCCTACTCTCCTCCTGGCCTTTCCCTGTGACAGGGCTGCCGATGATACAGATCCGCTGTGACATTTTACATTGTGCTCCCTAATTGCAGCAGCTGATAGTGGGATGGCTCACCATACAGCTGCATATTCCCTCTTTTTTGGGGGGGGGGGTGGAGACAAGCACAGATTGGTGCATTGCATTAGGCTACATGCACTGGTTCCATGTTCTTTCATTGTATACAAGTAGTGTAGTACTTCAACCTACCAATATAACAAACTGTTTTATTGGTGATTTTAAACTCCTCATTGCCACTATCGACCGACAGTGCATCCTTGTGAAAGTGTTGTCCATCCGTCCTGTTGCTCTGGCGTTTCAGCCCTCAAGTGTTTCCCACAGCCGGTGACTTCCAAACTGAAAGCCAGGATAAACCTGTGTGACAGATGCAGCTCTAATTATACAGTTGTTTTAGGACTGTCAGGTTGCAGCAAAAAGGGAGCCAGTCATTTGGGAAAGTGAAGGAAGGAGGAGGGTGGTGAGCAGGAAGAGGGCGGGGGGGGGATAGAGGGGGACAGTTTGATGGACGGACATTGTAACACCAGCATCTGGTGATAGCTGCAGCTGCCGTATCGTTTTCCCACCGCCAGCTTGCCGGCTAAATAAATATTGCCGCGATCTGTCTTGTACTAGCAAGTGTAAATTACTTTAACACGTCAATAACTAGTTTACAATGATGTTTTTTCCTGCCATTTCAGAACATATATTGATTTCACATTGCTGTTAAAAGGCACAAGCATTGTTTCCTATAGCCTGCGCTTAGTTTTTTCACTTTGACTCAGAAGAAACTTGGCAGGCGCAGGACAAAAAAACTGGGAAAAAAAAATACTTTTACACCCTTGTCACTTACAGTTCACGGCATCATATTAAATACCATGGGTAATATAATAGCAACTATCATGTGATTTTGTATAACTTCTTTGTGTGCTCATGGTCTGCTTTTTCTTCTTTTTGCCTTGACATTCGAACGACGGTGCTGCATTTGGAAAATAATAGACTCACTATTGACACTATGCATTTAGTACGCTCCGTATTTTTTTTCTTGCCTTTCTGAATGAAGCGCATTATGATTAGCATAGAAGACAGAAAGATGTCACCGATGCAGTTCTCCATTTTAAGCACAGTTTCAACAATTTTCTCAATAATGGGAGACAAGTAATTAGTTGAGGAAAGTGACTCTGTTCGAAACAATTGCTATAATATACATTTTCAGACAAGAATAAAGAAACCAATAGTTATTTAGTATGTGGATAGCTCAATCTCCTTTTGTGCGTGTGAATATGCACATGTGTGCACTATCAAAGGGGGGCATACATGTGTGTGCACCCATGAAGCGCGTCTGCCGGCGTGCTCGCGCGTCTATATTGTCTATTTTCATTCATATGGGTTCCTCCTCTTGAGGACAGATGTTGGGAAACCCACAAAATCAGAGCTGAAGCTGCACTATAATCACCGCGATTTTAATCAAGGTCTTGCGTTGTGACCCACTTATTTTCTCACAGTGCTGATTGCACTGCAGTGCAGTGACGACTAGCATTACAAAACTGCAGCCTGTGATTAACCTTCACATCATATACATGTCCCCTAACCAGCACACAGCGAATCCTAATCCCAAAATTACACCCACTTGGACTGAAAAACCTCTCCCTTTGTCAAATTCAGACATTTTCCCTTCCTCATCCTGCCATCTTCACGTAATATAGAGATGATGCCCGTTTCCTGCTTATGAGCAAATTGTGGCACATCTGAGGGTGTAAAACTCCACTGATGCATTTTCTAACTGGGCTTTGATATTTTTTGAAAGTTAGAAGCATCTGATAATGAGATCCAAATGAAACACATAAAGAGAATGTTATTGGGTTGTGTGGGAATAAAGAAATAATCTGACCTTCTTGGCCATTTCTACCACTGTTATAATTTTCACATCAGTGATAATAAACCAGATTGATTATTCATTGTCATGCTTCAACACCATTTAATTGTGTAGCTAGAACACTTCAACTTGCGGGTCGGGAGGGCGCTCTTTCTCATTTACACAAAGACACAATGACACACACACACACACACACACACACACACACACACACACACACACACACACAAACACACACACACACACACATTGAAAATCTCTCTGTTTTCCTCTCTTCCTCACAGATGCTCTCAAAGGGCCCCCCGAATCATGCCCAGACTGGAATTTGCCAAAATATCCTTTCTCCTATCAAACACACACTGTGCTCCATCTCGGTCTCATTCCACTTATTCCTTCTACATCGCAATTAATACCCCTTAGGAGGCATAGCACCCCGCAGAGCCACAGAGACGCACTGTGCTGGTGGATTCTCCTCTTCAATGTTCACCACAGATGCTGCGAGTGCTTTAATTTTCAACTGCATCACTAAAGCATTGCTTAATTCAATCTTGCTTTCAATCAACACCAACTGATGAAACACAGATTCTTGTGCAAGTTGTGCAATACGTGCAAGCTTGAACAGCTTTTGTTTTTCATTTGGTGCAAGTCTTTTTTTCTGTGTGTGTGCTTTAAGTGTTGAGAGGCCTTGTGTTGAAGAAGTTTTAAAGTAAGTTTCATGAAGACTGAACATATTTAAGTCACAATAAGAATAAAACACAAGAAGGTGTTTAGACTGAAGTAAACATTTTAAGGATAAGCTCAAAATAGAATCTCACAAGCAACATCCAAAGACTTGAAATATACTTTCAGGTTTTATTCATCTTCAGCTGGTCTTTATTGTCACCATTGTTTTGCCCTGAACTTTAAGGCATTTTCAAAAACTGCAATTTGAGCATAGAATTTAATGTAAAAACATGTGGAAAACCATTGAGTTTTGTCATAATACCCCTCAGTAAATATGACGCTTGGCTCTAGTCTGTTCAAACTCAAGGAATAAACAAAACGCTTCAGTAGTGCTGTGCAAGTAACTGCAGTTACTATTTGGACTGTCATGGCTAAGTCAACAGGATTCTTTGCAATATTACACTTTATAATTGTCATCTGACCATCGGTGGGCAAGTAAGATGTTAGAACCTTATTGAACTGCCTGTCTTACAGAGGTTCAGTCAATCACAGTGAAAACAAGGAGATTAACACTCATTCACACCTAAGGGAAATTCAGGGCCACCAGTTAACATCTAATATCTGTTTATGAAGGAAACCCACACCACAGAGAGAACATGCAAACTCTAGTCTTGAACTTATAACATTCTCTCCAACATAAGTCAAATGTCAACAAACTGAGTTTTAAATAGGAACACTGTACAGCACAACATACACCGAGAGCAGAGTTTATAATGGAGAACTTTGTCACCATATATAAGAATATTTGGATACCTTCTAGTCACGCTTTTTAAAAACGCCACAAGCCAAAATCTAGTGAGTTTTTGTGGTAAATTTGAAGTGAACACAGAAGGCATTACTGTTGGTCCTTTCCTGCACCAAAGCATTCACAGCTGAAAAAGCTGTGCTTGGAACAAGAGAAGAGAACACATTTATTATGTTTAGGTGCAATATAAATGTTTTAGCTGAAATGAATTCATAGTCGATTCAATTGAGATATGTATTTCTTTGCCTTATGAAATCTTGTCACTGGCCTGTCGTTGGATGACCTGATAGTTTAACACAGATTATCCTCGGCAAAGAGTGAAGGCCTCAACAGGTATGTTAAAAACATCCATAGACATGACACCTGTACACCTTTTACCTCACTGTGTCCCATTGCCCCTCTTCCCCTCAGCCTGCCTGTTTCTTGCGTTCAGTGGCTAATGGATCTTTGTGGTTTCCGGGGCCCGCTCCAGAAATGTTCTCCTGTGGAGATCTCGTAAGAAGTGCCCTCAGCTTGTCCCGCCGTCTGCCATTAGGCCTCTCCACACTTTTTATCCCCAGACCTCTGAGACCTCAAACTGCCAAATGAGTTGAATTATGGCCAGTTATGTGGAGTGGACCCGGCATCACGGGGGAGAGGCTTGAGTCACTGCAACTAACTACACTCCTGACCATTAAAAGGCAGCCTGACACTGCCTCTTCATCTTCCGCCTGCTCTCGAAGGCCGACACTGCAAACCCGTGTCCCCTAGAGCAGGCACACTGTGCAGCAATCCAATGAGCCAGGTACCCAACCAGCCGGGCTGTCAAGACAGACAAGAGAACAACTGAACAAACCAAGTACAAACAAGTACTCACGTCTTAAAAAAAAACTCTTAAGCTGTATATAAGCTGTCATTTTTCTAGATGCCTCAACACTTCTCCGTCGACGTCTGCATCCCTTTTCTGTCCCCTTCATCTGTTCACTTTCCGGCCATTCTTCTGTGGTGTCCTCTGGCCTTAGGCTCGGTGGGTGGGGTTCCAGGGTTATAACCGCACAAGGTTAATTGCAGCAGCTAAAACAAGCACGGTGGCCGCAGCTCCAGCTACTGTAGAACGAGGTCGTGCACGTCAGGGAACCCTCACAAATCCACTCGCAGGCAAAAGTCACACAAAATGCCAGTCCACAAGACCCCGCTTTGCACCCGTCACATACAGGCAGAAGACTCCCGCACACACATGCACACACAAACATAGACTGGATTTGATCTGTCACAATAACAGGGGCATCATGACATGATGGATACACCCCACCCCCCCTCCTCTTTCCACCATTCTGCCTCTCTGCGGTAATGTTGATGCAGTGTGTAATGTTTGCTGTAGCCGGTGGCTGAAATTGAATGAGTGATACAACCAGAGGTGCAGGGATTACCGTGGGCAGAATTGATGCTATCTGTCCAATGATGTGTTATTTTGTGGAAGTGAGGCAACAAACCGGAGAGAGAAATGGTCACAGTGCTCTGTATGATTTTACAGTTTAAATGGTGAAAGACAAATAGAATAACAGTGATGTGCTAGCAGGGGTTGTAAATGGTTGAATAATTTCCCTCGATTTCGACATTCATTTATCTTTTCTGCAGTCTTTTGCTGAGCTCCGCGTGGCAGCTCCAGTGGTGTTTATCCCTCTAGTCTACTCACAATTGCTGCATCAGCTAGCTCAGCGCCCATCTTTAGAGGTGAGACAGGTTGCGTCCAGTCTCTATTCCCTCTAATAGGGTTGGCTCAGAAAAGGGTCAGAGGTAAACTAATGACACCTGCAACAGATGCTTCTTCCTGGACGCCTAAGCTAAGGCAGTGCAAGGGTCGGGCTTGAGGGAATAAAAGTCTGCTGCTTTGAGACTCAGCAGGCTGTTCCCGGGTCAGTCGCTAACCACTGAAAAGACTAAATTCAGCTCTTTCTGCCAGTTCAAGGCACAAGCTGATGGTCCAGGTCTATTGTTGTGGGGTCAGGCTAAAGCCGTCCACATTGCTAGAGCAGCTGACAACCATTCATCACAAATTCAGCTCCTTATATAGCTTTAAAGTTCTACTTTGGTAGGTCAGAAGCAATGGAGAAAGAACTCAGACGATGCATTTCACAATAGATTCTTATATTTTAAATGGATTTTTGGATGGATTTCTTGAAGAAATGCCATGGTTGCTGTTAGTTTACTTTGAAATTGAGCGTTAAATGAAACCTCCTGTTGTTTGAAATAATTTATGTTAGACGTTGTCTTTTGGGTTGCCACATAAATATTTCACTCTTTAATAGTCACTATTTGTAGCTTTGCTTAACACTCATTTTTGAGGCTGTGTTTGTTTGCTGTCGTACAAGACCACACTAAGCCATCCTTATGAAAGCCAGCATTTGCGAGCACCCTTTTTTTTGAGTGCGAGATTTGTGACAATATGTATTTCGAACTGTATTTTCTGTGCGGCAGCGGGGAAGCCTTGACTATCCTCTTTAAGGGAGAAATGAAATCAGAACGGCTATTTTTCTCCCCATGTAAACAGCTGGCAGCATTCCATGCTTGCACAATTAATGGGCATCTAATTGGCAATAATCATTTTTACTTAAGCAAATATAAAATAGGCAGTTGCCCCTGGAACAGACAGCTGTTGGTGGAACCTTCTGGCAACATGGCGTGCATGTTTGTGGATGTGCCTGATCACTGCTTACTGGAGGTGGTCGCTACATAAATCCTTCCCTAACCAACTGTTGGAGCACTTTTTCTTTTTTTTTTTTTTACACAGGCTTTGCCCACTTAAATCCACAGGCAAGAGGAATATTTACGGTATGCACAATACAGGTGTGTCTGAGCCATAAAACTTAACGTCCATCCCACTTTATTATCACTTATTTAGTGCTCTATTTGACCTGTGACGATGAGTTTTAATACCAAGTCAAATCCATGTCAGTAATCTGAATCAGAAATGAATTTGAAAACAAGTCATGAGTATGAATCTTGATGAAATCCCTGAACATTGCAAACATTGTGAAGAACACGATGTCCAAAATGCTTACAAAAGTGGAACTTAGTGAAAGACAGGCTCATAATGCCTTATATTAGTAATTGAGCCAGTATTTAAACGGCAGTCAGACAGAAGCCACACTACACTTTGGCAGGGATTATTCCTGTGGTGTCAAGGACTTTTCTGCTATATTGTTTTAAACATACTTGTTGAATTCTTCATTGACAGTTTTTAAGGTCAGGCCTCAGCAGTGTAAATCTATAGAGTTGTGATTTCATTCAAGTGAAAGCCATCTCAGCAAGGTTATGATTCAATAATAAAACACTATGAAAAAGCACAGGGCTGGCAGGAAGGACGGAGCCTTGCGGCTGACAGACAAGCAGGCAGTGAGCAATGAATTAAACGTAAAATTGTGTTTTGCCCTATAACTCATTGGCCGGCAGTTACTCAGACGGAAAGCCAAAAAGGACACGAGGGGGGAGAAAAGGTGAAACTATAGTTCATGTGATACAGCGGAAGCTGAAGTAAAAGTCTTTTTGACATTGGCTTTGGGGATTCAGTCTGTCAATTAATTTACATGATGAAGTCTCTTTTTGCTATAAGCCTCCCGACTGATGAAACGGGGATGAGTGAGAGCAAAAGCAGGGGCGAATAAGACCAGGGGATTGCAGAAAGTAATGTCAGAGAACCTGATTGTGAAGAAGGAAATGGATTAAGGGCATTGTTTGAGCTGGAAGAGGAGGCACCTTCCATACTACCGCCTGCCATCTTATCTCACCCCCCAACAGTGGTCTAATCTGTTGGTCGAGCATGCCTGCAAATAATTTCTATCTGTCAGACAGACAATGGAGCTGCCACCTTGTTGTGCATCATGGATTACTGTACTGTGCATCCTGTCCCACCCCAGCACAAACCCCTGACAAAGAACTTAATTGAATAACCGTTCATGGCTAATTTGTGTTTGTTCCATGTGGGAATGTGTGTAAACGCAGGCTTTAAATCCACACTTGTTTTGGGTTGCGTACTCCCCACACACAACCACCCACAAAGCTGTGTGCACACGGTCCCCTATAGCAATTTAAACTTGTTCATTGACAAAGGAGCTTGAATGTCAGGAATTATTGCATCCAGTCCTTATGCCATACTGTAAACAAATGAAATAGATTAGATGAAATTAACTCTGTCTAACATATAATTATATAAAAGCACAGAGTGAGGAGTTGGGGATAATGGAGTTTTTTTTACCCTTGAACCTTAACCCTACTTTTCCCATTTGTTTATCAAATTAATTTAAGCCAGTAGATTTGTAATGCTTGGGCTTAAACACATATAATCACCCAATTTAGCTTCATATTACACTTGTACTTAAGCTAATTAATCCTCAGTGTTTATCACACATAAACAGTGATGGCTTTGCATTATACTTATAGGGAAAGTCAGGATAGTTTTAATTATCAAAAATGTTAATTATTCCAAACAGTCACAAATGGCCACTGTCACATCTTGTCCTTGTGTGAAGCATTGTTTGGTAACATTGACTGACCTTGGCGTTCATGAAGGAGGCGTCTTATACAGGAATAGTATAATGGAAACATTTTCCAGTGATACTAGATTGGAATTATAGAAGAACTCGGTCGCTTCCTATTTTTACCAAGGGAATGTCTGTACAGGTTTTTCCGAAGTGACAGCTGTGCTTGGTTTCATGTGATGATGTGTTAAACAAAGCACTGCCCACATGTTTGCCTTTAACTAAGTAGCCCTTAACTGCTTGGACAGACAGCAGGCAGTTGCACTTTATGTATTTGTTTATTTTCAAGATAAGGGGCCTCTTTTATGGATAAGCAGCTGACGCTCCCGCTCTGTCAAGCTGGGACAGGCTGAGGGAAGATAAAATAGAGTCTGTTAATCTGGTGCTGGTGAGCAGAGAGAGCGATGTTATTGACCTACGCTGGCAGCAATGTGTTTCAATTATACACTGCCATCCATTTGTCAGGCAAGTGGAGCGATGGTTGGGGGGGGGGCACGGAGTTCAGGCCTGGGTTAGAGTCATTCTCCATCACTTACGATGTGTCTTTGGAAAGCACTTTAATTGAATTACCCAATTTATTCTTCAAGCAACAATGCCCTGGCCCAGACCTATGACGTGAGACAATTAGATACAAGTTTAAAATCAGGCCGTTTGCATACTTCATCTTTTCATGGTGTACACAGGGAAGGAGACGTCCAACTTATGGTCACTTTCTCCCCCCTACTTTGTCCTGAGTAATTTTTATTAACGTGAGAGACGAGGCACTATCGTGACAATTTTATATTACAATTTGTTGAAAACAGTTTTGCATAAAACCTCTTGAAACTTTGTGGATCTCACTAATTGTTGCTGCTTTTTCATTTGCATAATGTGTAGGAATTGTGGAGGACTGGAACTTTTTTTTTTTCCATGGAAAATATTTCAGCAAGTAGATTCCATTGCAATGTAATGCATATTATCGACACATGTTTTGTTGCTTTACATGCCAGTCAGTGTTCACTCGTCTCAAATCTATGTAAGTTAGTTACTATTATTTATAATTTTTTATAAAAATTGTCATTTCCTAGTTACATGGCCACATTTCTACATCATCATTTAAGCTAAAACTGCTGTTTGCGTAAACAACATCATAAATACAACTGGTGTGGCTGTTGTTCTCCATTCTTTGCTGAATTCGATCTTTCAAGCAGACTTCCTTGAATATTTTCCCTGATATTTGCAAACTGCACGGGGTTGAGTGTGATTAATTCTAATCAAGTTCAATTTATTCTGGGAGAGCAGCTGGAAGAGGCCTAAGTGTTGACTGCATTTTGTCTGCGAGCTGTCTGACGAGACGGCTGGTCTGTCGATCACCTCGGCCCCGGTTCCAGGTGTAGTGAAGGTGCTTGTGTCAGATGCACGCGGGCCTACTTGCACTCTGGCCTCAACACCTGGCTGTTCACCAAACTCTGATTGTCAGTTCATTCATTTCCACCAAGACAAGCGTCTCTGTCTGCTCTCGCTTAGCTGCGCCTAATCAACAGTATGGCTCTCCCAGTGTCTGTAGAGCTCATCTTGTTAAGGGCAAAGAATTGTGGGTAGAAATGCACTCTATAAGCTTGTAATGTACACCAATTATGCTAATTAGCAGCGTTGCAGATGGCCCAGTGTTGATTGCAGCTTTAGGATCAGGAGGGGCCGTCGAAAATTCAAACATGTGACTCACGTGATGCTCATTACTGCACAACCTCAACAAAATATCCCTTTGTCACTTGTCATCCATCTGTGCTTACTGTCTTTGACTGTCTAAGACTCATGGCTGCACAACAACCCAGTGAGAAGCTGTAATCCTACTTTTAATTGGTGTTTCCCTCATTGGGCTGTATTTTTAAACATGTACTCCAAACAATGGCCATTGTAAATGATCTTTAATGTTGATATACAATATATTGACTAGGAATCACACTGTATAATAGATTACAAAGCTCAAATATTGTCAATAGATTCAGAAATTGAAATGTTGCTCCTCCCCGCAATGAAACAAAAAGTCAAAATGACCTCTGTTTGAAATACTTTTATTGTCATATAGAACTTTTTAAAATGTTTATTTGAAGGATGGCGATGTATTTAAATGTAATGAAATGGAAACAGGAGCTTCCGATTCCTGGGACATTGGACATCTTCTCTCTGACAAGCGAAGACTGTTGTTCACTACTTTTACTCTGCACACAAAGGGACTGTATATATTCCCACTATTGTTATGCATCACAAAATGTAACCGCCACAGAGAAATGATACTCACTGTAACTTACCAGTTATACACAGCCAGGCCGTGTCAGCACAAATCATGGAGCAACTGTCTGACATGTTGTATAAATGTGGAGTGTGTTCTCCCCGCTGACCAGTCAGTCCTGGAAATTCTCTCAGTGTGATTGCCAAAATTAGCACAAATTCAGCAAGAGTCTGCAACTTTACAGCAGAAGCTTGCAGGTTTAAATCTATTAGGACAGAAATGTCACCACATTGCACCAGATAGTGTTGTATCATTTGTCGACAAAAATAACCATGAAAAATCATGCAAAACAACATTTTATCCCAAAACACTTGCATACTCCAGTATTTCGTTTCAATATAGTCATGGAGGGAAACCAAAAGTCCATCCTGGATATAAATATTTTGGGGGGCAAAAAAAGAAAATATTACCGTTGGATGGTCGTACTCTCAAAAGCCACCATAATGATGAGTGCATGTTATATTTGGTAGTTTTTCGAGACAATTACAACCAGTAGGCATGCCAAATCCTGTCAGTGGTGACAGGATATGAGTAAACTGACTAAAGAGAATGTTGCAGTGTGCTTTTTTTTTATCATGGCACATGATAACATGACCTATTTCTTTATGGGTAGCAGCTTTTTTAAGAAGATTTGCTGCAAAAATCTAATCTTTCACAAAATAATCGCAGCATGAATGCAGAACGATTTTGAAGAGACTGAAACAATAAATAAAATCATCCAGTTGTGAGGTTTTTTTTCCTCTGACAGCCCTCGTCGTCAGGATATGGATAGCGGTCCACTCCAGTTTGTTGGCTCCAAGGGCAGGAAAATCCTCTCGAAATGCCACTCCACTATGGGAACTGTGACATTCAAATGGTGCCAAGGTGTGCAGTGTGTACGTAAAGCATGTGCAGTCAGATGTAAATTTGTCATCGTCATAAGCCACGATGGTCTTTGTTCCTGCTATTAAGGCAAGTCGGTTTAGTCCCCATCTTCTTTTAGACTGTGCTAAAGTGAACCCATGCTGATGTTCGAATGAATGAAGTGCTTTCATGAAGCCGTGGCCATTGAACTCTGGAGACTGAATATAGCCCTGAGTCCTGCAACCTTTGTGGCAGGGGGTTCCTGCCAGGCATGATTCCTGTTTAGTGAATAAGTGGGGTAATTATGGTGCAGTTGGGGCCATGCAGCAAATGTCACCAGCAGATAAACAGTAGGAGCAACTCTTCCGTAAAAGCCTGATTTATCCAACCCGGACCTCCTGTAGCCTGCAGATGAATTAGGAGCAGTTGGGTGTAAAAAACAAACTAGCTTCTCTTGATTTCACCAGAGTTCAAGGATGCATATAATTGGAGAAACAGTAGTTAACAGATAAGGCCCCAGGTTAAACCTTTCTTTGTCACACAGCAAATCTTCCATGCTGGTCTCGAAAGGCAGCTGCTAGTTTGATCTGTGTGTGCCATGGCAAGAATTGCGTGTAAATAATGTGCTCTGACATCGCAAAAGATTTAAATCTTTCATGCTGCATAAAAGTCGCAGCTGCAACTCATACAAAATATCACTTCCCTGTCCCTGAACTACTAATGGATACCACAGGTGTAAATTGAGCCCTCACACATTTGGTTTCACACGCGGCCGTTGGAATGTGAATCCTTCACTTATCCATTGCCCTCCTCTGTATCTCTGATTAGAAAGCACATCTATTGCACTCCATTAAAGAGTGCCCACTCACGCGTGACTACAGGGCAGCCTTTATACCATCATCAGCCTGGGGAAATGGGAGAGTCAGCGAGCGTCATTCCATTACCTGCTGAAATGGATGCCCCTGTATCTCCTCCTTGATTAGCTTTGTCTCAAATAACAATGATAGCTTTAAGTGTGCCTAATTGAGGCTGGGCTCACCCTCCCTCTTTGTGTGAAAGTGCTTACTCATTTTGTCTGTCCTTTTAATAATTACATTATCATTTTACACCCCTGCCGGTTCCTTGGGAAGTGGGCCGGCGCTTGTGTTGAAGTGAAAGCTCATTATTGGAGCTGAATTATGTGCAGTTTATTGATCCCCATGGTGGATTATGGTGCTCTAAGTTAGTCTAGACAGAATAGTTAGCCAGATGACAGAGAGGAAACATAGAGGCCCCAGGGGAAAGATCTCTGGCTCAGTGAGCAATTAATGTCTGCCAGGTAATGGAATTTAAGTTTACACTAAATCCACCAATGCCTTGGCATTTGAAGTACCTTATAAAAAAACATTAGCCTAATGAGATGGTCAAGAAGTGCAAGAGAGATACCCATTACACACATTTTACACTTACACTTGTCCTTTACATCATTCCTTCTTGGGCTTCTGATCTCAACAAGCACACAGATGGTCAACTCACTCCCATTCGATGACGTACATAGAGTGTATTTTTGCTGCCGTTTGGAATTGTGTTTTCCTTTCTCGATGGGCCACAAGGAAATTTGATTGATAGGTCTTAGTTGGCTCTGCTTTCCTCACAGGCTCTGCTAATCTCCATCTTAGCCCGGGTGAGGGAGTGTTTCCTGATAAAGAGCACAGTGAGCGGGGGAAAGGCCAAAGTGCTGAGTAAGAAGCCAAGCAGGACATTCATCTCTATAAAGCCGAGGGTCCGTTTTAAAGCTATCCATCATTATCTTGATGAACACGCCACATTACCAACAGCATTGCCTTACTGCCACTCGGGCTCGGAGTGCAATGTCCTTCAGTGGACTTGAAGGAACCTTACACGAGGAGCTGAGTGGCTTCATTGGCTACTTTGGCATATGATTTAACTTTGCTATATCAAAGCTAAAGGTTATTTTCTATTTTTTTTATATTCTTAAAATAATTTTAGTATTTATCTTGAGTTGAACCTATGTACTAAAGTGTTCAATAGTTAAATATTTGTTTACTGATTATTCTCTAAAAGGATATTCAAAGCCATACAGGAAAAATAATCTGTGACCTTACAACAGGAATTGCTGGGAGTGCTTGATGATATTGCAGTAATGATAAATCTGTAGTACATTTTGCAGCCCTAATAATAATAATTGTGATTAAGAAAATAAAACACAAATCAATAAAGTTGTATTTCTGAATATGAAGGGATCAATCAGTTGTCTGCCAGTATTTTTAATCAGATTTACTCTCCAGTAACTTGTATGTCCTTGCTCTAAAAACTGTAATAACATGACTTCATCTACATGTCTCTCTCTCTCTCTCTCTCTCATCACACACACACACACACACACACACACACACACACACACACACACACACACACACACACACACACACACACACACACACACACACACACACACACACGCTCTTACTTTACTGAGGGCAGACTGCCAGTTCTTCCAGACTTTTCAAAATGACAGCCTTGATGGAAAAAGAAGAAAAAAAAATAGTGGATGGTAAAGCAGTGTAATGCACCTGTTAAAGTAGCCTTGTACGTCTTGGGAGCCAACAACTTTACCCCATAATGAGGCCAATATCTCCCTCAAAGCCTTTCTGTGCCTTTTGTGTGGTTTACTGTGTCCTTGGCTTGTGAGCCTTGATAATGTTGGTAAATACATACAGGGGGCATGGATAAACTAGGCTGTAATCCACACTCGCTCAGGATGGAAGAGGAAGGGAGCCGATACCTGGGGAGAAGAGAGGGAAGAGAAGCGGCTGATTAGACTGGTTTTACTGCTCCTCTGCTGACCTAGAAAAACACAGCAGCCCTGACCTTGCATGGCAGAACCCTTATACATCTAATGATCTCTGAGTACCTTAATGATACAATGTGCGCCCTCTCCCACTCTTTCCCTCCATTTTCCTACCCTTCTTTTATGCAACTCTCTCTGTTTTCTGTCTGTTTTAGCACAAACTTGTGTGTGCGCACGCACGCACGCGCACACGCGCGCACCCACACACACACACACACGCACACACACACACACACACACACACACACACACACACACACACACACACACACACACACACACACACACACACACACACACACACACACACACACACACACACACACACACACACACAGCCTTGAAAAACCCAGTCAGCAGTTTGGGCTGGGAGTCTAGCAAATGAGCTGTCCTATTGAAATAGAAAGGAGGGTGCTCCACGCTGTAGAAAATGCTGCTATGGCAAGCCTCACAGAGGAGGGACGGAGGGAAAATTACTTGTTCGGACAAAGAAACATGAGAATGTCCTTTCACTACAAATGTACCAATTTACATTTGGACAGAGCAGATTACATCCATACTTTATTTCTTTTTTAGACCATTTTTTCCCCCACCTCCCTCATACTTTATCTCATTATCATTCATAAAACACCACTAAGTGCTGTATGAGAGAGAAAAAAAACTTCCAATTAAAAGAAAAGTGTATTTTTTTTCCACCCTGTTCTATTGGTTCAATGTTCTTTTTATCTTGTTCCATTGGTTTTAATGCTCCGAGTGTGGTTATACTCCTGCAGTTAAATTATGGTGGCTCCGTTATACAGCTCAGCTCGACTGTATGAAGGATGACTTACCAGCTGTTGTACCATCATAAGTTGTTAAATGTAAGGAATCAAATACTGTGTAATCATCTTTTAACTACACCAAGAGGAGGAGGTGATTGATTTGAGTGATCAAGTGGTCTGACATTATAGAAAACCATTCCTTAAGTCTTCATTAAGCTTTTGAACTTTCTGGCCATTTTGCCCCTGTGTAAGAAACAGCTTCCACTGGCTTAAGTCATTCATACTGGCGACTAATTCCCTCTCTTTCACCACTTAAAAAGTGAACCTCCATTTGGTCCTGGTATTCCTCCCTCTTTCTCTGTCTGTCTCCGGTAATTAAGATTCCACTTTGCCATGAATGAGAATGCTAAAATAGAGGGTTATCGCAGGGCTACACCCACTGAAACACCTATAGTGACCTCTCTGATTTACCCAATAGGGGTCCGTTCCCCCCCGCTACCCCCCCTCCATATTCCTGTGCCCCTCATGGTCATCTTGTTGTGTGGTCTCCACTCTTCAGTTCTCTCATTACTCTCCGTGTAAAGGCCGGGGAGATGGGTGGCAGGGGAGGAGCGGGGCGGCCGCAGAGGAGGGCTTCTGTCCCTGGATGAGTGAGTGTGGATAAGAAGTTGTTTGAATTCATAATTGTGCTCTTGTGAAGGGGGAGATTTGTAAAGCAAGGCTGGGTTCATTGTGTGGCAGTGCGAGTCCAGTGGAGGGTGCGAGCCGCTCAAAGCAAATGTAATCTACGCTATTAGAGGGGGTTAATTAGCTGCTGAACTGGAGCCTGAAGAGCAGGCAAAAAAAAAAAAAAAAAAAAAGAGAGGGACACAGAGAGTGAGACAGAGAGAGGGAGAGAGACAGAGGGCGGGCAGTAGGGATAGAGAGGTCTTCAGGGAGTCATTAGAGACTGCTTGTTGTAATACAGCCACACAGTCAATAAGGCTTCTCCTCTGAGAAGGAGAAGAAAGGCTAAAGTGTTTCACACCTAGTGCATGTTGGGAAACCGTACATGGACTTCAGGTTTATTTTTTTATCTTTCCTGCAAAATGTTAGTAAAATACCTAGAATTGTTTTTTAATAAATATAAAATACACTTCAACATTCAGGGGCGACACATTCACACATTTAGACAAAAAAGCTGGACCGGGTTAAGAACACTGGAGCTTTTTACAAGAAGGGGCAAAGCCGTCTCTATTTTTTGAGGGGGCTGAGGTCCTTCTGTCGCACAATGCTGAAGAACACAAACATGAAGAACATCTGGCTCACAACGCTGAAGTTCGTCTATGAGTCTGTGGTGGCGAGGACGACCCTCTTTGCTGTTTTGTGCTGGGGTAGCAGGCTGAGGGTGCCAACTGGCTCAACAAACTCTTCAGAAAGGCCAGTGATGTGGTGGGGTGGAGATGAGCTCTGTATAGAGGGGGACCGGTTCAAACTGAGGTCCATCCTGAGCAACCCCCTCCATGATGGCCTGGTCAGCAGCAGGAATGCCTTCAGAATTAGACTCATACAACTAAAGTGCACCACAGAGCGCCACAGGAGATCCTTCATCCCTGTGGCCATAAGACTCTAGAACTCCTCCTTAGAAATAGTGTGTTGTGTTTTTCTGCTTAACTCTGTATATTTTAGCATGGAATAATGCTTATTTAATATTACCCCCTGGGGATATTAAAGAATTTCTATTCTATTCTCTACCCCAATTATGATGAAATTTCTGTGAAAAGTCATTGAGCGAAGTCATTGTTCGAGCCTGTAAACACACAAAATGTCAGGATTTGACTTTGTCTCTCTGTACAATCATTATTCTTTTTCTTTGCGGCGCTCATTGTTGCATTTCTGTGACTGCATGACAAACTACAGTATCAGATCAGACGTGCTCATGCTGCGCCTTCACACGGTTATTTATTTTCCCCTCACAGCAAATTATGCATTATTAATCCAAAACACATCCGTAGGCCTTGTCAGCCTGGAGTCGAGCACCTTTTTGTAGCTCTACTTGGGTAATAATGTTTTGAAACAATCTCAGTTATGTGAAGGATGCTAGTTTCAAAGTAATCCGGTTCAGACGACTTTGTGACGATCTGTGAGATTTGTAATTACTGGTGTGACTGTATCTTGTTGCGACCTCGTGAACATTCATGTTCAAGTCAAATGATTTGATTCCACATTTTTTTTTATTTTTGACAGTTGACAGATGTTACAGTTGGATAATTTTTTTTCCAATTGTACACTGAATATATAACAAAATTCAGAAAGAAAAGAAAACTCCTTCATTTTCTTCAAGCCTGGTAAGTTTTATAGGTTATCTATCTATGTTGTCTCTGTTTCAATTAGTGTTGGCAGTGTATAAACCAACCATAATTGCAAGCCAATCCGAGGATAAAAAGACCTGTGCATCTTTCTCCTCAATCCTGAGTTACTTTTTTGCTTTTAATTGCAATTCCAGGCTGAGAGTGTCTCCTGTAAAGGCCCCCTGCTTGGAGTCGATTTGTATTTGTCAGTGTCCTCTATTAGTCCATCCTACGCTGCCATGGGTCTGTTGTCGCTCTGAGCAAAACTTCACTTAAGATGGGTAGTTAGTTTCTACTCCCTTGGCATTTTAATGCAGATTAATTACATTCTCTTGCCCAGGCAGTCCGTTTTGGTTTGTTTGTGGATGTTTTTAGCTTTTTCTTGACCTTGGGGTGAAGAAAGAAAGACACACAGTGAGGGAGGAAGAACAAAAGCCCTCCACACTAGACTTATACCCTCAATTTAATAGCAGAGTGAGGTGTTTCTCCAGCATCATCAGATCAATGGAGAGTAAATAGCCCACACTTCTTGTTTCACAGTGCAGTATTGATCTTTTCCTCAGCCTCGGCTTCCCTTTCCCCAGCATCTTGTGTCTTTCAACCCCTGGGACTGTGCTGATTGCCATAGATTGGACAAGCTAACAAGCGCATGATGAGGAACTAGGCTTTCTTTTCTTCTCATAGGCTGTTTCATTTTTTTCTCTGTGGCACTGGCATGAACACACACAGACAGACAGATGTACACGCAGGGACTAAAAAAAAAAAACCCGTCAGATCTACACAGCTCAGCCCCGTGAAGGAGTACGCTGTTTCTTTCTTGTTCTTTCTGTTGTTTCCCGTTGTTCTGTCTTCATCCACACTGTGGATCTACTGTAGCTGTGGCTGTACTTGGGATGTCTGCCAGGCGGATGGAGAATACCAACTTTACAACAGAGCAACTCAGAAACATTGTTGTGTCATTCTTCACCTCACTGGAAACTTTTCTTCTTTTTTGTTTCAAATCTTCAGCTGGAACCGCGTTTACTCCCACGTCTTCCATCATTTGTGAAAATATCTCAAGTGGCCTGTGGAGAGCGTCACACTCTGTTTGCACTAGAGGACGGCACGGTGGCGGCATGTGGGTAAGTTCATTGTTAATGTGGCAGACAGTTTTGCGAAGTCCGTACTTGAGGGTGATAGGAGGAGATATAAAGAGGGAAACCCCTCCCCGCACATCTCAACCCTCCCTGATATTATTGCATAGGCAAATAACAGACTGAGGCTGTGCATGTGCTTCATTGACAAAGAAAAAAAATCATTGGACACTTAGACCCAACATTTTCTCTGTTAGTCTGTAGATATGCATCTCCTTGCATGTCTGCATGTCGTTTCATTTGTACCAGGCATGCAAAGTTATAATTAATCTTAATTGGTGTGAGGTAGAAAAGTGCATGGTTTGCTGTGTAGCTTAGGATCAATACGAAATGTGTTTATTGAATCCAATAGTTGCTTCTGTGAAGAAGAGAAATAAACCAACTGGAATAAGTGTTCACATGTGCTTTTAAGGCTCATTACAAGCCTGTCAGGCATATGGATCGGCTTTTAAACAGCCTTGTGAATTCCACTAAGTTTGTGCTTGTACACTCCAAACATGATATACATTCAGATTCAGTCATGTTTGATCATCAGCTTAGTATTTCAAGACTCAACATTTTCCTTCAAACTTGAAGTGAATAGATGACTAGGACTATTTCTGGTCTGAAGCTGCAGACGTGTAGGTAATTTACTGGAATTAACATCATTTATTCTGTCAGTTCCCTGTATAATCCTTTCATCAAGGTTTGCTTTAAAAGCTCAAACTGAAGGTATTATTCATACTGATTGGGTATAACTACAATGGTATATTTTTTTTTCACTTGGTAACAAAAGCAATTGCGAAGAGTATTTACTTCATGTGACGGATTATCTGTCATGAAAAGTGATGATGATGAGTCGACGAAGCAGAAGAAGCCAGTCAAAGTGTTCGGTCATCCAATACTCGCTTAGATTTTTTTTTTAGACACCTTATAAGATACTTCTTAAAAGATTGATGACTCTGCACACTTCAACCTAAATAAAGCTGAAATAACTGATGTAGGCTGCGTCGGTATATGAGAGGAGATGGAGGGACCTGCAACCCTTTGGTCCCAGCACAATTCTTTGACATTAGTTTGGGCCAACAAATAGGGTCTCAAAGCCACGTGATACTATACAGCAAGAACACATTGATATTTGGCACTTTACATTTCCAAATGCATGTCTGCTAATTGCATAAACATGTGTTTAATTGGTATTCAATTTGTACTTCAGTGTCGGGTACAGGATGCAAAAGCTCACAGGGGAGCTTTTTGGGGGAGAAGAACGACAGTTTAACATTGATGCAAGGCGTCGATTGTTACAGTGAAGTCAGTTTTTTGCAAACCGAGACTTGTTGGGAATTTTATTTAATAAAGTAAAGCTTAAAACATATTAAACTAACCATCTTGATTCATGAGTGACACATGAGCACACACATGTTTACTAGTGTATTTTTGCTGAACTTCTCTGATGTTTCGTCGTTATCTACGGTTCAGTATACAGTCTGCAGTCTCCATGGTCCTCCACCTTGTATGGATCTCCTGATTTGCCAGCTATTAGTGCCCTTTTCAGTAGTGCATTTGACTATTTGGTGGCATATTACGGAAATAGATCATATCTCCCTAAACGTCGGCTCAGTTTCTCAATTCTTAAAAAAAAGAAAAAGAAATGCTGTTGTTGAGCCGCTATTAAAGAAACCTCCTTTGGATCCATCAATTCCTAACAGCTACAGACCAATATCCAAATGACCTTTTATGTCAAATAGTTTTGCTTATGCTTAGCTTATGTTTAAAGAAAACCAATGTGATGGATACTTTCCAATCTGGTTTTGGCAAATTACACTCTCCACAAACGGCTTTACGCAAGTTTCCAGTGACATTTGATGGCAGCAAATTCTGGAGTGTATAAAGTTCTGGTTCTACTGGCTTTCTCCTCTGCCTCTGATATTGTTGATCATGGTATTATGATTAACTGGCTTGAGCAGTTGTTCTGTGTACTGATGTTGTTTTAAAATGGTTCAATCCTATTCCTATCTAACTGACAGATTTTACTTACTTACTTTCTTACAACACCAGGATCTTTTTCTAACCCCTCCCCCAACAAAATATAACAATGTCTTGTATTTTTACCAATAACATTGTGGCTATTGAATTATTGTTTGATAAGTGAGGTAAGAAACATTGAACTGATATCGCGAGACAATAAAACATTGACACAAGCTAATGCTAATGGTGAGAAGGATAGAATTTCAGTTTTATGTGACAATAATGAATTCAATTAAGTCGTAAAAAATAGTGCAGGATTGGTTTATTTAGTCTGATAGTTTGATGTTCTCACTGTCATAGTTTCCATTCAGAAATATAACCACTCGGATGTTCTTAGTAATCCAAGAAATACCAAAGCTAATATTCTGTTCCCTGTTCTTTTTTTGTGATCCTTTCGCCCCCAGCTCATCCACACCCCCAGCTGATCTAACTGCACATGAGGCACAAATACACGCCACATCTTTCCTCCCTTCTTGGCTCCCTGTGTTTGCATGTGATATTTTAGGCGACTCTGGGAGGGATGACAGTTCTAACTAGGCCTATTAGGTAACCCTCAGGGTGCCCTCAGCACTGATTTGAGCACCATTAATTTTCTATTATGGAGTGCTAAAGATGTGCCCCTGCACAGTCATTCACCTGGCTTATTGAGTCTCGCACACACCAATTGTGGACTTTTCCAGGGCAGTGTTGCTGAAGGTTTAGTGCGACCCCTCTGGGGAGCTAATTTATTATTTGCAGATATCGATCTGGCAGCGTAGGCCAGCCAAGACGTGGCCGGTGTTGACTCTGCTGTGGCCTGTGGTGACTTTAACCCCTTCCAGGCCGAATCAGACACACTGATGGATGGTCAGTAACCGTTTAAGCAATGCTGCTATGTGGTGTTTCGATCCCTTTGCACGTTTAGCGTTTTCTGAGTTAACTACACCATCAGTGAAGCTAATTTGCGACCAAGAAAGGTTTTGTTTTACTGGCTTTGAACTGGTTCGCTTCTTGTAAACAGATAAATGGGCAGACCCAGCCACACGAGCACATCCACATGGAGACACACATGCACTGTCTGGCTGTCCAAGGGAAATAAAATCACAGTTAAGAGGAAGGAAAACAAATTTAGAAGGTCAGACAAAACATTTATCACGCTGTGTATGTCTGGTGGGTAAATAACAGAGGGACAGTAAAGGGCATGACACCAAAACCACCAGATAACCACAACAGATCATCACACACAGCCTGAAGATTCACTGCAGAGAACGGATATTTCTCTGAGGGTTGCCTTCAGAGCATTTACTAATATTCTCTCTTCTGTACTGCTGTTTTATTTTCAACATAAAACTGAGTTATTACAGCCTACACCCGTGTGAATAAAATGAAAGTTGTCATGGAGAAAGAAATAAGAGCAAAACCAACAGAGACATCTTTGATTGCATGTAGCAATTGACACAGTAAAATACAGTACAAATATTCAACACTGAAGAATATATTTGATGATTAAGTTACAGACAGAAACTTTGTCCATACTGTACTCATAACTAAATTATTATTATTTTTTTTTTATACAGACCAGAGACAAAAGGAAAATAAGGTTGAAGAAAAGCATTGCCATTTGTTGAGAAAGTTTTCCTTTATTCAGTCATTTTGTTTTGTATCCCTCAAAAGAAAATATTTGAGATTGTATGTAAGAAATTTGCTCATTCTTATGTTAAAAAAATGAAAACAAAACAAAACTGGATCCTCAGGGAGAAAACATGATTATCACATTAGATAAAGTATCTAGAAAGGGTATGTTTCTACTAAACAAAATTTTTTTTAATCAAAACCAGTTGAAAACTTAACGTGATTTACATCGCTCCAAAACTATATTCTGTGTGTAAAAAGCCCTTTGAAGCATTTTTTTTCACAATTTGAAAAAAACAACTATCAGATTTAAATTACTTCTGAAGTATGATCCACGTTGTGCTATGCAGCACTCGTGGGGTTAAAATGTGGTTTGCTTCAGTTGTATGTGTATGAAACAACATACTTCGTTCTGAGATCTGTTCATGTCACAGTCACACTCAGAAGTTTATTTGTTTATTTTTTTACTTACTGCGCAATACTCGACTTGCATTCATTCCCAGCAAACTTACTCTGAGCTCTTCAGTGACTGTTACCTGCATAACTTTGACCTTAGTGTAGCCTTGAAGCACATCTACACTGTAAAAAAATACTGTTTTCCCCTTGGGGGAGTTGGGTTTTGTCCTCATGATGTGAGTGTGTAAATGGATTTCAGTCTGCGCGCACGCACACACACACACACACACACACACACACACACACACACACACAACACCCAGGGACCAATAAGTTGCTTCCCACAGGCCTCCTCGAGTGCCTTGCTACAACCTCATAGTCAGTGTGGAAGTCTTCAGCCTAATTGGTATTTTAATCTAACTAAACCTCAGGGGTGTATGTGGGGTCTGCGTTTGCGAGAGTGCAAAGCCCAGCACGTCCCAGAAGTTGTAACCAAGAAAAAGCAAAAAAAGAAAGAAGAAAAATGCAGTGGATTACACAGCCGTGGGGGTGTTGGGTGATGAGCGCTAGGTAGCCTGAAAAGAGGGAGAATGATGATGGATGTCCAGAGAGGAACTATGGAGGATAATAGACCACCATTTTCCTTTTACACCGGTTGTTATGATAGCATTTTGCCTGATCTTTATGGCCTATAATATAAAATAAAGGTCAGGAAATTTCCCAGAGATGAAAGCTCCTACAACCAATCCAAATTTGTTTATGGTCCTTCTGTAAAGACCATTTCACGGTTGACGAGCTCGTCTCTTGTTGGATTTGGAGCGGCCTCAGAAGATTGCTCGTATTCGTCTTCCATATTCACGTTGGCTACAGGACCCTGCGCAGAGGTCATGGAGAAGACATCACTGACGAGGAAACATGATGGAGTGGATTTTCCACATTTTTTTTTTTTGTCTTTTCCTTTTTTGCTGCGTCGTCTCTGCTTATGCTGTTACGAAAAAAACGGGCCGTCCGCCCATGGAGGAAGACAGAAGGAGGAAGCCACCTTCTCCACAGACGTTTCATGCCACTTCCAAAAACTTGGTTGTCGTAACTTTGCTGTAGACCGCAGTCTGTGGAGACGCTCATCATCGCTGTCATCACTTTGCCAAAGAAAATGAAAAGGCAAGAAGGGAATAAAAAAAAGGTGACAAAAATGGAAAAGGGTTTGAAATACATGAAAAGGCGAAAAACACTATATTACTCACCCTCTTTAATGTTGTGATATTTTTGGCACAGATTTAAGTTTCTCATCCACCAGGTCAGACTTCTGTAGTGAAAAAAATCCCAGTCCGTGTTACATTATGTGCTGTGTCTCTTCATATGTATGATACATATATATTAACAGTGTCGATTTGTTTTCAGCTGTATGCGGATAAGTCCACTTGTGTACCCGTCTAGACTGTCTGAATAAGCAGAGGCACGCCTTTAGTGAGCATAAAGAAAGTGTGGAATTCTACATCCAGCTTTGTTTATTTACTAAAAATTGTACATGCTCTCAGTTTATCATGAAATTTTTCATTGGATTTACATCCATTACTGAGCTTTGGAAGCCATGCCATTACAAATTGCTCTATATGTAAAAGGAGCAAATGTGGTTCTGAAGCAACACAGTTGTCAATAAGCATCAAGCAGCCGTCGCTGATGTGCCTGCTGTCTCATCAGTAATCAGGCCAATCTGTTTTAGCAGAAAATGGCCATACACGGAGCGGCATTGATGAAAATGTCTCATTTCAACTTCATGGTGTCTTGAGAAGGCAAAACAAATCAGCAAATGTTCATGAATTTGACAGAGGAAGCGTGGAAATTCTATGACAACTAGTTGGATTCGGTGAGCCGAGTGCCAGCACTTTGCATTAAGTTACACTAAGCACTAATTGGATGCTACCTGGCTCTACATCACTAGCAGCTCTGAACAGGATCAGGATCTGGCTCGGAGTAACAGCAAGCTCTCTGGTGTTGCTGGCTGATTACCCTCAGCAAAGGGAAAAAACCGAAACGATGATGAGAAAAAAAAAAAAAATCTCTTCTCTTCTCTTGCACAAGCCCTTGGCCCTGTTGGCACTGTGCTAGCTTTTTGATTTTTCCTGATGTCCCTGAAATTGATTTTCAGCCATGATTGCATCGCTTCTCTGAGGATAATCAAAGATTTTGAATAATTGCTGCAGTATGACTGCACAATGGGGAATAACAAGAATAGTGGCAACTTCCCCTCGCTGTCATCTATAGAATAATTTTAGCTGAGCACTACCGTATGACTTCACAACATACCTCTCAAATGGTTCCCAGTTGTACACATGACACCATATGTTTCATTGGACATGCTTAATAGGATCCTGCTGAGGTTTGATAATAACAAAACATACCATTGTGTCACAGCTTTAGAAATCTGTGTGACTGTTTTCATTTTTGAAAAGTAGTTCATTTATAATCTCTTTTTTTTGTATAGGGGACAAATAAAATTCAAGTCAAAACCTTAGACATAAGTGTTTTTCCTTGTTGTAACCAGTTCAAACATTGTTATTGTCATGAAAAAAAAAAGTTTTCTGTTTGGGTGATGTTAACCTTTTTGCAAATTCTAAAACAAAACCAAAATTACCCCTCAATTGGGGGCCGCTGTGGCCAATTGGTGGAGTGGTCATATCTCAGTCAGATCTCAGTCATATCTCAGTCAGAATGTGGCAGGTTCGATTCCCCCATCTCCCCCTCTCCACATGTCGAAATGTCATTGAGCAAAACACTGAACCCCAAATTGCTCCCAATGGATAGATTGAGCACCTTGCATGGCAGCTGCCTCCATTGGTGTGTGAATGGGTGAATGCGATTAACAGTGTAAAGCGCTTTGGGGACTCCTGGGAAAGCGCTATATAATATATAAGTATAAACCATTAGCCATTAGTGTTAGATTGTATGGCGTGAACCATGTGCTCTAACCAAAAACTCTGAAATGTACTACACCCCCTGCTGTGCTGCCCATCATGAGAATGGAGACCATATTGCTTTCTATAGACCAAAATCAACCATATGAACACATTCAAATGCATGTCTGTTGAACTGCCTGTTTTTACAGTCGCCTCCGCAATAATTCATCGTCACTTGCCCCGTAGATGTGGCTGGTTCATACACGAGATGCCTTTCCTCCCACCAGTATTCAAACCTGGGATCTTCCACACTCAAGGTCAAGACCTTGATTTGTACGACTGCCAGAGGCGACACACAAACTTGTATTGAAATGATTCATGCATGCCCCGTTGAATCAGCCACGGAAAGATAAACCTGACGTCTTGAATTCTTGTTGTTGTACAAGGCTGACAGCTTCAGTCACATTTTTCCTGCTTCCTCCTGTTTCCATCAATTTGAAAACATCCCGAGGAAGTTGTTTAGTGCGTTTGCTCCTGGCTGCCTCGTATGAGAGAGACATCACCATCCTGGAGCCACCCTTTTGTGCCACGGTGAAAGATGGTCCCTCGTTTAACGCGCGAATGTAACCGGTGTTTGCGAGGGGGGAAACAGATTGATTACAGGGCGCGGGAAGATTAATAAGCTGCACAGGGCAGTTATGACACCCATTGTTTCACACCAGCCTTGTAGAGGTGTGCCTCCCAAAATGCATCATTGTGTAAAATATTGACCTAAAACATATCATTACTCTTTCAGGTGAGTGCCCGCTTTGCTCTCAGAGAGAAAGAGAGAGAGAGAGAGAGAGATAGATAGAGGGATCTAAACAGTAATAAACTGTTCCCACCGCTTCTTTATTCTCTTCTCAAAACCACACTGGCACGTTGAACGAAAAGTAAATCTACAATAGTGTTTTCAAGCGCAAACTCAAAATTTTACTATGTGTGGAGGGAGAGAAATCAGGGGCACTGGAAGCAGGCGGAGGCCACACTGTCCGCTGCCAACACTTAATAAAAGCATCCGTCTCCTGCTAGCAAGTAGGAATCTGTCCCTGACGAAAGAGCCAGACAAATGAGAGACCTCTGGCTGTGCAGTCGGAGGCTGGGCGTTGGGGTGAGATGTAACCTTGAGGAATGAACTGCACGACCCCAACAACTTGTTTACTTTTTCATAAGGCCCCGTTGTTACTAACTTTGTTGAGCCCGGTGCTGAGAGTTATGGCTGGAATGAAATTCCTGCTGGCATCATGCTGTAAATGGCAGCACTCACCATTTGCTATTATTGATTTAATTTACTATGCTGAGCCATATCAAGCTCCAACCCGTTTTACACAATAACCTTGAGCTGTGGCTGACACAACTCGGCATCAGACAATCACAAGTTAATAAAGTTCACTTATCTGCCAGCTCATTTTATGCAAAGGAAAAACTAAGAAACCCCTGCGGAGGCTTTATGACTGGAGCTAAAATATTTAAAAAAATGAGGAGAGCTTGGAAATGTATGAATATACTGACAAAAACAGGCAAAGCAGAACAAAGGTAGATTCAAGATTTCACTCATCTTTTTGTGAAGAGTGTACGTTGTGTTAAAATATTTTTCCCAAAATTGTATTCATGTCAAGCAGATTAAAACTCAGCCTTATGAACAGGGTTTCTTCTCTGGTTTTCTTTTTTAAACTATAAACAACTTCAATTGAAAAAAAAAAAGTAATCTTATTTTTAACCACACACTTTTTTTTTGTGTTGAAGGTAAGATATGCATGTTGTTAGTTGTTTAGCACCTGGTCAGAAATATTGGCCATTTCAACCATTTGATTTGAGTTTTTTTAAAGTTGTTTTATTTGTTTCCAACGTGCCTTGATTGTTTCAGCAAATTTCTGCCTGAATAAATAGTTTGTCTTCCAAATGTTGGTGAATTTGAAAACTTGAGTGCGAGATCTGATGAAGTTTTGCCGAAGCGCCGTAAAACAATGTCGGAGAACCGATGGCATATTTCTAGTGAAAAAGTTCTGCTTCAAAGTAGAGTGGACGTTTCCTATTTTATTGGCATTGTTCGTCGCCAAGCTGATTGTATGCTGCACAACCCCGTCAGTTCAAAAGTTATTTGCAGAAGTCGGTGCGATAGAAACACGCTTTAAGCTGCAATGCATTTCTTTTGGATGCAGAGTTAGTGACACAGCTGCAGGAAGAATCACATGACATTTGTTACCACTTTACAGGAGGATAGGTGAGGAGGAAATGTAAAGTACCAGCTAATAAAATATTATTTTTAAGACACAACGAAACAATAAGCCTGTACAAAGAAGAATAACTACTGTTTAGGGAACTTCTGAGTTATTTTAAGTTCTTCATGAATAAATGGGTGCGTAAGCATTCTACTGGCAAGACTATGAAATGAAGACAATCTTGGATGTTTACATAATCCTTTGCTGGGACGTTGTTGTTTTTTCTTTCCTCTTCTCCAACTCTTGTTTTTATATTGGTACATTTCTGTATTTTTTACATTATTTATACAGGTAATCTTGATGAACACAGCCTTCAGTCTATATTGACTAAACCCTGAACAAATTATTTTATAAATAGAAAAAGCAACACAAATATTTGACCAAATAACAATAAATTAATTGATCGCACATAATCTCTTGTGATTTTTGGTCCATGTAGATAAAGTTGAGGTAAACAAATAATAAAAAAAATAGACCTTGTGCTTGGGGAACATTTTGTTAAGCTTTAATTGGGTTTTTATTAGACAAAGTGAATTCGCAGCAGACCAAAAATCCAACTGTTACAATCTGTGTTCTCTTAAAGTAATTCAATAATAACAAACAATTGGATTAACCTGCCTTATTCACTATCAACAGCTTGTCTATGTAGCCATGGATGAGAAAATAATGCTTTGCATAACAAAAATCTTTCACACAAAATGTTTTAAGTGCTAATGGCATTTCTGTATGAAGACTGAAGTGTATTCCAATTAGTCAAATGGCAAAGCTTGATGTTATCTAAAATTAGCTTTCATGTGAGATTTGTTACCCTTGTTTTTTTCTGCTACTAGCTAGAGGCATGACTTTGTTCCCCTTTCTATTTAATTTGCTGCCAACCTGTTTTATTTATTTCTGCAGTTGCAAGAAATTGCCTTTTGACCTTGATGATTACAAAAAGTAAGTGAATTGAAAAGGCATTGATACCCAGAATTCAGTGGTCTGGCGCACAAGGTTATTCATCTTCCTACCTCAGTGCAGTCTCAGTTTTGCAGTGGTCAGATTTTACTTCTCGCTTCGCTGAATTCATTATCTTGAGAGGGCAGAGGAGAGCTTTTTTTTTTTTTTTTTTTTTTTTTTTGCCACTGCCCTTATAAACTTCTATTTCCAATTCAGTACACCAACACACAGCGATCCCCCAACGTACACACACACATGCACACACACAGCCATCTGGGATGGAGACGTGCCCCCCTTTCCTCTTCACGTTAGCACACACTCTGCACTAAAAGCAAAGCTCCATAACATGTGCAAATAGTGACCATTTTGTGCTCCGGAGAAACTTGGCTGTTAAAAGGGATTATACTGCTTCGTAATTCAGAGGAATGTTCAAGGGAACGCTTTTGATTGCTCACAGAAATTCTCGACTCCAGAAGACAAAGTTACTGTGTTTTCCAATGAGAATAAAATCATTTCTGTTGTAATGAACCATTTGAAATGGATCCAGGGCATCTACAGATTGTGTAATAGAGGTGCTCTATGTGGAATGAGTAAAACAGTCAGTCTTATATATATATAACGTCTGAATATGAGGAGGGTATTGAACATATGTACTGCGCTGTTTCGTATCACGTTGGTTAATCACTAAAATAATAGTTCCTTAAAGGGATACGTGTCATTTTGCAGGTCATCTTTCACTTTCCCCACAACTGTGTGTGTGCATGTGTGTGTGTGTGTGTGTGCGTGTGTGTGTGTGTGTGTGTGTGTGTGTGTGTGTGTGTGTGTGTGTGTGTGTGTGTGTGTGTGTGTGTGTGTGTGTGTGTGTGTGTGTGTGACACCTGTAAAATATGGAAGTAATGATGTCTACAGCAGATGAATGGCTGAATGAGCCTGCAATGGGGCTGTATAGTACCATGTTCACCTTGGGGTCACTCATTTGATTCAGGGCCTGTTAGGGAGTGATCAGAAATCATTTCAATCTAATGGTGGAGTAGAAGAGCAGGAACTTGGCAAAAGGCGTCTCAATGGTCCCCTTGGTTCTTCGTCTCTGTCATAATACAGAATAAACCAAGCAGCCCACAACCGAGACTGAACTGTGCTGCAGCAATGTGTTAAATGGACTGGGAATTAGTTTAGAGGACCTGTTAGTAAAAGTTCATGATTTTAAAGCATCTTACTTCCCCACCTCCTATTTACAGTTGGCAATAATTTGTGGTTGATGTAGAAGTGTTATTATTTTATCAAGTCTGCAGATCTTTCAGTACACAACTCTTTGCAGTGTAAAACAAAAAACTAGCAACTTGTTTGTTCTCATAGCATGTCCATAGATTATACATTATTTTTTATCTAGTTTGTTTCCCATAGTTTAGTGGAACAAATATGAAATCATTGAAATTATTAACTTCAAATGCTGTGGTTTGTGTACAGTTTCCCCATGTATCTTTTTTCTGTGCACATGTTTTGGCCATATTGATAAATACATAATGAATGCAATTTTTTACTTGAGCTTATTGTTGTGTCATGCACAAAGTAAATACTTTAACACCCAAACAGACCTACGAGATGATACGAAAAGAAGAAATATCTAAAACAAATATACCATCATGAAGGTTGATAAGAAATAGCAGGATTTAAATAAGGCTTTGTTTATCATGCAATAGCTAAATTTAAGTCTGCAAGAAATATAAATTACACAAAATCACAGTTTGATTTGTCACATTTGTAACAATGAATAGCATATATGTAATGTGTTAAGTAGAATATGTAATGCAATATATTACAATTAATAAAAAAATGAATACATGGATAGATAAATCCAATGTCAGTTCTTTAATAAAGAACAGAATTAAAGACTTCTGGTCCGTCCTCTTGAAAACCCTTTTGTATATGTATTTTTTTTTAATTTTATTATTGAAATCATTAAATGTACTTGCACTGCACAGGGAGAACATGCAGGGCAGCAGGGATGAAATCTGGGGGATGTACGTGCTGTGGGGCCAAAGTGTTAAACCTCTACACTATGTGGTCAATTTACAGTAATTTGCGAAGGTATTAAAAGAACATTTTCACTTGTGCTGGCAGTAAACTGCAGCGTGTTACATGTGTGAACAGAATGGTGGATGTAAGTGAGGTAAGGGGGCTGCGGGGTGAGAAATAAAAGCGGAGCTCATTTGGGCTCTCCAGTGTTTCAGTGTTTTCTCTGTTGCCCTTTCAAGCTCAGAGAGGCCCAGTGGGGGCTGCAGTGTGTGAGTCTGGAGTGCAGGGAGCATGGGGCGCTGTGTAGGCCGGAGCTCAGCATCTGCCAGCCCAGACTGTCCGTGGTTTGTTTCTCTTCCAGCACATTCTTACGTAATTATCTGTGATAAACTCCTCTGCAGTCAAGCCACAAATCCACATGTCAGTGGCCCGGCTTACCGAACAACTCGGAGGAAGCCACATGCACTCCGGGCCTCGAAGAAGCATCACGACGCAGACACATTCACCAAGACGCACAAATGTGAATTTTCACACACCTACTCATGCTTCGATTCTCACAAACAAAACTTCGGGCCCTGGTGACAAGTTGTTGTTTTTTTATTCTCAAGCCAAAGGATGGAGGGGGATAATCCTGGTTTCCAGATTGACTCCCAGCAGAGTTCAGCAGACTTCAGTGGTTCGGTTCCTGTCGTGCCCAGCACTTCCATCTCTAACTTCTAAGTTCCTCTAAGCGCTAAGTTCCTTAAAGTCCCCATGACAAATAACCTGCTGATACACTTTGCAAGTCCTGCCTCTGCTTTCTGGCTGCGAACAACTTTGCCTACTCAGAGCTCTTCAGGCAGAAGTAAAGGCTGTTTAGTTCAGTATATTATGACCTTTTTCTCATTCTTTCTCCATCACTTACCTTGGATTTGTTGCTAATGTCATTAAAATTTACCATCCATGCATGCAGACTGTTAGGATAATCATGTTTTGTACCATATTTTGCTACAAATTGGGACACAAAAATGAAGAACAATGGCCTGGTTTTGAGTTCAAAGCAATAATAACCATATTATTCTCTTGCCATGTTTCTTTTTTTTTTTTTTTAACAAGGATTCTTGGATCTTCGTTTTGCTGTGTATTATTTAGTCTGATGCCAGCAGAACAGGGGCAGGGGATGACAATGGAGTGGTGTGCTGCGGAAGACTGAAGGCTGTGCCAGCAGGATAAGAGAGAGAGTGAAAAACAGAGGAGGGTGGGGGTTTCATTAGCATAACTAGCGGGATGCCCAGAACCTTTCTGGAGTGGCATGTTTACGGCGCCACGCTTGGCAAGAGCACACTCATTTTATAGGGTTTATTAAGGAGACGAGGGGAGGCACAAGCAGGATTTGGGATATTGTGGGTGTTTGTGTGTATGTTTGTGCTTACTTGTGTGTTGTTTGCAATGACTGTCTGCTTTTATTTCTGTGCTGGACTGTTTTGTTTGCATGTGTGGGGTCTGAGAGGAGATGCGTTTGGTTTCAGTGGCTGTGTGGCGGCATCTCGCCCGACTACTTTTACATGTTTGTATTTTGGCTTAAGTGCCCTTTAAAAGCAATGAAATAGAAAGTGCATTCATAAGCCTATCCTCAAGAATGATCCCATTTCAGAGGAGCAGAGAATGGGGCGCTTTGTTGTGCTCTGGCTCTTTTCATCTCTCTGAGGTCATTTTCACAGAGCAAACAGGGAGACTCATTATCAACCTGCACCTGAGAGGTCAGAACCTGAACTCCACCCCCCCCCCCCCCCCCCCCCCCCCTTTACCCCCGTCTCCCTCCCTGAACTCCCTCCTCCTCTCAAGCCGTGCTTCTGCCGCTCGCTGCTACCCCTGGTCCGCACTCGGGTTTATTAGCGCAGAACATCTTTTCCAGTGACTGAGCTTGCCCTTATTGTCTACAGCGGTCAGGGTCAAGTCAAGGGCGCTCAGCCTAGATTGGAATCATTTGTCACATGGTCCCAGACTGGAGCTGATTTCAGCAGAGGCCAGGGTGAGGTACACGGCGATTCCAACGCCACCTCTGACACGGAGGGCAGCCACTGAACTACGCAGATGGCCTCAACGTATTACAGAGCTAGTACATGCCAACAACAACAAAAAAAGCTCCCTCTTTTCACCCCTTTTTTAGATTGCAAATTTCAAAAGGAATGAGACGGAATGAAACTATACTGATGGCACAAGCACTATGGGCTGTCATGACATGTGGTTCCAAATGTTTCCATTGAACACTGCAAAATCTCTTCGTGAGTGGCCGTGATAATAATTATACCATGAAGATGAGAAAAACCCCAAACAAAACACTTCTGGCAGAGGAAATATTCCTTAAAGGAGGTAACCTGTGCAAAGTGTTGCAATTTAGTCTGAGAACTCGCTTTTTTTTTTTTTTTTCCCCTCCCCCTTCCACCTCTCTTCATGGTCAGCAGGAGCTTGCATGAACAATGGATCGTGCTGAGGTAGCATGTGGAAAATTACTTTAATACACCATATAGAATGGCTTATTGCTTTGGTCAATAGGACAGCACTGAAGATGGTGTATCTTGCCGCTTGGGAAGGTTAGACCTGTCAAAGGGCCACTGTGACTGATACCCAGACCCTGCTTATGAGGTCTTTAATAGGTGTGTGTGTGTGTGTGTGTGTGTGTGTGTGTGTGTGTGTGTGTGTGTGCGTGCGTGCGTGCGTGCGTGTGTAGATTGTGGTGGTGGTGGGGCTGACTGACAAGTCCAGCTATAAAGGTTACATATGATACACACTTTGCTATTACGCCTAAGATTAGTCTATATATTTTCTTACTTTTACATCTGAGGCCATTTCATAGAGAGCACAGTGTTGAGGTGGTGCTAAAAGTGTTGCACCGTGTAAAAGATAAACTGAAATAGCAAATATTAAACAAGCCTAGAATCAAATAAACAAAATGTTTTCAGCAAACTAGTAAAAAGAAACCCCCCCTCCAAAAAACCCGAAGTGGAAATACTGGAAGAAACAAGGGGAAATGAAATATTGAGCATCATGCAATTTTAGCTTGTTTTCCCTGGGAGAGGGCAAGTGTGGAGGTGAAGGTCACAGAGACTAAGCACACAGCTCATAAACAGCACAGCTGGAGGAATCATTGAAATATAGCCCTTTGTTTTCTTGGGGACGTAATTGGCCCTGGAGCCTTCTTCCCCTTCCCACTCTCTCTCTCTCTCTCCCCTCTGTTTCTCTTCTTCTCTGCACGTGTTCAGCACCAGTGTAGCGCAGTTTAGAGCCCCAGTCAGCAAAGGCTAATGACTGGAGGGTTAAAGGGCACACCTGCGGTCACAGAAACAATACATGTTATCAGAAATGCAGAAAGAAAAAAAAAGAAGAAAAAAAACAAAACACAAACATACTGGGAAAATAACAGAGATAGCCTTCCCCCCATATAAGCAGCTTTCCACCCCATTCCAACAATTATGGCTGTCTGAAACTGACTAATACAGGAGCAGTAATGCTTTATTCAATTACAGGAAAGGCAGTTATTGTATTGTATTTTTTTTTTTTTTATCAAATGCTCCAAGTAGGTTTTGTTTTTCACCATACAAGAGGCATTGAAAAAATATATAATTTCAGTGCTGTCAGAGGTCAGCTGTGTGTGTGGGTGTGTGTGTGTTTGTGTGCTTCTGTTTAATTTTCCTGCATCCACAAAGTACAGTGGCACAGCTCAATGTAATTATTGGTGTATTGTATTTAATTATTTATTCATTTCCTTTTTTTCCCCCTAATAGTTGCTTTGTCTGCATTCTGACCATTTTCAATATGGTGATCATACAAGATCATTTTAAATAGACGTTTTTTGTGTGTGTGTTTGTTCCCATAACATGTTCATCTAATCGATTATCAGAAGGAGAAAGAACAGATAACAGGTTTCCTCAAAGACAATTACAGAGGCTACGTACTTGGCAACTATAGCCCTTTAATTGAAACATCTGCCAAACATTTTTGCATGTATGATGGACAAATTAAGATTCAAACATACCAAAATGCTAGATGCCTATTGAAAATGAAAATAATATTTTTGGGGGCTCCTTAGGATGCATGCATATTTGAACGAATTGACTTTATGCCTGCATTTGTGGTATTAGTCAGTACTTTCTCATTTTATACTGTAGGCTCAATTGATGAGTGAGCAAAGAAGAGGCAATATATTTGTGAGTCAGATACAAGCAAAAAAAATAACTGCCTTAATGCATGTAAACAGGAAATATTTATTTAATCAGTGCCGGTAGTACAGATTTAAATTAAGGTTTTAATTTGACATGTATCTCAAACAGTAACTAAAAAAGTGTCTACTGTCAATTTAGCACATGTGAGCAAATTTTAGGTTTTTTTTAAACCCTGATGAGATTGGCAAACTAATAAGACCGGGTTTTTGAGACACATTTTTTTCCTCATGTAATCAAACGCATGCACTCACAGCATGCTTATTTTCATTAGGTTGACAGTGGTGGAACACCTCTTGAGGGATTAACTCTGGAAGACGGCTGTCGCTCCTCCTGACTGGAGGCCTGAGATCTCTGAGCAGAGAGGAGAAAAACAGTATCAGATCCAGCCCGAGATAGCGGGGCTTTGCCGTATAATTACCATGTTAACCCAGATGATTCTCTCTGATCTCTGCAAACATCAGGGCGCAGGCCCCGCCAGGCCGGCTTAGGCACTGATCTGTCACACTTCACTGTGGGACACTGGATGTATGTTAGCTTACTACCAATAGCACTTTTGCTGTGATCTGCATATGCTTTATTTTAAACCCCTTGTGTGTTCTTGTGAACACAATACAGACACTTGCATTTTCAAACTGAGAATTGTAGAAAAAAATATGCAAATAATAAGAAAGGCCTGCATGAATTTTGAAGCCCTCCTTCATTGTTCCCTTAGTATGACTTCCACGCTGTTAAAAGATATAATGAATTAAATATTTGGCATGCTGCAGAATTTTTCATTTTTAGATAACCTTATTGGTTAAAATCAAGTTTTGTTTTTCCAAATTTGTTATCATTGTCTTTGTCCACCAAAACCGTTTTCTTTTTTCTTTTTCTTTTTAAACTAACCCACACAAAGTATAGATATAGATGAGATCTGAGACTGTTTCCTTCGTTGAGAATTATCCCCTGAATGTGAGTAGAGATTCTGTCTTTGGTTGCTTGCTTCCTAAGCCTTATTGATCTGTGGGCGTTTTTTTTCTCCCCCATTCTCCAAAGTCACTAAGCTTGCATCAATTCATCTTAATCTGTTTGCTCCTTAAACCCGGAACAAGGCATGTCTTGTTCCTGGTTGTAGGAGTCTCTCGGCTGGCTTCCCTCACATCCTTCCTAGCCGGGCTTCTCCTGGGTGGCAACAAGAGGCTTTTCATATCGAATCAAGTGTTATTGAGTTCCCCCACACACCTCTTATATTCCCCCCTCTTCTTCATTCTCTCCATCGTTTTTTCTCTCTCTTCCATCCGCTTTTAACAAAGCATTCCTTTAATGACTGTGGGATTACGGGCCAACCTTTTGCAGCCATTTTGTGGACTAGCCTGTAATCTGACCTCATTACATCCCCTGCGACAAGCTCCTGGGTCACTACAGAGTAACTACACCTTATCCTTCTGAGAAGTCAAGCAGCACATAAGCCCCCCACTACCCCACCCTCAGATGACTCTCAGTCATCCAAGTCAAGCATCCAGCCAGGCCACCCTCTCGTCACCACCATACCTGTCCGCTAAAGCGTAGAATCCCTTGATCCCATTTCCTCTCCTTCACTTCTTCTCCATTACACCACAGTCAAGATGAATGGCCGTTTGTGGAAGCATATGAAAACACAATTGTGCAGTTTCAGGCATGGTGGTGTCACTGATAAATGTGGATGGGACATGTTGTTCCAGAGGCTTGTAATTTTCTGACACAAAGAGCGTAAAACTGGGCGTCCTCTGGACTTCTATACAGCCACATACACATGATACTCATGCTCTCTCATCGTGTTACTTCCATACTGTAACTCAAACACAAGTTGTATTGGGTTTGGTTGTTGCCTCTGTTCCAATGTCAGATATGAAACTGAAAAAACTCTAGGCAATTTTTATTGTCCACAAAATCAATGGTCCCCAATATCAAAATACATTATGTCATGCTTTCAGATCAGCCACATTAGAGACATGAAGTAAATCAAATATTGAGTGTCAATAAGACCAAGATGGAATAAGACCAGTTCATGCAATGTCTCACTAATAACTGGGTATTATTTTACCCTTATTCTTGTGTATTCTGTCCTCTTCCTCACTAATCTTCATTTTTTATTTTACCTTATTCCATCCCCTCTTCTATCTCTCGCTCCCCCTTTTCTTTCTATCCACCAGATGTTGAGGGGCAGGTGTTGACAGTGAGTTGGCATGTTGTCAGGTCTACTATGTAGGATTGTAATGTGGTTGCGTTGTGCTTGAGAGGACAAGGGAAGCCAAGGTAGGCCCATTACATCACCCCATCAAGACTGATTGGGCTCAGGATGGGGGTCCGTGGATGCTTTTGAGTGGTTGGCCCAGCCCGGCCCATATGCCTTTAATATAGGAACAGATGTGGAGAACAGATCCTGAGCTCTCACACCCCATGTTCCCTCCCTCTGCCCTCCACACTGCCTCTCAGGCCAGCCATGTTATCCCGGGGCACGCTTCGAGGGCCGCTCGATGAACAGGTTGAAATGGAAACTAACTGGCATACTGAGGAGTTTGGGTGGATATTATTTTAATTTCCAATGGCCTCCCTCCAGGGTTGTTTCTGTTTTGCTCTGTTCGGAAAAAAGGGAGGGAAGCAAATGTTGAGTTGAGGCGATGACATAAAAATGAATTGTTGGCAGATGATGCCAAACTCATATATCATCAAATCTTCCGGGACATGATTTCTTTTAGAACCAGGCCAAATGGACCAAAACAGGTTTGGAGAAATGTGTCAGTTGATATCTCATCACTTATCAGCTCCTTTTTTTTGGTGGATTTTACAGACAGCAATAATAACTGAAGCCAAAACAAACAGCTTTGGTTCAAAGGATGCTGCTTGTTCAAATATGTTTTGAACAAAAGTGATGGCACCAATATTTGTTATTGGCCCCAGCAGCTCTCCACTCTGGACATTGTTGTATTATAGTCTGGTGTGGTGAGCAGGTGGGACATGGTTTGCTGTGTCCATTTAGCAATTTGTTGGACCTGAACCAGTGGTGATGAAGGGATGGAGCAGCACCATAACCTAGTCAAGAACAACTTGTATTCAAACCACATATATGGAGTTTATGAGTCAATTCTAAGACCCTGGTGATTGTGATTTTGCTTGATGTTGTACCTTCAGTGGCTGAGATCCATGTAACTTTGTCTGCATGGTTACGTTGAGGCTAACTTAGAGTGCAGTAGAATTGCAAGAGTGACAGGAAAAAAATGGAAACTGGATAAGCAGTTAGATAAATAAAGGGGTCAGTGGGTGGATGGATGGATGTAAACAAACAGCGACAAGATAGAAGCCGAAAGGAAACAAAACCAGGATAAAAAAACAGGGTGATATGATGATAGAGGAGCACTGGACAGAAAGCAGCAGGGGTCGACTCATATCTCCTCAATAGCGTCCCTATCCCGTTAGCTGTGCCAGAGCAGTGCAGAAACAGCCAATCAGGTCTTGAGGTCTCTGGCAGCTATTTCCTGGAGAGGGATTATCAACCCCTCCTATTGGGCGGGACAAGGCCTCCTGGTCTGAATTCATCAGCGACACAGCCTACGAGATGTAGGAAGCAGGTTAATAGACACTCATCAGACATCTGCCGCTGGGTTACCGTCCAATAATCTTCTCCCTCTATCTGCTGCCAGCAATTGATGACCACATTTTTCCCCCTAAACCCTTCAACTGGCCTCCCTCCCTCTCCCTCTTGCTCTCTCTCCCTCTCCTCTGTTACACACATGCTCCGTCAGACAGGTCTGAGACCTGGCCAATCCCAACGAACAACCTCTAACCTTCCTTCCATTAATGAACAAAGAAAAACTTGTATGTCCCACCCTTTTATGTGACTGTGATGGAGGCAGACTTTTTCAATTTTCAAGGCCACATGTGATGGAGTCTGGTGACAGATTTTGGAGCCCAGTGGCGGCTCAGTTTTAGCCATGCGATGAAAAGTCTGCTGTCAAAATGTGCCAAGCATAATGCTCTGTTCTCAAAAAAACATGGCCGACATCTTCGTGGTTTCAAACCACTTCCTGCTTTTACCACCAATGAGAAATGGCATCCTTTCTTCCATGTCTTTTTTATTCTTTGCTTTTCTGATGCATTTTTAAAAGTTGCCTTTGTTTATTATTTTAAAGGGACATTTAATAAGAGGCTTCTTTAGATTTCTTTATTGCTCATCTCAATCTGGCACTTATTTCACAAACTGAGCATGTTTGATTCTCTTGTCACCGTTCCATAGATTCTGTTTTTAACAGTTTGTTTTAACAGTTTGGACTCCCGAAGCACAAACACTATTGATTGGTTTGATCATTTGTCAGCTCATTTATGAATACTACTCCTACCCTGAAAACACACACACACACACACACACACACACACACACACACACACACACACACACACACACACACACACACACACACACACACACACACACACACACACACACACACACACACACACACACACACACACACACACACACACACACACACACCTTACACTCCCTATAGCCCCTATTATAAGTCACATCTACTTTTTTTCTATTGACTATTTTCGGCATTCAAGGTTAGAATTACGCTCCGGGACATATAACGACTCTCCTAATGATTGTGACCACATAACTCTGGCGAAAATCATGTGGCTCCTCTCTTATTGACTGTTTTCTCAACCAGGTTCAGAGGGCAAGTAGAGAGTGAAGCTCCCTCTCTGCCAGGTTATTTATGACTTTTCTTCCCCAAAGTTATTTTTCTTTCTGTGATTGCGGAGTGGTGTGTTAAATCCGACGTGTCGGGAGATTACTCAGCTGGCCGTCAAGCACACATGGTCAATTTGCCATGATGAGAGGAACTGGATCGCGCAACCCCTGGAATCTTTGAGAGGACTCTCTAGGGGGGACTCCTCACACACACACACACACCCATACACACGCACACACACATACATGTTGTTGGAGGACGACAATGTGGTAGTCATTTTGAGCGCCAAAAATCAAATGGAGGCTCAATTGTTTCCACATTTCTTAAGATAACATTATGAGAAGCAGAGAGATTGGAGGGTTGGGGCAATCAAACATGCTCTGTTTGGTGAGGTTTCTATGGAAGGAGAAATAATGGGGTCAGAGGATGAAAGGTGAGACATGTGTAAGAGCAGTTCCTGAGTTCAACTATCGGACAGTGCCACTTGTTTCTGACTTCTCCACACAGGCAGAGCTTTTTGCTGTCAAAGGCAGCCTTTTGCAGATGCCCTATGGCCACTCCTCACAGCAATTAGTGCAATTGGACCTAATAACTTTGGGAATTACGAGAAAAATGGGAAGGCAGGGGCCAGTAATGAAAACTGTAACATACCAAGCACATGTTGGAGTAGTTAAAGACACATTCTTTGAAAATTTTCTCCTTGAATGAATGATGTTTATGTAAATGTATAAAAATCGAGGAACCAGCTCGAAGTTGTAGCTTCAGTGCAATCCTTTGGCGTGAGGGGAGTGGTCATGAGCAAAAGAGTTATTCATAACTGCTGATCCATTTTGTGCGAGGCGTATTTATCGGACAGGGGCGTGCTGAACGCAGGCTGGTACTTGTCTTGTGGTCTCAGAGGGAATTTGGGACTTGTAGAATGGGCAAAGGGGCGTTTCCTCTGTTCACACTTGAGCTCTGCCCAGCCATGCTGAACCCCCCGGCCTTCGCCTCTTCTCTAGGCCATCATCGCTTTCCTCCTGGCAGCAGAGTAATGAAGTGGGGACTATTATGCTCACTATGTCTAATACAGGGCTGATGAAGTTCAGACAGTGGACTGGCCCTCCTCCACCCATTAAAGTTGGCTGTAGTATTTAATGCTCAATTAATAACTGGGAACGATGAAACTCTTCATCAATCAGACTCTACTGAGTCTGAGTTTGTGCACATCATTTTCAAAACTATAAATGCAGTGTTTCATGCAGTGTACACAAAAATTATATGCAAAGTTTGCATAGTTCAGTAATGATTGTCCTTTGCATGTTTGAAAGAATGAATACACTTGCTAACAAACATGTTTGCTGTAATCTTGGTCACAGGCTGAGCCTGAGCCTTTAATGAGGAACTTTTTGTCACAATGGATCTCCTTCTGATCCTGGGAAGTGAAATTCCTTCAGTCAGCAGTCAGCACTTCCCTGCACAGTAGCTTGCCGCTGCAAAACTCCACAAGCCAAGAGATTTTGTATTGCAGCGCCGCCATATTTGAGGCTTCTGTTACTTTGCATGTTCAGACGGCCACTGCCTTGGCCACGGGATTTGCTAAACTCCAAACTCCCCTTGCCAAAAACCGTCTCTGACTTCTGACATTAGCCATCTTTAAACACTTTGTACTACCCTGCATTCCCTCAAATTTCCTTTTTTCCCCCTTGTCCGTCTTCTTTCTTTTGCTCTCTTTTTCATTTGCCTTCCCCTTTTGTGTTCCTACTCAGCAATGGCTTACAGCTGAAGCTGATTCAGGCATGGAAGGGGATCGGATGATTTCAGCTGGAAAAACTGCATTCTTTTTGCATATTGCTTTGAACTCTGCTATTATCCAGTTGCCTGTTTTACAGTAATACCCTTTAACTGAAAGATGAGGATGAAGAAACCTTTGCACAGTCTCTGTCTGGTACTAAAGCACTTGGTTTTTAAATATCTGCATGCAGTGATTGGGTGGAAACCAAGAAAGAGAAAAGATAGGATTTTGCTTTGTCTGGATTGTAAAAACAGAAATGAATACTTAAAAAAAAGTTTTTATTTTAATTTTATTTATATATATATATACATATATATATATATATATATATATATATATATATATATATATATATATATATATATATATATATATATATATATATATATATATATATATATATACACACACACACACACACACACACACACACACACACACACACACACACACACACAGAGACACTCTTTTTGCTTCTTGTGAACAACTGCTTTGCATAACAATAGCTCTGTTATGTATGATGAGGTACTTTATATGATGTTTCGGACATAACCGAGGTGAATACAGGGTGTTTCCCTTTCGGAGCCTCATGAGATTCCAATGTGATCAAGAATGGGCGATGGGCGTTTCTCTACATTCACACTTGATCTCTGCCCACCCATGCTGAACCCCTCGGCCTTTCTATCTTCTCTGGGTCATCATCTCAACTTCCATATCCGGGAGCAGCGTAATGGAGTGGTAAACGTTGAGGTCACAGCGTCTAATACAGGGCTAATGGTGATCAAACAGACGCCCATCCACCTATTAAGAATGCAAATAAATGGAAGACTGTTAAAGGACAAAAGGCAAGGAGAGACCAAGCTCCACTGGTTTTACTGCAGTCTGAGCTGCTTGTGAAATAGGATTTCTTAGCCTTCGTTGCTAATCTTTACATTGCAGCAATTGGAGTTCATTGACTTTAAATTTGGTATTTTGACATTCAAAATGCAATTTCTGCATCAGTACTTTATTTCACTCTACTACTAAAGTTTTAAGTTAAGTTTCTTGATCTTGTTTCTGGTTATCATATTATCAGTTCACGGTGTGCCAATCTTTTTAAGTGATGTTTATGTTTCAACATTGTTCGTTCTGCGTTTTGGGAATCCATCTTCCCACCTGTTCTAGTCTGTAAGTCTTCCTGGTCAGTAACTATAGGAGGATGGCCATTATTCCAGATAGAGGTGTTAGCCGTGCTGGGCCGACCTGTATTGATCGTCTGTGAGCGGCCGCTGAGCGGGGGAGAAGGACTATTTGCTTTAAAGTTCAATGGCTCTCCACTGCTGTTAGTGTTGCAGCCACAGGAGCAATCAATATCTGGACAGGGACCGTGTCACAAGACACGCTCCCCATTTAGAAACATCATAATGCTGTGCTGATGCTGTTACCCCACGGCCTCCACTTGTGTTTTTATTTTTTTTTTGTCCTGCCCCCCCCACCCACCCACTCTTCCCTCCCTCCTTTGTGCCTTGGTTGTCATGTGCCCCTCTGCACCTTACAAGCTGCTTTCTTATTTTATACTGTAGGCTGGGTTTTAGCATAGCGGGCTGGAATCAGTGTGAATTGTAATTAGAGATGATACACATGGCTGGAAGGGAGAGATAGAGAGAAAACACTGAGCAGAAATAAAAGGCAAACAGTCATTTGCAGCAAAGGTAGGTGTCACAAGGTAACTGATTATGTAAAGAACACAGTGAAGGTGTTCAGTGTGTGTGTGTGTGTATGTATGTGTGCACTTCTGTTTTTTTTGCCTATGAAATAAAAAAAAAATAATGAAATGCGCTTATTGCGTTTCTTGGCTGTGGTTCAAGTGCTGAAGGGAAAGGAAGAAAAAGGGCGCGATTGTTTCTAGTTCAAGGTGTGTAATGCACAGAGGCGTACATACATAATGGGGTATTGTCAAGGGGTTAGTGTGAGGATATTAATGCCCTGGTTTGTCCATGCTATTTGGTGCAGTGTTGCTCCCACAAGGGAACAGTGAGAGTAGGCTGCTCTCACTACTCTACCCCCTCCACACCCTCTCCCCCCCAAGGCCCCGACTAGAGGTCACTCTGTTTAGCACAAGGCGAAGCCCATTTTTGCCACGACGTACCAAATGCAATCCTCTTCTCTCCTCTATTGGTAAACATACATGCCCTGCCTCGCCTCATTGTGTCCCAAGCGTTCGCCCTCTTTTAAAACCCTCTCAGTATCTCTGCTCATCCCTGTGTGTAATCCCTCTCTGCCCATATGCATATGCATAACTACTCTATGGCTGTGCATACATTAGCATCAGACTCCCCCTCTTGCCGCCACCCACCCCCTTCTACCAACACCTCTACCTCTGCCAATACCCCTCCCCATAGCCTCCCCATAGCCTCCCCAATGAACCTGTTTATGTTTGAACATTTCCACTGGCATTTGAACTCATCTCATCGATTTCTTTACGGCACGAGGTTGTGAGGCAGTTTCTTAAAGGGGGCTGAAATCGACCATCTAAATATTTGACTAAGAGGTCACTGAGATCGTGCCAAGCCCGAGCGAGAATTTCAGACGAGGCGTGAAAGGAGAGGGTAAGCGGCTCGGCATCCCCGACAGGAAGAGGCTGGAGGAAGATGCAGCCGGAGGAGGAGTACTGCAGCAGCAGCATGCAGAAACGAGACACAATCCTCAACTTTGGGTGCATTTTAGTGGGAGTCCACAAGAGGGTGCTGCTGGACAATCCATGCCAGGTCTTTAGGAGCTCGAAGAAAAGGCATCCAAAACGACGCGCACACACACACACACACACACACACACACACACACACACACACACACACACACACACACACACACACACACACACACACACCTCCAGTTTTACTCTTTAAATAAAGTTATGTACTTATACTGAAGTTGCAATCCTGAAAGCTAAATTGATTGTCCTTGCACTTCTCTAAGTACTGCTATTGTGCATGTGTGACAGTAATTACATGCTAAGCCGTCAGTGACATCAAGCAAAATTGACTTCACTCTTCCCTACATTGTCAATCCATCGTTTTTGCCTGAACAAAAATGTGTTTCAGAGATAAATCTGAATGGAGAGGGGTCTTGACCGACACCAGGAAAAAATGTGAAATAATGAATCTAATTGAATGTCTATTAAAATTATAATTTCTGCCTGATTGGGAAAGTGAGTGGCAGTGTCCACAGTATTACCTGCCTCAATGTTCCTTGCTTCACCAAAGACAGGACTATCCCCCCCCCCCCCCCGCTCTCCTTTCTCTGTCTCTCCTTCTGTCACTCTGTCATCTGTTTCTTTTAGTCTTCACCGTCACATCGTTGCAGACTTTCATCGTCATGATTAGAGTTGCATCCTAAATTACAGCATCAGGACATTCGGATGACAACATTTGTGCTACCGTCCCCTCCCATTACGTCCACCATGACAATAGCCCCGGGGCACACAGAGGGGCTCATGTGCCATCTCCTCTGGATCCTTTATGCTTAAATGAATAATGCATACAAATACGCACTGTAAATCCAGTCTGCGTCCTCAGTTATTAGCTTAGCACAAATGCTGTCTTTTACTGTACATTTCTGATTATTGCCATATGTTCTTCTAAGGTTTTGAAACTAAAAGGAAAAAAAAAAAAGAAGAAGAAGAGGGATTTGCATCTGAAACATGGCGACAACGATTGCCTTCACAATAGCGGGGCTCTGCATAATCCACTTGTTATTGGAAGTTGTTTAAATAATGGTAATTACTGATCTCTTTACATTACATTCACTCCCATTAACAAGCTGTTTGTCTAGCCTTCTCTTCCTCACTGTCTCTTTTCTTGCTCTACAGTTGTACACTGCCTCTGTGTCTGTAGCTGTAGCTGTGGCGTCTGTTGTCATGGTGTTCAGAGCCCATGCCAGATGTCATAGTTAACTTTGAGGGAAAGAGAGAAAGAGACTCACGCTAGAGGCTATTTTGTTGTCAGTGATTCAGATGAAACACAGAGATGTTAAAATCTTTGACTTACTCCACTCACCCCCCCATCCCCCCACCCTCTCTTTTTGCTTTTTTTATTTTCTATTTTATTTTGTGGGAGATAGTAAATTTACCTTGAGGGTACACAGCCTTTTGCTCTCTTGAATACAAGCGACTCACAAAGCACTGTTTGAAATCAGCATGAACAAGTGGTTATCAGAAAAAGAGCTGAGAGTGGCTCTGATAAAAAAAATGCATTTATGTTTTATGATGTCATCCAAATGAAAAGCATAAGCCGGAGACAGGGTGACAAATTGATTTCTTTATGCTGTATTTCGGTGTATTTGTTTGATTTTTATCCAACAGGTTGTAATGTCAATATATCAGCATTTTCTTTTAAATTACACTAATTTTTGTCATTAGTGCGTCTTCTAAGTAAATTCATTCTTAAATATGATTTCCTATAATCAGCAAACATACTTTCTTGGGAAAATTGACACATCTCTAACCAGTCATCATGCTTGTTTGTTGTTTTGGTAAAAAAACATTTGCACTTTTTCTCAATAAGATTTCCAGGCAGAGCAGCATGACATATGTTAAGTTGTTTTTTTTTTTCTCACATTGAATTCAAAATATTTAAATGCAAATGTAATTTAATTTACACAGTGATGTAAATAAAAGCTATTTATTTGTTTATGTTACTGTGTTTTAATGAGCAATGCAACACACAACAAATGCGAATTGAATTATAATTGCATATATGTATATGTGCCGTGTGGATGAATTAGATGCATTAATATACAATTTGATTAATTATTAGGTGCTACAAAGTACCTGACTGTGCATTCCTTGAATTTAATTTTGCAATTTATTTTTTAAATTAAGTCAAACTTTCTGAAAGATGTCTTAAACCAACATAATATGAGGATACAGCGTTCTACTCAACAAATCAATCTCATACCTGCATTTGTCCATAGCTTCAAAAAATTTGAAAAATTTAAGGAAAGCAAAAAAATATGTATATATATATATATTTTCTACATTATTGCTTGGAAATCAAATTAATTAATTATGTTGATTATTCCTTGAATATGTAGATTTTGTAGATACTTTACAGAGTGGTGCTGCTGTGAATGAATTAGACTGTAACACTTTACATTTAGGCAATAATTCATCAACTAACTTTTATTGGTTTAATTTATGGGAAAGCAATTTTCACCACCAGCACTGTGGTAAACATCGTTAATCAAAATACATTATTATAATGAAACTGTTTTAAAATGTTTATTAAAGGAAATAAAAAGGGGGTTACCCTTGCTTTGTGCATCTTTCCAACGTCGTGATAATTAATAGCTAAACTGAATGTTTCCTTTGCCAATGCAGATGAGGAGGCTGTGCCAGAGCAACGCATATAGTTGGGCTATAAATTCTCAACAATAGGTAGGCTTAACCTTAAGTGATGAACAGTATGTAATATTACAGAAGCATTGTGGTATAAATGCACCCCACTGCCTTTACACAATGCTGGACGAGACAACCAATTAAATCCATCTGCGGAAATGACAGTGGACAGTGGGCGGTGTATGTGTTTTTTCTATTTATCGTGTGTGTGTGTGTGTGTGTGTGTGTGTGTGTGTGTGTGTGTGTGTGTGTGTGTGTGTGTGTGTGTGTGTGTCACACTCTCACAGGATAAGATTACAAATTTAAACCACATTGGTGGTGAACACAGATGAGTCAACTTTTCATGCACCGTGTTTGCGTGTTCTATTTAAATTGTACAAACGAAATGATTTGAATGTCAGGATATTAAATGGCACAGGAATATGCCGCGTCGTGTCCTCACCTTTGCAACTGTAGCTTGCACCATCCATCCCCGCATCTTGGCACGTCTTGTGGTTGACCTCATGAAGCACGGAGCTCGACGTCACAGAGTGAAGTCTCAACCCCCAACACAGTTCACTTGGTGGCCTTTGGTGACGGCCTTCTCTCTCTCTCTCTCTCTCTCTCTCTCTCTCTCTCTCTCTCACTCTCTCTCTCTCTCTCTCTCTCTCTCTCTCTCTCTCTCTCTCTCTCTCTCAGCAGGGATGAGGAATCACCCACCGCTGCCACCTCCTTGAGTGCTATTTGTTAATGAAGGCCAAAGTGTTAGATGATAAATATAGTTGAAGAGAAATGGCACATGTAAGTGATCTCATTTAGGAGCATTACATTTGAATTTATTGGGGTACTTAGAAGGGACAGAAGGGCCGTGACTCTGAGGGAGAGGGGAAGGGTGAGGGGCTGCGCATGACTGACTTATAATAGACAGAGTGGAAGGGCAGTGTAGCAACTGAGGAGGATGAAAGTTTCGTATGTTTATGTGGCATTGTGTGGGTGCACTGCCCACGTTCATATGACGTGCCTGGACGCATGCATATGTTTAAGTCAATGACTCATGTGGTGAAAGTCGAGGATGTAAACGGTCAAGACTTAGCGTGTAGGTTTGTAACATTAACCTTCTGTTTAAGTGTGAGGTCAGAGGTTCCTCTAAACAGACACAGAAAACAGAGGAGAAGGCATTAGAATGTCACATCACCTGAAAATGACTGTAAACATGATGATATCCCATGTCTGGAAACTTTTTACAACTTACATTTTATGCACTGAATTTGTTCAAAGCATCTCAATTATCATTACCATCATAAAACACTGTTTGGGTGTAAAACATGAGGGGGGGGGAAAGCATGTTTATTAAACAGCCATTGATTTGTGCGAGGACATGTTTGGAGAACAGTTTTCACTTCTCCGTTTCTTGCGTATAATCCCCGCACCAGGGAAAAAAGAGCTTTGCAGGAGTGAGTTGCCTGCTCGCATGGTTCACGGTTAATTTATGTTCAGTTTTGTTACAGTAACTACACCCATATTGTGCAGTCAGCTATTCAGAAGAGTCCTACAGTATCTATAAACATTGGCAGAGTGAGACACGCAGAATAAAAGACCTGCAGTACCTCCGACTGGTTGACACAATTTGGATTGCAGAAGACGAACAATATTTTCCAATCCATTTCTTGGCCGCCGATACATTTAGTAAATACACTGCCTAGTTGGTAAGAGGGATGTTGACAGAAAATCAAAAGCAATGTAGCAGCAGCATCCTATAATGGAGACTTAGCTCTACTTTACACTCCTCTTACAAAGATCTACGATTTGAAAACAATCAATCCCTTCATGAGAGCTTGTTATTTTCTCCTGTAATAAGAGTTACAGCTTTTTTATCATTCCTGCACAGCTCTGATTGTGTTTACACTCAAAATATAAGCATCCACAGCCTGAGTGCGACTTAAAAAAAAATAAGGGTGGGGGGTGTACATGGCAAAGATTTTATTTGTGAGAATCCCACTCAGGGTTTTTTACCTTCTTTCACCTCTCTGTTGAATTTGTTTTGCTGTCGTCAGATGTTATTGAAGATTGAAAATATCCTCATTGTGCATCAGCGGCTCACCATGAAGATGGCACGGTGTGCCTCAGAGCAGCGGGGTGCCACATTTCTCTTCCCTGTCTTCGATTCCAGGCAAAGTAGTTTGAATTTTACCCAATTTTATGTGCACACATGGGCAACTTCATAAAATATCCAGTGCCGTTGTGGTCCGGCTGCAAGCAAAGTCCTGCAAAGTGGTGACTTGAAACACTTTGCAGGTAAGTAACAACTGAAGTTTCTCAATCTGTTCTACATGTAGCTAATGGTTAAGATTTTGGCTGGCTGCAGATTGATAAACAGGAGGGGGTGAGTCTCGATGAGGCTAAATAACGTATTTAAGTAGGAGCCGTTTGTCTCTTCCCGCAACACCCTGCCTGTGGCGCAGCCTCGATTAGGCCCTGTTACGTTTCTTCTCACAAATGACCGTTTAACCGTCTTTTCCGCACCCTGACGCCTCGCCTGTTATTATCACCATTGTCTCTCTTTCTGCTGTATACATGTGTGAGGCTGGGCCCTTTAATATGCAGAGAGCTTTTCCTAGGCTTTCCTACGGGCACACTGGTCTGTGTTTACTCCTCAGTCAGAATGCCTCTTTTTCCACAAGTTTGACATGCCTTTTTGTTGCCATGGTAAGCCCTTCCTTAAAATATATATTTCTGCTTTTGGCCTGGATGTTTTTTTATCTCAGTGGTTTAGAGCCTGTTGCCCCCAGGGCCAGATTTAAATGTGTGTGGGTCTTCAAGGATTTTTCTGCAGAAAAGCCGTTTGGATTGCAGCCGTACCACCATACAAGTGCGACCGAATTGTGTCATTTCAGGTTTTTGAGCCATCGTTGGAACCAAAGGAAAGTCCAAATGAGAAGCAAAAAACACAAAACAAAAGCTGATGAAAATGGACCAGATTGGATTATGTCAGACTTGGCATGTGCCTCGTTATGAGGAAAGTCTTCGTTCTGTCTTATCACACTCTGCCTTACAGCTAAATGAATTAAAAAAAAAAAAAAAAAAAAAGAAGGAATCCAAAGCACAGCTCGTCTCATTGGAAAACAACAGCCAGATCGTAACTGTAAATACTGGTTTGAAGTGGTGTGGGCTCCACATGATTTTCAGTCACAAAACAGGAAGTGTGAAAAGGAAATAAATACATATACAGTACTGTGTGGTTGCTTTGGAAATCCTGAAGGGGAAAGTGATCTATTTCCCCAAAGCTTTTAACTGTTAAGCTTTTTGAGCACTCCCTGTCATGGATGGGGCAAGTATTGAACTGCTTGATCTGATTCATAAAGTTCAAAAAAAAATCATGTGCTTCATAGTTAAGAAACCCAACCTGGAAACACACATACTGAAGAGATGTACCACAAGGTGGGTTTGTTTGGGTGTCGTGACAGATTATATAATGTCTACTTGCGATTTTATAATCATGTATTTATTTATTTTTTCCCCTCTCTCTCATTTCTGCATCACCTTTAATTAGTGCAACTCAACCTTCATGTCTTTAAGAGCCAGGAGGCTCCCTGTTTGTAACGTTCAACAAGTAATCAAGACTGATTAGGCGCTGAGCATAGCCTAATTGCATTAGAGCTCAGAAGCACAGTGTAACTAGCAAAACTACAAACACACATGGTCTTGCTTGGAAAAAAATAACACTTTCAGGTTTTTTCTGCAGCAAGAGAGATTTATTATTATTATTGTTACACCAAAGATAAAAGCCCAGTTGGGATGTAAAGGTATGAAGAAATTCATCTTTTTTTAATTTTTTTAATTTAATTTAACCACACTCAGTGTTGTTTTTTTTTAAATAGTGACATTGGCATTGTTGATGGATGTTTTAAGACACGAAGTCCCCATTATGATCAAAGTTACAGTTTCTGTCATGTTTCTGAAGTTTGTGTAATCTCCTTTTATGATTCTCAGTTGAGACAAAGGTTGTTTTTTTTTTACACTTTGTTTTAACCCCAAGCATAATATGAAGGAGACACAAATAAATAAGTCAGTCCAAATAAAATCCACTGGATCTTGCCAACACGTAGTCCTGGACACTTGTGATTTGACATCAGCCTCATTGCCCTCCTATTGCCACTTTTTTCAATTCTGAGTAATCAGGGGGCTGACAAACATGCAACCACACACACTCACCTTTACACAAATCTAGAGTCACAAATTGATCTCAAATGCATAATAATAGACAGTGGGAGGAAAGCAGAGAAAACCAATGTAAACATGGGGAGAACTTACTTTCTTATTTGAATTGATGGTACCGCACAAAGAAACATGGTGATGCAGTACTTAGCGTTCTTTTTTTGTGTGCAAAAGATAAAGCTGAATCACCACATTTTGTTTGTTGCTTCTTGGTATCCATGTGACAAGAATTACAATAATATAATAGGCTTTCCTTGTATTCTAGGCTGAGCGTCTGATTTGTTTTATGCTGCAACACTTGAACTTGTGCAATTGGCTCCATGTCCTGTGTACTTGGGCGAACATGCTCTGTTCACTCTGCCATGTCTAAACCGCTCGTTTACGACCGCGAAGCCCTTGAAGTGTGCTGTGACATGTCCTGAAGTCCTTGTTTAGCACCTCTCTTTGTGTGCTGGGGGTGTGAACTGATACCTCGTGTCAGCCAGCGTCAGGGACAGAATGGCAAGAGAGAGATAGGTGAGGTTCTACATAAACGAATAGGCCTTGAGGATTAGCCCTAAGAAAGCAGGAGGCACACTGGGGAGAAAGGAATGAAAATGGAAAGAAATGAAGAAAGAAATGGAGGAGAAGTGGAAAAAAAAGAGCGATGGGGCTTTAATGGGACGGGGTTGTCAATTTTCTCCAATTTAGCTCAGGAGGAAGCTATTTTCTTGGAATTAGATGGTCAGATCAATGAAGCTTTCCAGCCATTTATTAGTGCCTAGTGACATCAACTGTTGCTGCATTCATCACCAGGCAGAAAAAGCAAAAACAGTATTTTCACAGGGCTCAGCCTTATCGCCACTTGTCAGTTAATTATGCATTGCAAGTGAAGGGCAAGAGTTCAGCAGTGAAACACTTTGATTGAGCCCTTTGAACTCAACCGGGAAAGAAATCAGTTCTCTTAATCCTCACTCCTATGTAATCATCGTAGCCGGAGGATACAGAGCTCTGTGTCCATCACCGCCAGGTCAGCCAACTGTTGCACTATTACTAATGCAATCACCTATGTGATCTGAACTGCAGAACTTTGAACCAGAATAATGTGATAAACATGTGAAAGATAGGCTGCAGAGGAGTAAGAAAAAAAAATGGGGGGGGGGGGGGGGAGGCTGTTGGTGAGTCATCCACAAGTGGTTCATTCAGTGAGGACCTACAGAACTTCTCCAGCTGGCCTTGATAGCCTGAGGTGATATGAAGTACGTGATATATGATCTTTTTGATCATACAAGGAACGCTCTTCTCATTAGCGCAGGTCACACTCTGGGCTTTAAGCGGTTCACACTTTTCATCATTTCACCCAGAGAGACGAGGACCGAAAGATTTGGCTGAAAAAGTTAAATACCGCATGCATACTTGGAAAAATAATGATCTGTATCTGGTGTAAGTATATAGAAATGAGTGTGTGTAGATGGTATAGCGCCCAAGAGGTTTAAGAGCATCTTTCTCACCTGAGTTCACATCTGGATCAGAGCATGTCGGGCAGAAAAACCATTGTGTTATTCTCAGACTTGTACATACTTCCTATCGAGGACTGCATGTTTCTGTCCTGGATGAATGTGTTGCTCCATTTCATCAACTTTGATTGGTTAACACTTAGACTATCAAAATGGAAGCCGCCATAATTTAGAAGCTGCTCTGAATGTAGTTGGCCAGGCTACATCTAAATGTTTAAAAGTCAAGTGAAGGAAGTAGACAGTTAGACCTGAAGTTATGTCCTCCAGGGGAACTTTACAAAGATCTTCTTGCAGATTTATAGCCACTTACCTTGAAGCCAGAGTCGATATTCATAAACACGGCTTCAAACAAAGCCCCCTATCCACTATCCCTGCTTGTAAATAAATATAGATACGTCTCTTTTACAGACAGCAGCAATCTAAAATATTACCACCAGCATAATTTTACCACACACATTAATATTTTACAGCACATTGTATTTTACCGCATTGAATCTTAAACTCTTATGGCCAGCCCCAAGGATTTTATTCCTCAGGAGCTTGTATCATTATTAGCCAAGATCTATTGCAGGTACAGCAGATGCTTGCCTTGCCTCCGTGCTCTTTGTTTCTTATACATAATATTTCCCGACGTCAATAGAGTCAACACGGTTTACTTTTCTCAGGATTTCTTCTAAAGTTGTCTGCTTTTGTTATTGACTTCTCCATTATCATTTTTTTTATCCCGAGATCCAACTAAAACTGAAAGCGACATGACCTTTGCGCACCAAGCAAACGTGCACATTTACCCAGCCTTTGCCATCTGTTTTCCTGTAAGGAATCATTTTTTTTCCGCGTGGCCTCCGAACACCTATTTATAAATTGCTTCTGTAATGGTACGACCCTATTAAATCTAGTTTGAAATGTTTAGTTTTTCCTCTAAACAAGTAAAACCCAACCTGTACAGTATCTGCCTCATTATGATGGGAATAAACTCCAAACATCTGCATGTGTGTACGTGCATCTGCACTTGTGTTTTTGCTTGTGCGGTGATTTAAGTGGTTTTAGTGTCAAAACAAGTCTTAATGAGCTGGTGCAATAATTATCAGCCATTTTGCTCTCACTTAAGCTAATTGAGGCTTTATATTGGGAATAATACTGCTGGCTATGCGCACTGTTTTACAGTTACCAAAATGTTTGGGCAGAAATGGTGCCACCAATAATTTAGATTTTTAATTTGTGCTTGTCAGTGTTTTAATATCTCCCTATTAACCATATTTATGAGCTTTGACAGTGTTTTCCAGATGGAGGTCATTGATCAAATCCATTTTTTGTGTTTTTATTTCTATTAATGCAAACAACTATTGTATATAATAGTATCAAAGTCAAAAAGGACAACAAGTAAAGTTACTTTTACCCCCATTTGATTTTAACAGCATATCTAGCAATCTAGCAAATCGAGGCAAATTACATGTCTTTGTAAAAGTTATTTTTATTTCTAGAACAAATATATCAAGCGGTGTTGCTATAATTTAGTGTATCATGCACAAAGGCTCCTTCTATTCCGTGGAAGTGTTGTTAAAGACGTCTCGTTTTATCAGATTCTCCCTGCACTTTATTTTAAGTTGTCTAACGTGTTTCTTCCTGTATTCCTCCTTTCGCACTTTGCTTCGTGTGTTTGAAGCGCTTTGTGAAATTCCCGTCTTATCCAGGTGAGTATGAGCTGATCCCCGGGCCCTTTGCTCTTGTCAGGAATCTCCCAGGCTGTCGGGCTCTCCTGGGCCCCTGTTTCACGCACCAAATTGATGTCTCCGACTGGAAATGACACTTTCAGCAGGATTTGCCATTCTAAACCACCTCAAACCCATGTGATCTCACCCATTCACTCTCAGAGGGATTGCCTTGAAATGCACCGTAGCTTCAAAAGCCAGTGAGCATAGAATGCTTGAATGAAAAGCTGATATATATCCTATCTAGCAAAAAAAAAAAGAAAAGATATTCTAAAATGCTGGCAATGTAGAACAGTATTTCTCCCCCGAACAAAGACTAACAATCCCATGAATAAGTAGGTATTGCCTGGGGGGAATGCAACGAAGGGGTAAAAGGAGTGAAACTAAAAGAAATCAATAACCACATGAATTTTCATGTCTTTGTGCTTGTCCACCACTTGCTTCATCTTGTTAATATCTGTCTCGGTGTTTATATGAGAGCAACCAGAGATGGTATGATTACAGTTGATGGTCATGCAAAAAAAGTGAAAAGCACTGAAGTGCTGAAGGGTGTGTTGAAATACATTTTGTTTATGTTTATTTCAACTTCATGTGGGCGTTTTAATTATGATGGGGAGTGACTGAGATGACTGTGACTGGGATGACTGAGTTCAAAGTAGCAAACACATCGGAACAGGTTGAGAGTGGTTAGATGGATTAAATGCAGGACTTTTGTCCATCTATTTTAATGATTCACATTCATTCTTTATTTTATTTACCCATCCAAGGTTTACAAAAGCAGGGTACAAATACATTCAAACATGAGCAACTTAAGAGTCATCAATTAACTTCATTCTTAAGGTGTTTAACTGTAGGAGGAAACCATAGAAAACCCATGTGTGTGCAGAAGGAGAACATGAAAACTTGACACTAAAAGGCCCTCGAGTCCATTCTCAATGTTGTTATACTGTGAAGCCCGAGCGCTAACCACGACAGCAGTTTTAGTCCTGTGAAAACTAAAATCGGCTCTGACTCTTGTAACTTCATCAATCAGACTAATTTCTAAAAAGCAAAATATTCTTTTCTTGTATAGATTGTCCAAACCGACCCCAATGGACAAATGAAGTATCCTGCTATTTAGATGTAGGGATCTATTTATTCAGCGTTGGCTGCGTTAAACACTCGTACGTTCGTTTTTTGGGGAGTAAGTAGAAAGTGACCTATTGTGTGTGGTTTGATTAATCCACATCATTCAGAGCTTGACATCTTTCTCCCAATACTCCCTCCAAAGGAGGAGCACAGTGACCATGTTGCTTTGCTTAAGGACAAGTTATGATATAATGTGACACTGAAGTAGAAGGAAAAGGTGTGACCAAGAATCCCTCCCTTGACTTATTTTCATCCCCGAGTCTTTTCGGGGCTGCACGTTTCTCCTGGGGGGCTTTACAGACTGGCATAATGGATAAGGGCAAGGGTGTGAAAGGAGCACCTTAAGGCTCCTCATTCAACTCTCCCAATCTCTCCTGCACACACTCTTGAGCTGTGAAGGCCCTCTTTCTTTACCCTGCTAGCATGGGAGCCCTGTAATAGGCTCTAATTGATAGGGAGGTGTTGGGGTCTTTCTGTACGGGCTGAGAGGATGAGGGTGAGAGAGAGAGAAAAGGGTTGACAGAGGGAGAGAGCGAGCGAGGGAGAGAGAGGATTACATGTGTGCGAGTGGGTGGAGCGGGGGAGGTGGAGAGGCTTCGGAGCGGTCTAGGCCCCGTCCGTAATGAGTCATTAATTTCCTCGCAGTTTTGTGGCGGTTGGCTCATTACTGGTCTGCAGAGGAGCAGGAACAAAGCTCCGGGTAGGTAGGAGGTGAGCTTAAATAGTTGGGGCTCAACACTTCCCAACAAAAGGAGGAAGAGAACGTTGAATGGCACTTGGAACAGATGCAGTAAAAAGTGGCAGATGCAAATTGCGGGAGAGCAAGTCTCCCTTCAAGCACTTTTTTTTTTCCCCCTTCTTTTTATTTTGTCAGACTGCAGCCTGAGAGTCTAATTAGTTAGTGAGGTGTTTCACTTCTGATAGGGCTGTGTCTCGTTATTGTCACAAAGAGGATTCATAGAAATGGGTGGAAACACATATGTTTTTCAGTCCCCAGTGGACCCTGCTCGCTGCAATCGTTTAATTAATTTGATTATTTATTTTACCCTATAGAAATTAAAAGGTGCTGCATTTTCACGCTTTGGAATAGCATCATATAGAGTTGTGACGGAGGAGTATGAAGATAATGCCTGCAGGTAATTAATTATGATTTTAATTATGTGTTTATACTCTTCTCCCTACAGGCACAATGATTATGGGCAAATTGGCAGCGGTTCTAATGAAAACGTGGTTGTCCCTCGCTTTGTGGAGTGTGTGAAGCATGTGTCGAAGGTCACCTGTGGGGCAAACCACAATCTTGTCCTGACAGGTACTGTAACACACTATGTGGGCCTGCAATCAGTCAATATGCTATCATTTAATAAATAGTAATTAAAATGCTAGCCTTTTGAGAATTCATTCATTTGAGTTTGTTGTACGAGCACTGCTCAAGTGACCGCTTTTACTTTGTCCTTTATTAAAAAAAAAGGGGGGGGGGGGTAGCATCATTAACTAATCAAATATGTAATTATATATGTGTTTTTTGTATAATCTACAAGGACAATTCACAAGTTAATATGTTCAAGACTTGGAACTGATGCCAGTCAACGCAAGCTGTCACAGTGTGCTTCAAAGTTCCCATCTTTTAGTCATTTTTATGCACATATCAGAGCCCTCAAGCCCTCGATCAGCACATCACCTGAGAGAGATACAAGGAAGGAGAGAGAGAGAGAGAGAGAGCGAGAGAGAGAGAGAGAGTTAGCGAGAATATGGCCCTGGCTCCTGATCCATAACAGTCATTGCCTGTTACATACATTTCAGAATTCATTCAGGCTATGAAGATAATCGAGGTAGTCGACAGTTTCCCCTGCAGCCCAATGGATTTATGATAGCACTGTCAAGAAAATGAGGCAAAATGACACAGTAGCTGACTTTAGCTGCAAATAATGTGATAGGCCGTACAGTGGTGCAGCAGCAGCTGCTGTCATTGCAGGTAATAGCCTATAAAGAAGCCTGATAGCAATACCTGTCATTTCTTAATGGCTGACTTCACTGAAGAGCTTTTGTGGCCTTTAACATGAAGATAATAGAAGATACAACAAATTTTACAGCTTTTGCGTTGCATCCATAATTTATCTCCAGAGGCCCCCATGCAGCAGCAGCACAACAAGGACAACATGCTCCTAGAGGTGCGCTGGAGAGATCCAAGAGGAGCTGCAGGGGGCTGGAGGCCCCCGCTGTACTGTGCAATTATTGTGGGGACTACACAGGTTACAAAACATCAACTCTGTGGTGATATTATCACGTACTCGGCATGTTCGTCAATAATGCAGCCCCGTGTTATATGTAGAAGTGGTTTGTTTTTTTTGTGCATATCTTTTGGACTTAAAAATTGCCAAGACAATGTATATTAATTTCCATGAATAATTTATTCTTGAAAATATTATTCTGCTTTGGTTATCCAATTTGAGAAATATACTAATTATATATAATTTGCGTATTAATGGCACACAGGTGACGGCAGACTGTTTCAGTGGGGCTGTGGACGAGCATGTGGGAATGTGAACAGGAACCTCCTCTCCCCAGAGGAAGTGACGCTGTGTGGTTTCTCAGTCAGAGACATTGCTGCAGGATGCTGGCACAGCCTACTTCTAACAGGTGAGTCTCTGCTTCTATTTCATACCAATTATGGTTATACAAGCCTATATTTCTGGAAATCCTTTCAATATGTTTTCCTGTTCATAGCACAAGTAGACATGGACTACAAAGTTGCATGAATTGTACACATGACCCCGATGACCTCGACTTAAACCATGTATGAATCCTCGGTGTGTGTCTTGGCCCTCACACAGACGTGTTTGTGTGTGCTTTTAGCTGTGATGTCCATCTATCCACATCATTCATTAAGAGCTCTCCCAGGGCTGACGCGGCTACATAAACACAGAGGTTGAGGCCGCGGCTGCTCTTTCACCTCACTGCAGAGAACTTCAAAGCCACTTCTCCACACACGGCAGATGAATGCTCTCCGTCTGCCATGGTGATATATTGGCCCCAGTTGCTGTCTTCTTACTGTAGTATTGCTGCGACTGAGGCCCCATCATGGAGCCACAGCCGGGCCATTTGTTAGCTTTAGCTGTGTCTCCAAGACCTGTCTTTAATTCCAAAAGGAGAACATCAATCCTTTTAATACAACACTTTGTAGTGCCGTTTTCCTGTGTTGCTAATGCCGTCCATTATTAACCCCATTAAGAGTGTAATACAATTTAAGTAGAGTGCTAAAAGTGGATCATTTGTTGCTCTGTTCTGTTTGAATTAATTCTCAATTTATGATCTAAATGATTAAACTATGGAAGCTACAGCAGTAAAAGAGATTCTTAAACCACCAGGCATACATTTGCACACATTAATACAAACATTTATGAGCACATATTCAAACAGACACATTCAAATGTAGACACACACACACACACACACACACACACACACACACACACACACACACACACACACACACACACACACACACACACACACACACACACACACACACACACACACACACACTGCTGCATGTCACAGTTGCTCCTCTAAATCCTGTAATGTCCCCAGTTTGATCCCTAGTTCCATTCTGTCATGAGGGAACAGAAATATCCATCTCCAATCAGGCCTTAATGAATAGCCTGATGAGTGTCGGGCAGAACTGAATTACCAGATAGATTTGAAGAGTGTGAGTGTGTATGTGCGTGTGTGTGTGTGTGTGTGTGTGATGGGATGGTGGGTAGTTAGAGGGTCAGTAGGACAGGACACGTGTAGGAATTAATTCTCTCCAAGTTCAGAAACGAAATTGGCTAATTCTGTCATTTGAGCGATTTGGAATCGCCTTATCTGTTGGTATGAGGTTTCATTTATCGGGGTCAAGCTGTGGTGGGATGCACTGCACGCAGAAAAGAGAGGTTATAGAGAAAAAAATCAGAGTGATGAAGGGTGAGATTTGAAAACAGGGAAAGAAAGAGAGAGAAAGAAGTGAAGTGTGTTGGAAAAAGGACAGAGCGATGGGGAAAGATTGAACAAAAAAGCAGGAGAGTCGGCGGTAAGAGAGACAGCTTGCCAGGGCCGGAGCATATTGAGGGCAGCAGGTGGAAGAGTGGCACAGTTAATTAAAACGCCTGTCTTAATGTCTCAGCCCGTCACTCCGGGGTGAGAGAGAGGGGGGGGAAAGAGAGGGGGAGAGAGAGACAGAGAGAGAGAGAGAGTTGCCAGGCTCGAGCTGGGCTGCACCCAACCAGCCATTGAGACGGCAAACCAACCATCCCGCCAACCCACCAGGCCACATGTCAGACAAGCCCTGACACTATGCCCTTCACCCCCCCCCCCCCCCCCCCCCCTTCATCTTTTGCCACAGAAATACACTCTCACACGTGCTCAAACCCCACCCACTTTTGAATTTTCCTCATGCACATACTCACACACCTGTCTGAATGGCCACCTCGTTTAATCGGGAAAGAAAAAAAAAAAAAAAACCCTCTCTAAAAAAAGAACAAACACACTTGTGATGTTACTGTTTTGCTCAGCAGCTGTAGCATGCCTCCAGACTAGCAGCCTTGCAGCGTAATCTGTCTGCTTTTAATAATTCATCGAAAGCACAGCCTGTGCAATGTGCACTGAATGCTGAGGGTAATGGGGATGTTGTGATATTTCTATCATGGCCCTGTCTGGAGCAACGAGTGAGTCAAACCAGTAAAGATCTGATAAGCAGTCTGTTCTGTCTCGTAACAACATTGGCTGTCATCGCTGCTGTATGAGTGGACCCCACCAAACCCATTCAGCTCTTTTAGTTACAACATAGCAGGTTGGCGTGTCGAGAAGAGATTCACAAAGTCATGTCATATCACCTGAGATAAGTAGAGTACCCAAAAGGTTTGCGCAAGTAAAAGCATTGTCACTTTAACATATTAGCAAGTAAAAATAGAGTGCACGTCCCAAAAATTGGTAATTGCTACATAGCCTTGTTTATTTCAAAATAGTATGGTGTGCCACAATTAGACCATTGAAAGAATTTACCTTATTGGAGTTTGAAACACTACATCTGTACAACATAACAAATTAAGGTACCCTCATCCACAATTTGTTAGCGACCCCACACACACACAGACACACACACACACACACACACACACACACACACACACACACACACACACACACACACACACACACACACACACACACACACACACACACACACACACACACACACACACACACACACACACACACACACACACACACATTTTATTCACGTTCTTTCATCGCTCTCAAAAATGAGTGACCTAACCAGTCAAACAAATTCCCATGTAACAGTGAAAATTTTTGTTTTTCTTTAAGAATTGTACTAAAACAAAAGTTAACAAAAAAAAAAAGTATGTTGCTGTAAAGTTACTCTCACAAGTGATAGGTATCCAAAAAAAGCTAATTTGGGAGATGTAACAGACTAAATGCAATGCGTTGCGACACACCACTGGAGAAGAGAAAAAAAACAACTTTGAAATAAACTGTTGTATCCACGTGTTTGGTGGCAAAGGCACCGATCCCGTGGGTGCTTGAGTACTCACTGAAAAGGTTGAGCACCCACTGGGGCCTAGCCGGTGAAAAACAAAGGATAAACAGAACTGCATTTTTAAAATGAACTAAACATTTTTCAAAAAGTAATTTGCATTAACCGGAAATCGAACCCAAGCCTCCCGTGTGGCAGGAGGAGTTCTACCACTGACCCATCCGCTATGCATAAGGGATTCTTAGAAAACAAAGAAATCCTTTTTTTAGAGTCAGATGTTCAGAAGCAATGAGCAATATATATATAGTCTGAATTTGGATGTGATGATAGAGTATTCATAATATTTTACACCCACGAGCAAAAATTAAAATCGACGCCTCTGTGTGGTGAGTCTCGAGTTGTACGTCCTGTTGTTTGACTAATGTTTTATCAGGGTTTTTGTTTTTTTTGTTTTTTTGTTTGCTGTATCACTAGATTGCTTTGTCAATAACCAGCCCGGTGCTTCAGTGACCAGGAATCTCAGATTGTCAGGCTGAGTGACAGGCTGGAGATGGCAGATAATTCAAAGAAATTGGAAGTGTGAAATCTTTAAGGGCCACTTCTTAACACAGCAAATGCCAGGGTATCTTTCCATCAGCTGCTACTCTCACAAGCCACCCATTGTTAATGGTGGCCTGTCTGTCCATCAAGTCAGCTTCAGGAGGGATTTAGACCTGTTTGCCGCCTTATCTCGCTGACTGCCTCCCACTAACCTGACCAATGCGTAAGTCCCGAGTGCCATGTGAGCTTTCCATGTGGCCGGCAATGATCGTAAATCTACCTCAACGGGGATATATGTTTTTCCTTTCGTTTGCTTATTTATAGATATTGATGTATTTGATTATCTTCCTGACAGGGTATTGATTTTTACACAATCGGGAGCCATGTGTAATGTTGCTTGTAGCACTTGTTAATTTACCTTTCAGCGCTTCTCTGATTGACCTCAGATTGCAGCAGTAAGAGCTCACTGTCCTCGCGAGTGTGTTTCTCTGTCTGCTGCTTTCTCTCCTGATGATAACAAGGAGGACGTCTGCTTTCAGTTTTGGGCAAAAACATTGTTCTTAGTGCGAAACTCAAAATGTCAATCACAGAAACTCTTTCCATATGAGCCACATTCACTTACACTGAGAAAACAAAATAAGCTTTTTTTAAAATGTAGGTCTCATTAAATATGAAGTCATTGAAATGTACTGATACTATCAATTCCACATATATATATATCATATATTTACTATTATGTCCAGCAAATGTATGCAGCAACAAATCAGGGGGAAAAAAGAAAAGATTTTCCTAAAGTGAGGCCAAGTTAATGGATTCAGTTTCTTCTATGAATATACATTTCATTAATAAGTTGAGATCTAGGGCATTTGAGTACCCAAAATTAACCTAAATGTAATCTGAAATATAAGTTAATTATTAGTTTGATAATGAGGTTTATGATTAAGAAGTTAATAAGAAGTTTTTGTACCCCCAAAAAATGTAGGATTCATACCAAACTGCTGGTGTGTGTGTGTGTGTGTGTGTGTGTGTGTGTGTGTGTGTGTGTGTGTGTGTGTGTGTGTGTGTGTGTGTGTGTGTGTGTGTGTTATTACGTTGTGTCGCAGTACATTGATCCGGCGTGATCTCACACTCAGTCATTCAGCTACTGTACGAAGACGAGGTCATACAGAAGGAAGGAGAGGAAAGCCATCAAAGTTTGAGAAAAAAAAGGCTTTCTCCATATCTAATCCAAAAATGCTCAGGTTCCGTTCTCTGTTTGTATGTACAGTGAAATAATGTGAGAACACGGGCCGAGGAGTGAGCTGGACTACAGAAAAGGAACCAGAGAGAGGAAGGGAAATAAACAAAAGGGGGTAAAAAAAAAAGAAAAAGAAAGAAAGAAATATGTCTCCTATTTTCTCTCTGTATTGGTCTCAATTCCCTGCCAGAGCTCGCTGTCACAGGGAGGTAGTTCCCAGGCCGACACATCTCAAGCTGTTTAAACATCCATTAGGATGTTTTGGTTCATACACTCTACAAATACGGCAAGACGAGAGAGAGGGAGAGAGAGAGAGAGAGAGAGAGAAGAGAGAGAGAGAGAGAGAGAGGGAGAGAGAGAGAGAGAGACGGGGCGGACGATGATAGGGAAATTGAAGGAGAAAGAAAAGAGACAGACAGAGAAAAAGAGAAAGGAGGAAGAGGGGGAGTGAGTTGATGGGAACAGCAGATAGAGAAGAAGAGGAAATTTATCAAAAAACTCATGTGATATTTAATGATCCTTGTATGTGGAGAGAGAAGACCACACCAGCTCGTTCTCCTCCGCCAAATACCGATCCCCTAACTTAATTTCCTGCTCAATTGCTGTTCTATAGTGCATAGTACAGTGATACAGGCTGGTAATATAGAAAACAGATTGCCTGTGCGGCGGAGTGGATAAGGCTGAGGCTTGTGCTGCTGGAGACCCGCAGTCTCCAGGGGGGTCTTGTCGGTGGGCTTCACAAAACCAACAAAGCCCATCTTTCCCTGCGACTGGCAGCAGCTGGCAGGTAGATCTTCAAGCAGTGGTGGTGGGGAAGTGGATCTGTGGGTGTGGTGTGTGTGCGTGTGTGTGAGAGTTTGTGTTTCTGCAGTGTGTCTATGCGGTGCAAAGTCTCTTGCTCTGCTTTGTAGTGGAGACTTCCACAGTCTTCCATCTTGTGTTTGCTCATGTGCTGTGACTCCAATCCACTCAAAAATGTAGGCCTGCATGGACAGCAACCATCAATCAGTGCACAGAACAGTGTGTAACTACATCTACAGTTTTCACAGACACACACACACACACACACACACACACACACACACACACACACACACACACACACACACACACACACACACCCTCCATCAGGAATACATCCATACAGTACACCTGCCTGTTACAGTGTGAGAAGATACAACCAGTCCTAGAATTCTTCTGCTCATTCCCTCCTTGTTTTATTCCATGTAGAGAGTCCACTAGCTGTGCTTCTAATTCTGAGAATTACCGTGTCCTTTGTTGGCATTCATAAAGGTTTATACATTCATAATCAGGCACCAAATTCCAAAAAAACATTGCACCTTAATTAGATTTTTTGTAAGTTTCTGAACAACAGTTGAAGTTTTCTTAAAGTGAAACTTCAATAAAAGAAGATTCAAGATTTATCATCGTATCATCGCACCATGCGAATATTCTGGGCAATGATAATAATGTTAGTTTTTACAGATACTGATAAACTATAACAATATAACAGCCATATAAAAAAATGGCTGTTAGTGGATATTATATATAGACAGCAACTGAACAGTTTGTCCTCAAGTTTGTTGTGTTAAGAAGAATTCATAGCATAATCTTAACAAGATCAAAATCCAATGGCGAGTGACATGAAATCTTTAACATGACGGCTCAAGAGTTCAGGCTATTTTGGCAGTCGTACACAATATTATGCATAATGTTCCCTGCTAGGTGTATAGTTTACCTCATATGTCTTATAATTAAAATCTCCCAACAAAGTTGATTTGCGAAGCCATTGAGTCAAGTTCCCTACAACACATAGTTCCGTTTTTTTTACTTTCCAAATGGTACTTTCTCACCATCAAGCATAAATTTGATAATATTTTGTTACACCGCTAACGTTAGAATAAAATCAGTCCAGCCAGAACATGTCCAAGGTTTTGTTTTTCAATCAGCAGAGATCTGGACCTGTTTACCAGTTCACTTCTCTCCCCACATAAATATGCTGCTGTTTTCATTGTCTTGATTCCGAAACATGATCATCCAAATAAAACTGTGGGATTGACTGAGTGAGGAAGCGTTTGGTGTTTTTTGTCTGTGCTTTGGAAAAATGTGTTTCTTTGAACAAAAGATTTGAACTGCCGATGGTCATTATGTCAAGCTGTTATTGTACACTGAGTCAATCACTTGAGACGTGAGTTAATATTCACAGTTGATAATAAATTGACTGAACAATTGGCTTGAATGATGCACTTTTCCTGCTCAAACCTATATAGAAACTTTGCGTGTCTGTGTTGCTGCCTGACACTAAGTAGGTCAGAAAAGTGAAGTGTTCTCATGTCTACCTCGAGAACTGATGTTACTTATACAAGTTCACTCCCACTTCTTTTAGGGGGCCTATTTAATGCCGGAAATGTCAGTAACCTAGTTGCCATTGGGTTCCGTGCTAATGTTAGCAGTGTGAACCTCCCCTGACCTCTCAAAGTGACAGAGTTTTGTTGCGTAACAACCTTGTGTAATGAACTTCCTCCCAGGAGATGTCATTAAGGACGGGAATGTTTGTCTTCCGCTTGCACCAAAATGAATATTCAGCTATTATCACTGCACAATATTCATATCTGATATGAGTATTGGGTTTCTGCTTGTACAGAAGAGAGACGGAAAGCCATTCCAGATGGGTTTTACTTACAGCCTCAGCGTCCTTCTGATCGGCTGCTGCTTTTAAAAATGTATTGTTTCTAACTGGGTTTTGCAGCACGAAGACAGTTAAGGTCACATTTCTGGATCCTTTAATCTGGCATTAATCATTCGGGCTCCCTCCCTTGTGTCCCTCTCACCCAGTTTTAAGTATCTTCTTCAACTGATGTTGTGTTTTAGACAAGAAGAGATGTGGACTAACACTGAGAGGTTCCTGCAAACCAAACACACTATCAAACGCACACATGGAAGGGATAGAGCTGTAAGATCGCTTTTCATCGGGGATCTCATACTAGCAAAGGCTTTTCTTGATAAATGAACCCAATTGGCTATCTTATTGGCTGGATCAACTCTGTGCACCTTGTCTGCTCTCTCAACGTTGGGTGGGTGGGCGCACTGTGATTATGTGTGTGAAAGAGAAACAAGGGGAAGGGATAGAATATCAATGCTTTTGGCTTTGTTTATTGAAAATTAGTAAATACAAGGTTGAAGCAACTCACAAGAATAGGAAGGAAAGCAAACTCTTCCCCCCCTGTGGGAAGACTGCATAGACCATCAGATTCTGTGATTACTGATTCCCTTCTCAGTATCATCATCGCAATTGTGAATGTAACTTCAGGAAGTAGCAGGTTTTGCTCTAAGTTATGTCTATGTTTACTTTACTTGTCAACTTGGTTATAGATTTCGGATCAAAGATAAACTGTATGAAAGAAAAATAGTAGTTGCAATAGTATAACGGTGGGAAAGAGGAAATGGCACTGTCCCAGCGGACTGGTGTACCTTGTCACAGACACCCCCACCCCCCACTGTTCTCCCTCCTCCCTCTGTGCACCAAAGGAGTCACTGCCAAGATGGCTTCCTGAGCTGCAGGCCTGCAGGGCTTGACCCCCCTCGCAATCCGCCAGACACTATTTTTTTTTTAGGATCCAAACTGAAAATGAATCTTCAGACCCTGGCACATTTCCTCATCCTCTCTTCCCATCCGTCTCACAAACACCACCGTCTCCGACTTTGAACTTCTCTATTATTTTTCCTGAAGTGAGGCAGGGTAGGGTTGGTGTGATGTGGCCTATCTTTCAAATTCCTCTGCATTTTTATGAGGGCAGGCCAGGTTTTTTTTTTTTTTTTTTTAGAGGGTGTATTTCCTGGAGCTGGGTGTCTGGGGCTCCTCCCTACAGGTTTATCATGTTGGCAGCCACGGATGGCTCTTTTTTAGAGTTGACATGAGGTGTCCTCCCATGCGTCTGGCCCTCTCAAATATAGTGGCATGAATCCTTGGCAAACACCGTACACAAATAGAGCCATTAACATCCAACGTCAAATTTAATTGCAGGGCTTATACTGAAGACTTTTATGTGAGACTGACCTTGAGCTGAACTGTGTTGTAAATGAAACAACACATGATCACATCTTTTATTAAATGGGACGATATGATGAAATTTGGGTTAAACAACGAGCAAAGGAGTTTTAATCGCACTCTGCGAAATGAAATGAAAAGTAAAAGATTAGATTTTCAATTTTAGCATGTCTTCAAAATGTAAAGCCATGTTTTATTTAACTGAGGCAAATTATTGTTTGCATATCTTAAAGCCAAGAATTGGACCTGCCATGTCCAGCTTCAATAGCCGTGTTTAATATATAGCTTATGAGTTTAGAGAGCAATTTCAGTTGACAAGTCCTCATAATAACCACTGATTTATTGTCTTAGAAATGTGAAATAATAGGTTCTCGGTTTTAAGCCAGTCAGTGAGAGGTTTTATTGGAGTTTTCCACTCCACTAATAACTTTACATTATTTTGGTTTCACAGCACAGTCTGTACTACTAAGTTGTTCTTGCGGTTGTAATTTCCCATCGTTTATAATGAAGACTAAATCACAGATATGTATATTTTCCACTATTTCATACAGAGCGTTATTTCAGGTCAGTGCTAATGACTGACTGACAGGCATTTCGCTCTGTCCTTTCAGAGTGTGCTTGAGGTTGTTTACTGTTTTCCTTTTTTTACGTGTAAAAACCTTTCAATTTGGTATTGTGTTCTCCATTATCTTAAGTGCTCCCAAGGAAAGTCTTTTTAATGGACCAACTTAAACAATTAGGGGTTAGGCTTATTCTTGTTTCCTTTTTTTTCTTTTTTTCTTTTTTCGCTCAACCCCCTTTCTGTGTTTTTCTACTGAGTGGAACCACCCACTAACTCTTAAGGTCAGCCCACTAACCAAGGCAAAGGTTGTTCAGCAGGGCTGCAGCAAACTTGCCAAATGGTGGTAAGACTCCCCTGCTACTCAATGGGACATACCGGCTTCATTGCCAAGTCAAATAACACATTTAGTGAATTGAAAGTAAGATTTAAGTGGGGCAGTACAATGCAGCCAACCCTCTCATCTCTGAGCCGGTCCTTCTCTTTGTGTGCTAGAGTGTGAAAACTGCTCTTGTTCTCAGGGACTTCATCTTCTTTTTTTTTCTTGCATAATTATTTGGAAACAGGTCAGTTGGGTGTGGAGGCTATAACTCCACCCCGCCACTTTTTTCCCCCCTCATAACTCCACATTCATTGCTTCATCAGTTTTAATTTCTCTTTACCTCTCAGTCGTTTCACCTTCCTCCTCGCCCCTTTTTTCCACAGCTACTATTTTCTCTTCCCTTTGTATATAAGAAATTTTTTTTTTTTTTGAGAATTCACTGGCCAGGATTTAGGCCCTTGAAGTAATTGGCTTTGATTCAATACTCTTTTTTTCTTCTTCCTCTGTGCTTCGTTTCTCTTCTGTTTTTGTCCCTCTCCCTCTCAGAGTATTCCACTTAATATTGCACTGACACTTTTCAACTTTGTTCTTTGATTCTTTAGGATGCAAATAGAAACAAACAGCTGTATTTTTTTTATAACTCTTTTTCCTTTAAAAAAAACACCAAAAACACGATAAGCGACTATAACTCTCACTCTCTGTAACTGTATCTAAATGTTGTGTTTATAACAAAATGACACTATTATACTATATACTATAGTATTATAACTATTATTAATATCTATTTATGAAACTCCATGAATTCAACAGTTTAGAAAAGAAACAGTACTGCTATGTACACAATGGAACTGTTATGCATGCAGACAGCATTTGGCAACAAGCTGAGTAATGTCTTTCCCACAAATACCATCTCAATGCAGAAGCTTTTAGCATTCATTTTATTCATAGATTTGAGTGGTTGTTTGGTTTTTGAGGACACAAAAACAGAAGTGTGCAAATTGGAATTTGACTCATTTAAAAAGTACATCTCTGCCTCAGTGTCTCTCTTTGTTTACACTCTCTCTGACATGTGTAACGCTTAACAAACGAAGTCTGGTTAACACTCTGATTTTCTTCAGGCGGAATTACATAAACATGCTCAAAGTACAAAAGACAGAGACGAGCTAAATGTTGGTCCATGACGGACACAATAACAATATAATGTAATTGAATTGATGTATAAGCATTAAACAGTACTATGTTCTAAAATATGAGTAATTTGGACTAGAGAGGCTGATTGCTGGTTGAATCTGCTTGTATTGTCACAGATTAAAAAAAAAAAAAAAAATCACCATGCACAGAAAGTGCAAAAACACAAGAAGCCTCACAGGGCCGGGATGCATCTATGCAGACAGGGTGGGGTAGTTACGGCCGGGATGGGTTGAGACAGTAATTGTACTCTACATGCCCTCTAAGGCATGCTCCTCCAACACTGCTATGATGTGATTACACCCTTCTTACTGTGGGTGGACAAGGATAGTTTGTAAACACGCCATTTATCTGTCATCATTCATTGCAATTTCATTGATCACATCTGTTGCTTCTATCAAAATCACTTAGCTGGAAAGGATTCTTCTTCTTCTTTTTTTTTTCCGAGGGAGTTCTATCAAAGCCCACCGCCGATCAACTTCTTTCAATTCTGTGATGATAATGGTTTAAATGCAGTAAGCCATAACAACTAAGTGTGTGGTGTTTTTGCCGTTGGGGGAGTGTTTCAATTGTGTGGGAATTATACACTCGCTACAAGCCAGTGTGGTCAAGCATAGCAAATTGGGGCCACGGGCCAGAGCACTGTTGTAGCGCATTAGCTGCTGCCACGGAGAGGTCAACCTGAACTGTGTTAGCTGGTGCAATTGCAATGTTTAGGTGTACTGTGTATGCATGTGCGTGGTTGTACTTGATTAAATGAAGTGGTCCAGGTTAACCGTTAGGCCATAGACAGTTTTTGACATTCCCAGGTTGTACAGTTAGTACTGCCGTAGTTCATAGTTCACCTATAGATGCATGTTGGACCTGCAGGAAAAAGCAGCTGTACAAATGTTCTTCCGCAGGATAAACAGACAGGAGGATTTACAGATGAGGTCGTGGGTGAAAGATAAACCAGCAAAGGTCATAATGTTCAAATGAGTTTAGTTTATCACAGAAGGGTGGGATACGCTTACAGTTACAACCAAAAGCCACTGTAAACATAGAGGGTATAACGCTTGACACAGTTTACGAGAAAAATCAGGCTTTGCTCGTAAATGTTAGTTGTTGGTTTTTTTTAATGTTCAGGGTGGAGATATTTAGTGACTTTGTATGTTTAATGTTCAATCCCATCACCAGAAAGGTATGGCTAGAGTGTGAAATGTAAACAAAAACAGGAAGTAATGATTTGGATACCTCAAAAACCCTTTTAGGTCAAACAAACTTTTCCATGTAATCTAGTAGTAGCTCATTTTGATATTCACAACTGAATATTTTAGGCAGTGTCATGTTTACCATTGTTTGACATTTTCTGTCTGGTAAGAGACACTAAATGTTTAGGGAGCGAGGAAACCAATCAGTTGGAGATTTTGAAGTGGAAAGTTATCCAGCCGCTGTCAGAAATTTGACTCTCGCTGCTTTAAATGTCCTGATCTTCTTTGATTCTAACAGGTGACAAAAGCTTTTATTTGTGGTGAACTTCAAGGCAGAACAGTGAAGCCCCTGGTACAGTGCAGATGGTATTTGTGGTTCAGCATCTGTTTGCTGAAGTTTGGCACAAAGGCACCTCAGGATGTAAGCTTTTGGTATTTTCAAACCTCTGTAGACTCTCCAGCATTAATAGTGTCATTAAATGTTGGTAACCTGCCTCACTTAGGACGATTACATAACCACACACCAGCAGAGAGGCTGGCTTTTGAAGTTAACACCAATAACAGGAAGGGTCCATGTCCTCTCTAGTCTGCAGAGCACATTATTTGTCCACTGAACATATTTTCTATTTCGCATCAGTTCAGTTTCAACTGGCAGACACATGGCATCCAGTTTTCAGATTGTGAAATACGTTGTGATCAGACAATGAAATCTGAAAGTGTTCCTTCGCCTCTGTGGTGGTTTTCAGTGCAGAATGATGCCTATTGTTATTAATGCAGAAAACGTGGACTTTTTGGCATCATTACTCATGCTCACAGATTGGTTCAGATTCTCTAAATCATTTGTTGTAGATTTTCAAGTCTTCACAATTATTTCATTTCTAAAGTTAATCCACATTTTTGACTTTGCATCTCTAAAATTGGTTTCATACTCAGTGATGAGGATTGACTGTTTCCAATCAACCTGAATGCTCCTTCATCTTAGTTTACATTCTTATGTTGCCCATGTTCCAATTTCTTTCTTTCTTTTTTTTTTAAATGTGTCCCTGCTATCAGATTTAAAATGAGGAAATATTTTGAGGAAATGGTAAAATGTCTCAGTTTCAGCATCTGGTTTGTGGTCTGTGTGCTATTATGAATAAAACATGAGCTTATCATATTTGCAAATGATTGCATACTGTTTATATTTACATTTTACGTGTCTCCCAAACTCATTATGAATTGGTAGTTTGTCAAGTAATGTGTGTCTTCTTTTTCCGCACCCACAATATCTGCTTTAGTCGGTAAGTTCTCACATTTTCCAAAGCAACATCTCAATGTTCAGCTAGTCGCTGAATTCCTAGAGGTATGCACGTCTTTTACTGGAGGCTTTGTATCGAGAGTGCTGTGTGTTGTCTCATGATGTGACAGAGCTGCGTAGTTTGACTGCTGTTGGTACTGTGCTGCAAAGTATAATCTTAAACCAGATGATACTTGTGGGAAAAACACTTTTTTTTAATCTTAGGGGTGCATGAAAATCTAACACTGCAATGTTTGTGGTTCCAACTATATGAGATCATTGTTTATATCTACAGCATGAAAAATTGACACAGGAACTTTTTTTTTCAGTTCCATTAAAATGATCTTAGACGTACATTTTAGGACAGTCACATATATGCAATGCGTTCGCACATGAGCCGCAGTAAAAGTTTGGGTGTGAGGTTAAAGTTAAGGAAATGAATATGAGCAGAGAGGACAAGCTACGTGTCCGGATGGTAAAAGTTTTTCGAAAGTGGGTAAGGAATTAAGTAACCTATAGGACAGGTGGAGTCAGCAGGAAAGACTCAGAGTCCAGCTGGTACCCCAATCTCGTGGTCGACTTCAAGAACCTCGCTCTGTTTCACCACGTCTTAAACACACGCACACACACACACACACACACACACCTACTACACCCACTCACCCACCCACACAGACACACATAGAAACGCTCTCCACCATCCCTCATTGTCTGGCTCCAATCTCTCTGTGCACTCACTCCCCACATCATCTCCACCCACCTTCCCTCCTTTACTTTTGCTGCATCTGTCATTTTCACCCCCTCTCCATTTTTGATCCACCGGCTGATAATGATGAATTTCCCTCAGCTGTACCGGAGTTGGCAGAAAAAAGTTTGCTCAGCAAAGTTTTAAAAGTAAAGTGAAGAGAGCGCAGCTTATGATATTAGTGCAAGTTCAACATGATACTGTGCAAGACAAAGCCATTTTTCCTCATTTAACATCTTCTGCTGTCTTTTGCAGAATTCACCTTTTTTTTATGGCAACCTAATTTCTACTTATTTGGTCATTTTTTGTGTGGTTTTTTTCCATCACTCTTCTATTTTAGCTACGTTACAAAGCTTTACTTTGCAGTTGTGATTTCAACCAAGGCTATTTTAATTGAAAGGGCACTCACTTAAGTCAGCAGAAACTGAAAGTAAAATTGGCAAAGTGCTGGTAAAGCGGTAGATCTCCACGAATCACGCAACACGATTAATCAGAGGCTTTGGGTGGCACGCTCTTCAGTGTTGTGAATAGTCTGGCAGGTAGTGGCTCCACCCGGGGCTCTTTTTCACTTTTCGCTTTTCATTCATGCACTGACAATATCTATATAGATATATTTCTTATATTCATAAATAGTCAAACTTGAGTTTGCCCAAATTAAATCTTTCTTGTGTTCCCAGTGCTCAATGTTACAATGAAGACAAACACTGGTAGCCATATCAACTCTCACAAATATTCATTAAAAGGAAGCTCTCAATATGAATGCATGGGATAGTTTTTCTGGTACATGTTCCAGATTGTAGAAATTGTTTTGTGGCTTTCTTGATATATTCAAATCTAATCTTGTCACTCTCCAGGCAGGCAATTTGGGCACCTCTTGTGATATCTAAGGTGGTCTCAGACCCTGAGTTGACAAACACTGATATATACAGTATATATAATGAAGCATTACGTGTGTTTTAGTAACTGCTCCCTGTAGATGTTTGTACTCTTTAAGCATTAGCAAAGACTTTTGGCGCTTTATCAAACTGCTTGTAATATTAAACCTTTTATTCGGCACAGATAACCTTATTAGTGGGTCTTTTCAAATAAATACAACAAGGCATTTACCTGAATACACCTGGTTAATTGGACTAAAGCTTGTATGTACAGTAATTCAATTCCAAAGCTCCTTTTGGTCCTCCTTTCCTCTCTTCGCCTCCTCCTTGCTCCACCTCGCTCCCTCGCTCTAGGATTACGTGCAGGTTACCGAGCTGGCACAGTGTGGATTAGCTGGGTCGCTCCTCCATGCTTGGTGCCTCTCTTAATGTGATTATGCATCATCAAGCTTGTTTACTGTTTGCTTGTTCATTGTTGAGGCCTGACAAAAGTTCAGCCCCCTTCAACCCACTTACTGGTGCCCACGCCCACACACTCGTACGGCGCTTAAACTGTCATCCCACCCTGCTCATCCTTTGACAAACAAACAAACAAACTCCACATTATTTCCACGTCAACAAAGTATAAGTACCGCTTCCAAAAAGTCAGTGCTGCTTTCTTTTATAAGGCAGCACACTATTTTCATGTCTTGTGGGTTGTTGTTTTTTTAGACTATTTGCATCCTCTGACTGAAATTAATAAAAATAAAAAAATAAAAAAGGATTTAAACCAGGAACTGTTCACATTATGACAAGATCTTTTTTCTTCTTCTTCTTTTTCATTTGTATGAAACCATTAGACAGTGCTCCACAGATCAGGTGTCTATTGGAATTCCCTTTAGCTAGTCCACGATGACCATCTTTAAGGGTCTACCTCCGCCTTTCATTAGCCTAATGAAGCCATCAAGGCAGGCTGTTTGTACAGAGCCTGGCCTAGCTCTGTCAGCCTTCTCAGCTCTGCACTCCATCAGTGCTGAATGAGCCACTGTGTGGCCTGAGGGGGGTGTGACTTAGACTCGGTGTGTCATTAGCTATTGATGTTATTGGCTCATTATCTCCCAATTAGGCTGCTATCAGAGCTAGCTGCCATTTTCATTACGACGTAGACCTCCATGATCTAACAAAGACCAGTGCTGCTGATTAAAGATGGTTTCGGCAATAACATGTAGTGTGAGGTCTTTGAACTCTTGGTGATACAGTTAGAGCGGAGGTGATATAACACAATGAGGCTGATTAAAGAGGGCATGTCTCTTATTGTGCCACTTACCGAGGTTAAGGCAGAGTAATACTGATTAATGCATCAGTGGTGGCACATTTGGTTAATAACATACAGTCGATTATGACGCAGGATAATTGAGGAAGGTGACAATTAAGCTTACAAAAGTACAATGGACAATCACTACTGATTTTGTTTTTAAGAGTATAAGGACCTGGTATACCACCACTTGTGTTTTTGCCATATGTACAAACAGGTACTTTGTGTGTGCACGTCATATGTATACAACGTTTGACCGCTGAAGGACAGGTAAACTCTTGAGTGTCTGCATTACAGGACTAATCAGCTCTGTTAATCACCCAGGGTGGGTCAGCCTGTAAGGCAGGGACCGAAATCACCTTTCCTCGGGTAACTCAGAATAAGGAAATAAAGTCATGCAAATTAGAGGCCTCGAATAAAGATTATAGTCACCATGTTTGTCCTTCACTTTGACCATGGAATCAGTGCCAGCTGGGCAATACTTGTCCCTCAAGTTGTATTACTTTTTTAATTAACCCACCACAGACTCCTTAGAGTGATGAGATGTGTAAGAGTTGTCTGTTAAATGCGATCAATTATGTAGCTTGGTTGCTACAGAACGTGGAAAATAATTGACATGTCATACACATGTTGTAACACACTGTATTTTGATTTTGACGTTTAGCCATCGCCACAAGACAATGTCTTTAATGTTTGGTCTTTTCATCATAAGGTATTTTAAATTCCTTTCAAGCAATTAATTGTGGGAAATAAACAAGTAATACAGTAGTGTGGCCGTGTTCTTGGTGGCCTTGCTGGTGTGCTGCAATTCTGCCTGTTTACCCAGCAGAGGGGTGAGTTCTCTGATCCGTGAGAACTCTGTAAGTGTCTGCCGGGTTGATTAACTCCACGTCGCAGCACAACGTCTTCCCCCTCACTGCATAAATGGGCTTTAATTGAGGGAGCTGGCTCCTTAGCAGGGAACCTCTTTCACTCTGTGTCGATTAAAATGTCATTTTACAGCCAAAAAAGAAACACGTTCCCAATCACTGCCCTTGAATTATTGTTCTGTAGCTCGAGGCTTGTATTTTAAAGTCACTGAATAATTGCAATCAGATTATTCTAATCAAGTGCTGGAACAGTAATTACAGGTTGCAGTCATTTAAGCTGCCCTGGAAGTCCCATACACACTGCTGGTGTGCATATTAAAAGTTTATGTCGCAAGAGATAAATTTAATGAAGAGGATTGTAATCTCTCAGCCACTTTTTTTTACCTCATCCTCAATCATCAGCGCAGCTCCGCCACAGCTAGTTATGGTAGATATCTTTTGCACCCTGTACCATTCTCCTCCTGCCCCCTCAGTCCCCTTGAGACAGCCAAGACCAGGCAGTAGCACCAAACAGCTATCCCAATAGGACTAGACGCGTTTCCACCCACTCATCTCCCCCCACTGATAACCTCATCTGTGCCCAGGTCTGGATTTCATGTCAAAGCAAACGTTAGGTGACTTAGTGCTGTGCCAAGCTGTCAGAGAGGCATAAGAATTACAATCTGGAGGTCTGTGTGACAGCGGAACCGTCTCTCCTAATCCTGTTTACGCACATCCGCATCACCCTGTTCCAAAACAGAAACTAAGTGTGTGTTTTTCGTCTGCGTGTGTGTCTGTGTGTGTGTGTGTGTGTGTGTGTGTGTGTGTGTGTGTGTGTGTGTGTGTGTGTGTGTGTGTGTGTGTGTGTGTGTGTGTGTGTGTGTGTGTGTGTGTGTGTGTGTGTGTGCGCATGCATGCATGTGCATTCATAGACTTGTTTTCTTCACTGTGTGAATTTGTGTCTTTGTGACAACAGTATGTCTGTGGCCGTGTGTGTGTGTGTGTGTGTGTGTGTGTGTGTGTGTGTGTGTGTGTGTGTGTGTGTGTGTGTGTGTGTGTGTGTCTATGTATTGTGTTGATGTAGAAGGTGTCGTACATGCCCTGAATGTATAATTCAATATGACTAATCATGGTGGTGGCTGCCAACCCAGCAGTACTGGCTGACAGACTGGGCCCACAGCTAATTTGATAAGGTTACAATGCTCTTGAGTTGAGATACAGATTCTGCAGCAGTTGCAGCGCAACAGAGGTAGCAGCACCACATCTCGCGCAGCTACCTGCGATACAGTCCCAATTGACTACTCTGGGCTTCCGTCCACCGCTAGCTATTCCACCCTTAATCCCTATTCAGTTAGCTTGGCTGCCTGGGAACCGTCTGCCTCTGTCTTAGACGCTAATCACTGAAAGCATGAAAAAAGGGGGTATGCGGGGCTGAAAGAGGAACAGAATTTAACATCATCATAATCACCCACGAAATGTACCTGTGCCTCATGAAACACACACAGGCTTACGGAAATCAATCACAAAGCCATTGATCCCCATAACAGAGCACTGTGGTGCGTTGCTTCCCGTCTTCTTTGTCTTAAAACAGGTCACTTTTTAATCTCTTTACAGCTAGTGTTTTGGTGTAATTCGGTATCTCTGTCAGTAAATGCAACGTCTCGACAAACTGGGTGAAGTGGATTACATATAGTCCACGTATGTATGATGTGAAGGTAGTTTTTAATTCATCCCAGCGCTTCACATCTTAAACCAATTTTTGTTGTACATTTCTGTGTGATATGTTAATTAATGTTTATACATTTTGTATTAAATGAAACACGGTTGGCAAATCTTGAACTTTTCGATAAGACTAAAGAATTAATGTGCTTTACCTCTTGTGAAATATGTTTCATCAATTGAGTATACCATTGCTGATACGCTGGTATTTTTGCGTACAGTCAGGGATCCTAAGCAACTATACAACATTCAAAACAAGTCCTATATTTAAGTATTTGCTCACATTTGAATGCTATTCTTTGCTGGCTTCATACATATTCATCTCCCTCTTCAGCTGTTATTGCTCATCATGCCGTAATGCTGTGTGAAAACGTTTTGTTTGAAAGTTTTGAGTTTGGGGAGATCAAACTGGCTTGGTCTGATCAGACATGAGGAGTTATTAAGTCAAGCTTTTGCACAGTATGGAGGGATAATCAAGGTGTAATTTTGCTTCTCAGTGATATTGAACTTCATGGAGATTTCACAACGTGTGCTTTTGTATTCTGTACATACCAGATGTAAACTTATTTTTAAATTGCAAAAAGAATTTCTGAACACTGCTTCTGGAGACAGTTTCTGAATTTAATTTAATTTAAGAGTTTTCAAACAGATGTTCCCAAATTTGGGTAAAAGTATGGTCATCACACATCGAAAATCTCTCATTAGCATATCAGCGAAAAGTAGTCAGCTTGTTTCTAATATTGAGGCGTCGTTTTTAACGGCAACTGTTATTCAAGATGCAGCAGGAAGATCCTCTCCAAAGGATCTGAACATACAGATCAGGCAGCTGCTGAAGTAGAATGAAAAGGAGGAAGAAATGAGAGAGCAAGAGGTAAGGGGGTGTCATCAAGCGGTTAAGATAAAACTGGCAGGTTATTACACTTTTTTTCCATTTCAAAGTCCAATATAAAATTTCTATTATAAGGACAATTAATTACTGCCGCAAAATGGCAAATGTGCATCCTTGTCAGGTGGAGTGTACTCTGATGGCCTTTCCTCAAACAGAGAATGTGAAGATTTGATCTCTTCTAATGGTTCTGCAGGAAAGGGTAATTACGGCATGGTCAAAGCTAATTTGCTTTCTGCCAGATGAACTGTTGTATTTTATTGCAGGCTGACATTTTAAAGTAATTATGGCACTGTTGACCCCAGACAATTTCAGTTGTAGCATGGTCTTGGGTGATCCTCTCTGTCTCTCTCTCTCTCTCTCTCTCTCTCTGTCTCTCTCTCTCTCTGTCTCTCTCTCTCTCTCTCTCTCTCTCTCTCTCTCTCTCTCTCTCTCTCTCTCTCTCTCGCTCTCTCTGAATGGAAGTCAGAGGCGTAACAAGGTAATGACACGGACGGAGAGAGCCATATGGGATCCCCCATCCAGCTCACAGCCTCAAACCTTCACATCATCATTACCCACCATGGATTTCACATTGACTTTGCATCCGGATAGAAATATATTCCACTGCACTGATATGTGTGGGCAAGTGTTTTCCTCCTCGTCCATGTAGGTCAGACTACTTGTCCGAGTGTGTGTGTGTGTGTGTGTGTGTGTGTGTGTGTGTGTGTGTGTGTGTGTGTGTGTGTGTGTGTGTGTGTGTGTGTGTGTGTAATGTACATTGTCCTTTCATCCCCATGTTGTATTCATTGTCCATCCCATAGATCCATGTATCGATGAAGGTGTAATTATGTGCCTCAGTGATCATCTCTCTGTTTCTTTACTGCACAGGAATTAAGTAGGCAAAGGTCAGTGTGTGCTCCCTGAAAATTGCCTGCAGAAAATCATATGGCGATGAGAGCAATTATGGATTTTTCTCCCCCTCTCAGGACCCTTCTCTCTCCCTCGTACTCTTTTTCTCAGTGTTTCTCCTTTTGTCAATAAACATTTGAGCAGATGTCAATCGATGTGTGCTTCTAGCAGCAACCTCCGTATTTGTACTGCAGCAACCCCATAAATTATCTCTCCTGTATTCTCTAGTTATTTTGGAAATGCATGCAGACAGGGGTATACACAAATACGCGCACACACAAATACACGCGCAGTGAAAGTGTTTTGAATCATTGAAAAAGTATGCTAATGAAAACAATAGTAGGGAGATGGTTCATTACCTCAGAAGATTGTCTGATGAATTGTGCGAGAAGCAGAATACAGCATATACTTTATATAGAGTGTTCACTACTTTGTGTGAATAGATTGAACGTGCTGCTTTGGTTGAACTATTTATGTAGCTAATTTCAGTCAGCGCCTGATGATTCCATCTTAATAATTATCTGAACAAAGCCAGAAAGAGAGACCTGGTTAATAGGGATGCCCACTTTCTATCTTTCTTCAGCATCTACCCTCATCATCCCCAAATATCACTCTGGATCTAATAAAGACTGACACTTGTGACACTTCAAACATGTCGCCACCAACAGCTCCAGCTGAACAAAAGAGCCCCCAGCGCTACATGTTCCAATGGCGGGCCAGAGCAGGCCGGTGCATCCCAGCCCAGCAGGTGTCTCCCACACATCCTGGTACTGAGAAACACTCCCTCTCATTCAGTCTGTCACAGAACACAATGGCACAAAAAGCCCCTCGCCTGACATGCACACAATGGCCACAATGCACAGACAGGGCCTATGCCGTAGTGATGCCTACTGTTTTAGAGGAAAATATATGTGTAAACATGGAGAAGTACTTTCAATTGACTGGTATCAGCAGTGCTGGGGACATGATATGGATCAGGTGAAGTATTTTCTCAGCACTGTCACAACTGAGGTTATAAGTAATGGACTTTTCTTTTTTTTTTTATTGTATATAAATAAAGTCAATTATTAAAGTTTTTAGAAAAAGCTGTGTTTTTGTTCTGCAGCCATACAATAGGGTACCCCCCCCCCCCCCCCCCCCTCAGTTTGGTAATATTTTAAATTGATCCCCAAAAATAATTTGGTGTCTGGAGGGTCATAGCATTTTATCAGTATGTCTGGTAAATATCTCACTGTGGCCATCAACTGCTAGAAACAGGTATGGAAAGCTATGCATAAATGAGTGGATACACAGTAGGAGTTAGGCAACATCACACACAAACACACACACACACACGCACACACACACACACACACACACACACACACACACACACACACACACACACACACACACACACACACACACACAAAACATGTTGACTTTCTACACTGTGCCATGACTTAATAGGCACCCTGTACCTTGACATCTTTTGTCTGGATTATAATGAAGTAACGCTGCACTGACTAAATTGTTCTCTTTGGAGCCAGGCGTCCCAGATATTTTGCTACCACTTTCTTTTAACAGAATCGCAGCTTTGCAATTGAAGTTATGCCTAATACAAAAGCGTTCGGGGACCTCTACAACCTCTATAAACAATTGGATGGAAGGATCAAAGGCAACAAGACTGCTCTCAGCTGCCTGTAGGGGTTGTAAGTGAATATATAGCCTGCTGTGCATTGTGAGGCTGAGATTTCTCCTCCGTCTCTCAAAGAATAGCATGCCTAATTATAAAAGCCTTGTCAATTGCCTGATACAACTTTGATAATGTGAGCCTCTAGCTTAATGCGCAGTACAATTATGTTTTCAGGAAGTAGAGCTATAGTTCTCGCTAATCACATTCACCTTAGTAATCTAATAATAACTCCGTGTCTCTCATTAATATGTATTGAAGTCTGGGCCAGGTGATGGCCTCGTTACAGTGTAGAAAAACTACTGTAACTGTAAAATTGTCATATCAGGACATATTCAGGAGATTAATTTATGACAAGCTCAGCAATTTTTTAATCACATTATTACTGGCCTTTTCAGCTCGGGACTCCATTGTTAAGGATAAGTGGTCTCACTGGTGGTAATACACCCATATTTGGCTCTCGATGTTTGATCACTTGATTTATTGTATCATAGTACAGAATTTTTTAATGTTTTTTTTTTTATTTGTTCTGAGGGTGGTTCCTTTGGGTCCGCAATTGACAAACTGTGAATAATCTCTTCCAAATTCTAGTGATAAAGTGAGAGTAAAATGATTCATTCCCATGTGTATGATAATACCTTCAGATTTTTGATGGGAGTTCATTAGTACATGTCCAGTCCTCTAAATCTAATAAAACCAGGATGCAGTGGTTTACAAGTCTCTTCAAACCACATCATTCATAATAAAGCACAGATAATACATCAGATAAGTTTCACTTTTCATAAAATATCAGGATTTCAAGATTGAAGGTGACAAGCCTCAAAAAAAAAATAAAAAGGTATTAAAGAAAACGGTAGCACTTTGAAATCAATTGGTGGTAATTGGTAACAAATTAGTGATTTACCTGAGTTTTAAAAAAAAGTGTTTTAGACGGTCAAAGTCAGAAAAATTATCCTCAACGTTAGATGACTTTTGAGACGTTACCATCTATAGCACATGACTTGAGAAATCTTTTATACAATTGACAATATGTTGATTGTCAATGTCGAGATTGTCAAGATGTTTGTGGTGACCTTCGTATGACTCTGAATGAACAGCAGGCATGTTTATGTATTGTAAAACCCAGCATCGACCCAGGGACACTCCTCGAAATCATTGTCCGTGAACACAATCCACAAGACCAAACCAGAGATATAGTCTCTCCAACGAGGTCTGGGCTGACCTTGAGGCACTCCCTTTAGGTTTACCCTGCCTGGTAGACCTAAAGGGAGGCGGCCAGGAGGTGACTGAACCAACCTAACTCTTTCTTTTTAATGTGGAGCGACTTCGAGTCTCTATGGGTCTATGCATAAAAACCTACCAGTAAACAGAGAGCTTTGCTTTAGAGCTCAGCTCCCACTTGACCACAACAGTCTGGTACAGTGACTGCATTACTGACCATTGTTAATGTAACTTCATTACTCAAATGTATTACCTTTTGCAGCTGCAATATCAAAAGCACCCTTGTGGTCAGCCACTTTGACCTTTCACTTCAACTCCAAATTGTAATATGTTTAACACAAATGACAACATAGTTTCAGGGCTGCAAGGAGTAGTAAGTAAAAATATTGGTGCTGAAAGGTCGGGAGTAAACGTACAAAATAGAAATACTACAAATGCTGCCTCTGACCAAATACAAAATTTGCAACTTAACACTGTGCTCCACATTATTACAAAAATAAATAAATAAAATGGTCTGGACATGTAAAATAATAGGAAAATGTAAAAAAAAGAACTATTGATGTTTCCCTTATTTTCAATGCTAAAAAATATAAAGAAAATATCGACATTAATTTATACAACTTTTCAAGGATAATGGGTGCAATGTCACCATTGTGTAGTCTTCATTTTGTGGTTCCTATTTTGTCTTTAAATTTTCTTGTCTCAAAAAAAGAACTTTGTGCTTCATAAATCTGATGCAAAGCTGATGAAAGATCTTATCTTTGATGCAAATACAGGTCCTTTTACTGTCGCACCACTGATGTCTCAGCGTGGCTCTTAAAACACTGAACCTCACTAAAATAGGAACAAATCGTATTTTCATTTTGATTGGAATAATCCAAATTTTGTTTTGGGATATTTATTCTTTACATAGTTGTTGGGTGGGACTGGAACCTCTGTCAGAATAATTCTGGTCACTCTGACAGAGCAAAATGGATGAGAATAAGGTTTTGTTTACAGTTTGGAGTGAAACATGTTTCTGTTATGTTCTAGGTGTTCATTTACACAGCAACAACTTTCAGAGTCACTGACAACTGATCTTTTTGAATATTCTTGACTCATTTTCTTCAAACACTGGTGCTGCACATGATTGTGGTAAATCGTTGTTGGCATTAGTGAGAAATCTGACAATAATAATAATTATTGAATCCAGGTGCTCTTTATGTATTCGCTTTTGGATTTAACAGTGCTTCTTCAATAAAGTCTACCTGGAGCACATCTTGAGATCCACAATTGTCTTTCTTATATACAACCAATACTTAGTGGGCCTTAACGACCCTGGAATGTTTACAGCGTGCTGTTCTCTGTGTATTCGTGTGTGTAACTATTACAAAAGCACAGCACCCACAAGGGGCGAGAGAAGATTACGATTGTTTGGGGTTTGTAGGAGCCGTGTAGGGAATAGAAGCTGAGTTACAAGTTGAATGAGATGAAGACCAGTGAAGAGCTTCATGGATGCGGGGGGGAGGACATACTATGGTAATTCAGGAACACGAAAATGCCACAAAAAAGTTGTTTTCATTTGTGATGTGAGTATTACGATATAGCAGACATGTAATCTGTGTTTGTGAGGAATACGACATCACAACACAAAGAAAGATGATGTCTGTAGTTGTGAAAAAATACACATCTGTTGTTGTCCAACACACATTGTAATCTTTTGTATTCTTGAAAGAAGGCTATTTATTGTTTATTATTGCAAACCTCGGGTCAAGGAAGTTACATAGGAGGTGTTTATCTTTTGCCTATTGAGTTTAAGTGAGTCTGTAACTATCTGTTTATTTGGAGAGAACAACTCATGGCTGTCTATATTCCATATTTCAGCACACTCAATTGAAAAAATTGTGGCCTCGGTGTAATGAGTGGTCCCTGAAGCACTTGTGGACCGTGCTCTGCCTACAGGTTAGATGAAGTCCCTGGAGGTTATGCTGATGATGATAATAATAATAAGACGGCTGTATTAGGTGAGGCTGGTTCCGGCCTGTCTGGTCTTGAATGTGCTGCCGAGCTCCCGACCTGATTATGTCTGAATGAGGTTCTTAGTAAGAAAAAAAATGGCTCTTTAATTCATCATGCAATCAACCAACCATATAATTTAAATACTTCTATGGGAATTAGTGTAATGTTATGATAATTGCTATACAATTCAGTATAATAATTTTCCCCCTGGTTGAAATTACTCAATTTTTCACAATAAACGTGTGTGATGTAAGGGGCTTAATTGGTTTATGAAATATTTGAAAATATTATTGAGTAGTCAGAACAAGGTTGTCGGTGTTCTACCTTTGAAATACTTTAGTGGAAATCAAAATGCTAAATTAAAAGATGAACTGTTCCGATGTGTCTTGATACAAACATGCCGAGCAATGAGTGAAAAGTGAGCATAATGGAATGGCCTAGTGCAGTGTTTTTCATATGCGATGTTGTGGGGAAAGATATGTTGGAGTCGAATAAAGTCGAGATTTCCATTTTCTCTTTTCCTTTCTTTGTGTGCGATACATCCAGGTCATCACCCTGTTTTCAGCATAACCTCTGTACTTTTTCTCAGAGTCGAGGGGACGAGGAGTATTGTGTGCGAGATTACAAGCACACACGACTGATATTTTGTGTTTTTGTGTGCTTGTGCCTTCGTGTATATGTGCACAGTGTGTATAAGTGGGGGGCAGGGGCATTGCTTTCACAGCCCATCACCTTCACTTCCACACCCAATTTGTCATGAGTGTCACGCGTCAGGGTGAAAGCTGAGGGAGCCACCGCAAGAAAATGGCTGCTTCCACATCACAAATGGGGACAGGGAAGGGGCAATGGCTCGGGAAAGGTGGCAGTGGTGACGCAACGGGGCTAAAACAAGACGGTGAGACTGGGAAAAAAAAACCCAAACAAAACAAAATAAACAACAAATGAATAAACACACTGTCACCCTCTCCTCTGATTGTGTGGAAGCACACAACAAGTCTTAGCCCGTCATTAGTAACCTGAAAGTAGTTTTGCCCGGTGTTGTGCAGTGGCAATGCTAAGTGAGTGGGTGTGGTAAGTGACATGGCTGCCAAGGCTCTGACTCTGACTGATGAGCTGTGTGGTTGGTACTGGGCATCTATAAACATCTGCCTTGCGCTTGAGTGACAGGTCATTAGCAGTTTAATCAGATTCTAGCATAAGTGCTGCTTGTGATTATTGGCTTATAGTAGCCCCTCCCTCGCTCTGCATGTAATTACTGCTTTTGATGGCTTCTCCTGTATTTGGGTTTTCTTTGAGTTTGGCCAGGCAACACGCTCCATTTATATCGGTGCAAACTGTGAAACATTTTGCACTGAAGCATTGTTATTTCTCTGGCAGTAAAGCAATTTGGAAATAAAATACAGGTCGGACCTATTTCCAGACCGGAGGTGTAAATGCCTCAGAAAGAGCCTCATGATAGTGCAACATGTTTGAGCTGTCTTTCTACCTCCAGGTACACATTTCCATGACTTTTGTGTGGGCCAAAGCCGAGTAGTCAGGAAAGCCATTACAGCGGGGTAAGGCCTGTAGCTGGAGGATTATGGACTATTGAAGTGTATGTTCGTCTCATGCTGGAAACTATCAGTGACATCTTCACCTGCTTAAATCCTGCAGCTTTATTCCCTCAACTGACTGACCTGCCTGTACAATAAGGCTACTAAATGAGACCCAGACAGCACCAAGCAAAAGATTACAAGATTTTGTTGTATGTGAAATACAACAATAGCGCCTGTTGTTATCCCTGTGATTTATGGACACAACCCTTTTAAATGTATATACAGTATGCATATATGTATTTACATTTTTGTAATATCGACACATTTAGTCTTTTGTATTTAGCGATTTGATTTGATTGTTGTTCCTCTGTTGTTTGACCCTCTAAATTTCATGCATTTCAATGTTTCCCAAATATTAGATTGTGCTATGAGGTGATGGGAAGTTTATTTATAAAGCAGCATTCAGACACAAGGCAGTGAGTTACATAAACATCAGCTGGATCTTCAAAACATGAACAACTGGATCTTCAGTGGAACTAAGAACGATCTTAATTGCCATTTTTTTCTGTCTATTGAATTACATTTGAGGTCTTGTCTAAAAAGAAAGTGCTCAGAATTTATTGCAATTTATGTAAGTATTTCAAACATTACTTTGAAAATATTGTATTTTTAGAACATTTTGAAACTTTTAAGCCAGGATTGTCAAACACACGAACCATGGTCCCAAACCAAGCCGCAAGAGTCTCCAATCCATTGTAAAGATTTCAAAGAAAATATTGACTGTTTTAAAGAAATTTCCGAAGAGTAGTGGACACAACACAACACTGCGACCCGAGCTTAAATATCGATGATGCAGCCTTGACAGCCAGCTTTTTGGTGAAATCATCATGTTTACTCTGTGCCACAACAAAGAAAGTCTTTTTTTTTTATATATAAAGGATGTTATGCCACTATTTTACCTGTCTGGCCCACTCATTAGGATGTGTGTGGCCCCTGAATCAAAATAGGTTTGACAGCCCTGGTTTAAACACAATCTTCAACCAGTATATCGGATTTTAAATGACAAACTCAGGCTCAACATCTTCCGTTAACTTCCGAAGATGTTTAACTTCAACGAAGCGATGTGCGACCATACCTTATCAGATCATCGTTGTGATGAGCTGCTCAATGGAGGATCGCAGCGTCTCCAGGTAAACAATGTTAAATTGGCTCAAGTGCAGCTGTGAGGACCAGCGGCAGCAGTCATTCAATTGAGGCTCATATTTAAATGCTTGAACTGAACATGGGTGTGCATTACTCCAGTAGAGTGTCTGGAGGCAGCCTGCATGCGCCATTGTTTATATCTTCTGGATGAAAGGACCAAAGGTTGTGAGAAGACGTCACCCCAACTTCCTGCTGCACAGTTTTAAAATGATGGGTCTATCAGAGTGCCACTGCTATGAGGGCGGCAGCTCTCTGGTGGTTGTGTAGGCCTGACTCGAGGGAGCTCAGATGAGGAGCCTTGCAAATATACTTAAAAAAGTAGTCTCTTTCACCAACTAATATTTTAAATGGCTTCATAAAGGAAATAAAAGGCAAACCTCAGCAGTCAGTTATCCCGCATGAAAGGACTTAAAACAGACACTAAAAGAGCCTGAGGTAAAACGGACGTTGACGGCAAAAAACTACAACCAGGGCATCTTCAGGGTGGTGGATTAAATGTGCCAACATTATTATGTAGAACTCGACAATCCACCTGTCCTGTGGAAATCATGTGGCAACACAAGCAGTATGATGGAGTGAAAGCTTCAGATGACTTCATTTGCAAAGAAAGTGCCGGTGTCCCTCTGAAGTGCTACCTCTGTCTTTCTTCCTCTCCTTCTTTCTCTCCTTTCTCCCCCTCTCCTCTCCTCTTTGGACTGTACCATGACCTTCACTGGCGTTCCACCTGCAGGAAGCCATGTTTGATTCTCTGTCCGCCGAGACGCCTGCTTGACAGCAGAATGGTGTCATAGGACCGAGTAGAGGAATTTCTCTTTCTCTGTCATCATTAAGGGGCTTCCCCCTATGGTGAGGGGGATGAAAAGTACGATTTAATGTTCTCTGGAGAGTGGCAGCAGAAGAAAAGCTCAAAGCCCTGCATGCTGGTTTCTGAGTGGGTCACTCCAGCCCTTGCAGCGAATGGGATGTCCCTGAGGAATTTGCCATAGACTGGCCTGAAAGGATGGGGATTAAGACCCTTTTAAGGATGGAAATGTAACAAAAGGAGCACTTTTATGATGTAGCAGCATAAAATGAGGGGGTCCATTGTGTAACTGATTGCAAAAGATCTTTGAAACAGGCGGCCCTGCACTGCATGCCCGCCTGGCCCACTGGGCTTTAACGGCTTGTACAAAATGACTTGTCTACATTAGGGACAGAGTGGCTCTCGTTTAGGAGGCAACGTGGAAGATTATTGGTTTGTTTCTATTTTCACCCTTTGCTCCTCCCTCTCTCTTGCCCTGTATCATTCACTCGCTCCTCTCCGTCTGCTATCAACGCTGGACTGAAGCGGGCGAGAGTCCCAGTGAAAGTTGGGTAATTTAGAGCGAGAGAGAGAAGGTAATTAGCATGCCCTCAGGCGTGGCTCAGCTCGAATAGGAGGCACTAGTGGAGTTGAAATGTGAATGGGAAACACTGCTTGGTCGTGAAGCAATAGCAACCAGATGCTCTTACTCACAGAAAGAGCCAAGAAAAAAATTATTGAGATGCAAAGTCAAGTGTGATTGCAACTAGATGCTAAGCATGTATATTCATACTTTAGAATATATTTTGACAAATGAACATGGAACATTTTCCTCAGAATATTTCTATTAAATAATTAAATATGTCTACCTTTATTTGAAAATCTACCTTGAGTGTTTAACTTGTTTTAACCTGAGTGTATTTCTAGTCATGTGCAGTTGGAGTGAGAGCTTGTCGGAGCATCTTCTAAGCATCTCCAGTACATTTAAATTAAAGCATGTGCTTTCGGTCAAGTGTCACTATTAAAATGACAAAAGGCGCCTGTATTTAAATAAGCACTTTCAGATAATGAATACAATAAAAAAAAAAAAAAAAAAAAAGAACTTTCAGCAGGACAAGGGACATGAGAGGCCAGCGAACACTAGAGGGGGAGCTTACCCATGATGGGGCCTGAGCTGGTCTGACACAGGGAGCAGTTCTCAGGGCCCCACCACATCTACCCCCTTTTATCACCCCCTCCATCCCTCCACCACTCCCTCCTCTGGCACAGCCAGTGGGAGACCTCCAGGGATCAGAGGTCAAGGGTCGAGGAGAGCGACGGGCCTTTTTATTGTCATTCTCCCAGGAATGAAAGCGCCAGTGTGTGTGTGTGTGTGTGTGTGTGTGTGTGTGTGTGTGTGTGTGTGTGTGTGTGTGTGTGTGTGTGTGTGTGTGTGTGTGTGTGTGTGTGTGTGTGTGTGTGTGTGTGTGTGTGTGTGCGTGCGTGCGTCTCATAACTTTAAATGTTTGTTTTTTTGTGCATACAGGCTGATCGTATGCATGCGCTTCACTGCTGAATCCTTTGAAATGTTACGCCAGAAAATTGAATATTTCTAAAGTATTTGCATGCGTTAGGTTGTAATTACCGTGCATATGGGTTCAGCAGTAGATGTGTTTCTACACTATGTGTAAGACGAATAAGTTGTGAACAGGGGTGTTTGAAGAGAGGCGGGTGGACTGGCTGCTGAGTTGGTAAGCAGGGGGAGAGAAGTTTAGGAGGCCTCACACTGTGATAGGAGCCCTTAAAAGGCCTCTGGAGGGAGTGTAATATCAAGAGCAGGATTATTCCCCAATCCCTCTTTTCCTCCCCCCCTCTTTCACTCCCCCACTTCTCCTCCTTCTCTTCTCTCTTTCGCTGACCCTCGTCACCTCCTCCCGCACTCCCCACATCATTTAAATGTCTAAAGAGTAATTGAATGAATTATCATAAAATTTTGACAAATTCATTGACTCGGCAGGCTGAGCGAGCCAAACGTTTCCTTCCATTTGCGTCTAATAAGACATGACATTTGAGATTAGTTTATGTGCTGGTTAGACCTTTTACCTTTTCCCTAGGTTCCAGAAACAAAAGGCCAATAAGCGGACGGAGAGAGGAGGGCGGGGGGGAGGCTCTTAAATGCAACACAGACGGCAGACTTTTAAGGCAAATGTGGCGAGTACAGCCCAAACCATGGCGTTTATCCATTTTGTACTCCTACATATTCAGACCGTGCTAAATTCTTTTTTCAAGTTGTTTTGAAGATAGGCTTCCCAAACCCAAAGCCAGTAGCAAAGTGAAAAAGGAACTGTTGTGGGGGATGGAATTTAGTGCTGCACAGACTGTTCTCTCTGACCTCGGTGTTCCCACATCAAAGGGCCTCCCCATCCCACTTCCCTCGACGCGAGCTGAAAAGAGCTTTTTAGTGTGGAGGCTTGTGCTGTTGTGTGTGTGTGTGTGTGTATATATATATATATATATATATATATATATATATATATGTGTGTGTGTGTGTGTGTATGTTGATGTGCTGCGCTGAGACCTTCAGGCTGCCTAGTGTGCTGCCAATATGCAATAGTAGATGGCAAAAGCAAGTTATTGCTCTTGTATTGAAGCAATCTTTGCATAGAAAGGGAGTTTTAGGGGTTTCGACAATATGCGGATGTTTTAATTTAATTAAACTTGAGTATTTTTTTTGTAGATTTCTAACTTTATTCGGGTAGTAGTAGTAGTTACAGATGCATGTATTTTTTTAGAAGCAGAACCGGCCCACCGTAGTTCATTAAACACCCCGCGAGTTAATTGAAGTGAGAGGTTGGAGGTTAGGAGGCGATGCGGCATAGTTGGAAGAGTTCCATGTTTTCTACTTGCTGGTCGCAGCTGTGTGTCCTCTGTCTTTTGATGAGGGCAAACAAAGTTAAATCTGCTGAGTGGGTGGGTCACATGCTCAGGGCACTGAGGCCCTGTACCAGAGACATTCGGGACACACACAGTAGCACGTGGGAACACACACGCTGACCCTCGCTCAGTGCAGACACACGCGCGCACATATAAACATAGAGTAATGAATCTTGTTACAGTCACTTTCTTCTTGTATGGAATTGTTTGTTAGCGGTAGAAGCATGAGCAGAAGCTGTGACCAGATGAAACGGCTTGCTTCCATTGCCTCCATGTGATGTAACAGCTGTGCTCGGCAATAGGCTGCTCACATTCAGGGGGAGAAAGAAAAAAAAAAACCCTACTACACACACACACACAATCGTACTCTCTTTGCATTTATATTTTACAAATTGCCAAACGCAGAATAAACGCTGCATGCAGACCCCACAATGAAATGCCTCTCTTGCTCCAAAACATGCACACTTTCCCCTCCACCCACCACACAAATGCACACACGCAGGCATACACAGAACTCCCACTACTCCTGCTGGGTGAAAAATGCGTATTTGCTGACAGGCAAAGAGAGGGCCGCCGCCATGTGCCCCATCCGGCTGGCAAACGGCTCGATACATCATGGTGTTCTCCTCTCTTCAAGCCCCGGCTTCACTCCCAGGCCAAATTGAGCATGTTATTCTCTGCTCACATCTGATTTCCCCCAGCCACCCAGTGACTGAGATTTCCCCTTCTTCTACAGTGAAGACACACACACACACACGCACACACACACACACACACACACACACACACACACACACACACACACACACACACACACACACACACACACACACACACACACACACACACACACACACACACACACACACACACACACACACACACACACACTGACCTCTGTGCTTGCCACCACAAGGCTGCCACTGATCTTCAAATACAGCAGAGCATCAATCAGTTCGTGACTGCCTTTTAGTGTCATTTTTCTTCCTTCTGCTGGCTTTTTGTCCTCATCCTCTCATCCTTTTTTTTCTGCTTCTTGAGTATTCTTACAGGCGTCTGCTCTTTCTGGCTGAGCCTGCAGAGCATAGGTCATATTTAGTTTATCTCTCAGCTCCCCCTCACATATCAGGACTGTAAAATATCCCAAAGAGATAGAGCAGGATAATGTATGTAAATCCAAATTGTTGTATCTCAGGCACTTATTTATTCCACTTTTTTATGGAAATCTTTTTGATTTTTTTCCCCCATACTCCCGCTCTCTTATCCTTACGCTCCCCCGTCCTGCCTCAAAGTCACTCTGCATCATAAACTTGAATGATACACAACTGTTTCATCTCAGGGCTGGAGCTCGTGATAGTGAACGAGGATGTAAAACCTTTGGAATTGTCCTTTAAACTTTCTTTTTTTTTTCTCCTAATGACAACTGTCAACAGATGAGAACAGTGTTAATATGTATCGATTTATTTAGATGGTCTGCTTTTGGCATGTTTTAATCCATACGTTTCATCCTTATGACCACGTATTGATCAACTGTTTACTGCTTTCCTCAACATTTTAGTAATTAATCAACATATATAAGGGCTCATTATTAATTTTGAGCAGTATTTATAACTTCATCCCATCTTTCTATAATAAATAACAGCACTCACGTGCTCCATGCAGTGTTTCAGCTGTTTAAACGTCAAGTCCTCGGATATAATTTGTGGTCTTACTTTTTTTCAACAACTCAATAATACTCACATTCAGAGCCCAATTAAGTGTGACTGTGTTTATTTTTAGCTTTATGGCAAATGAATTAAACTTCTCAGTGGAAGACTATTAGACATTCCCTGGCAGCAGCAGCCTGCCAGCCAGCCAGCTTGCTGCTTTGGGAACGTCAGCGCGCTGAACACTCACCCCGCAGAGCACATAATCGTGTTTACTTGGTTGAGGTCCCAAAATAAGTGTTATCTTAATTAATAAACAAATTACAAAATAATATAAAAAAAAATAAAAAAAATATTCATCAGCATAGAAGTTCATCAATTACCAGGATTAGCCGGGCAAGAAGCATGTAATCTACACAGAGACATTTATAGGGCAACGATTATGCCACCTTCCCTATAAGCCTTTATTGTGATGAAATTTGGAGCAATAAAGCACCTTCCCTTTTCCCCTGACAAATCCTGTACTCCTCCTCAAAATCAAAAGGTGAAGCATTTAGCCGTCCGCCTCTAATGGGTAAAGCCGTGTGACGAATGAATTGCCCTACACACATCCAATGGTAAGAGGGTGTAAAGTCAAAAAAAAAAAAGAGTGAAAGGAAATTAGAGACATGTGGGCGAGTTAGAGAGAAATCAAGCAATTAATTATGGTGATATACTTTTAATGAAAAGTAACAAATAAATTCCAATACCATATATTTAATCCTATATAACATGTTATTTGTGTAACTTGCAAACCGGATGCATTGGACATTTCTGCAATATTACAACATAAATTACATGTGACTCCAGCTGGGGAAGATTTAAACTGCCCCCCCCCCCCCCATTTATTTTTCTTTGTCCTAGATGATCTCAGCCTGGTAATTATGTACATTGGAGTAAAGCGCAGACTGAAAGTAGCATTGTCTCTTCTGGCATGCTGAGTCCCGCTTTACGTCTTTCCCAACACTTTATTTCGAGTAATCTTCTGATAGGACCTATGGATTATGAACAGCAGTAATCGTAAGTAGGTTTCTGGCTCTCTTACCTGAGAATTTGCAACAGACCCCTCAGCTCACTCACAGAATCGGGGGATGTGGGTGGGGTGGGGTTTGGGCGCACGGGGGGGGGGGGGGGGGGGTGGTGAAGGGATGGTTGCAAGTATATGATGTAGAGGCAAGGGAAATCTCCATGTCTTCCCTTTGATATGTATATTTCCAACCATTTTCCAAAGCGGATATTTTTTTTTCCCCTCCCCTCTCCAAATGCCACTCTCTTTTACCCGTTACAGTAGTCCTTTTTATTGAGGATCAGTTTGTGTTTTCACATCTTCCGTCTACACGGGAGCAGGCACATCTAATATAGCTTTGATATGCTTTAAGACCGGCGTTTTCATCTCTACTTGTGGTTATGTTAGTCTTTCCAGTCTTTCATATTATAAATATATATACAAAGTGAGTCATTGCCAATGCCACTTAAAACATGCACCTTATTCCAAGCAAAGATGATAGCTGTATCCAGAGCTGCATCCATCTGAAAGTGATGCAGAAAGAGTTTTTTTTTCTTCTTCTTCTTCTTTCCGCCTCACACTATCACTCACTGAAAGTGTGTGCTGGGATTTACTTAATAGCAATCCCCTGTTTGACCCGCTTCTTTTCCTGTCTGCATCTTCAGATGTCAGCAGGCCTAAATGTACAATCTTCATATGATAGTGCTCGCTATTGTGTTCTCAATTACCAGGCATTAATATTTCTATCCCCGCTGGGGTTGATTAACTGTTGTGGGCCCACCATCCATCACTGCCTCCCGGGCAGCCGGGAGTCGCCGCAGAGTGATGGGCAAACCTTTTCAGAAACTTGTTGTAAATGTCAACAAAACATATCAGTGGGTGTCCAGGTTTCCTTTTGTTTTCTCACTTGTGTTCCTCATGAGCAGATTTGTGGTTGAACGCTGTACAAAAAAAAAAAAGAGTCACATGAACTGTCATGGATCCATCTGTGTGTGTGCGTGTTTTCATTTCGCCGTGTGCCATGAATGTACCTATAGAGGTTAGTTGTTACCTGTTAACACCTAACATCCTTATGGCCTCCATCGCACATTCACCACACAATGCACAGTTTAAGCATTGTGTTGAATATTCAACCACTCGCGTTGTGAACAACTAACCTGCGCAACCGTCTCCACTTACTCAAGAAAACCCTTAATATTCAAAGGTTAAGATATCTCTTCACAAGGTGTAATGAGCACCCCTGCTCAATTGTTACCATAGGTGTTCCAATCCTGTGACTGCATTAGGGACTACGCTCAGATAATTTATGATTCCCATATTCCCCCTCAGCAGGGATTAATTTTGAATTATTTATGCTCTTATATGCACATAGAGCTGAAACATTTTAGTCTGTGTCGGATGCTCACTCACAGACGAGGCTAATGTGCGGACTAGCAGGGGAACTGATGGCAGGCTCTTGTTATTTAAAGTCTGGCTTTTTATATTCCATGCATTCCCCTCGGGAGGAGAGGGGCAAAAGATGAAAACAGTATGTCTCTTTAAATAGAAGTATGCAACGCAGACAGTGGTCGGGGTGAATCTGAACGTAGCGCTGTGAGAGAAACAGAGGAAGAAGAAAGTTTGGAGGAAGGCGTGCAGGGTTTGTCTTGATGGGGGGTGAAATTCTCTCCAGCTCACATGGAAATGGCTCTTCTTCTGGGCGGCTTTGACATATTAGTGACAACATTGAGGGTGTGACCCTCCTTTATTAAGCAAAGAGGGGGTTGAGTGTTTTATTTGTGGTATTCATGTCATGAGTCAAATCTTAATCATGTTTTTTTTTTTTTTTGCTCAAATGAAAATGGATGGACGTTTTGAACCCATGAAACGAAAGGGGCTTTAGGTTAATAGTAGCTTATATTTTGCACAATTTGTACAGTTAGTCATTTCTAATATCATTAGGGAAATTAGGTGTGAGGTGATTTATTTGTTTATTCATTTAATAAATCATTTACACCCATTCTGAATCTTAAGCATGCTAGGTGGAAGACGAATAGCCAGCTCACTGTGCCCTTATAAACAGGAAGCCACATAAATCAGGTAATAAACTTACAACATGTTTTGCATAGCGCTAATTACTAGTGTTTTTAATTTGTCCGGTTCAGGCAGGGTTCTGTTGCCATGTGTCACATCTCATTGCTCTCTGGTGAGTAATGAATGATGTGATTCAGCCTAATTCATGTTATGGATATTCCCCTTGCTTTGTTCTCTTCATGTGTACTAATTAAATTCCCTGCACTGAAATAAGGTTGCTTTAAATATGCAGAAATCCATGTAAATGATTTTTTCCCCCCCTATATTAATTTTAAGTGTGATTTTTTTTGTAGCTCAGGTCAACATAAATGACTTCAGTGTTTGTTTTGTTTCTTTTTTTTTTTCATGTACCACATGCTGCTTATATTTATCATCATACAGTGGTGGCCCACGAGAAGACACACACATACACAGCACAATGTCAAGTCTTGCAACCCTTATAACTCAAGCCAGGCTCTGTAATTGTGTTGGCAGCAGTATTGTCCTTGCCATAGGATCACTGCTACTATTGTACAGAAAAGGTCCCCTTTCTCACTGCTCAACAATGTCTAATAAATCCTGGGGTGGGGAACATTGATGCTGGGCACTGACTGTGACACAAAAGAGGGGAATTTGGGAAGAGGCTGCAGAGGATAATGAACAGTATTTTAACTCGGCAGTTTAACCTCCGAGCCTGTCAGGACTGACCTTTCGCCAACCCCGGCGAGAGTCTGATTTCTCCTGTTTCTCCAGGTTTTTTTTTTTTTTCCTCCCTCCCTCCTTTACTCCCTTCTCGCTCTCTCCTCCTGTCCCTTCCCTCGCCTTTCCTTCTCTTTTATTCTTCTGCTGACAGAGAGTATACTGGAGTAAAAGAGATGGAAAGAGGAGTGTGTGTGGGTGTACGTGTGTGTGTGTGTGTGTGTGTGTGTGTGTGTGTGTGTGTGTGTGTGTGTGTGTGTGTGTGTGTGTGTGTGTGTGTGTGTGTGTGTTGGGGGGGTTGGGGTGGGGGGGAGGAGGAGGAGGAGGAGGGCAGCGGCTGGGACGTGTAAGAAGTGTCAGTCCCAGACATTTACATGAAAAGCAGTTAGTAGTTGAAAGGCGAGCTGTTTCACAATCTGCCTGTACATTTTCTTTTTTCTCACCCTTTCTCTCCGGCTAAGTCTCTCTCCATCTCTTTTATTGCCATGGTCCATGCCTGGCGAATTGATGTGAGAGCAGGGGCGACCCCCACACGTCTACAGCATACTGGGAGGTGTTATTGACTCTCATTGAGACCTACACGACCCTCATGCAGTATGACCTTTATACAACCTTTTTCTTCACCTGAGGTTGACCTTGAAGGAATGTGGCTCGCCGCATTTATGTCGGCTGTTATTATCGCTCGCCAACTCATGTTGTTTTTTTTTTTTCTCACCGCGTGATTTTCCCGACCACTCTTCTTTGTCATTTTCTTTTTTTCACTTGCTTTCTGTTTTTTTTTTTTCCTCCCCTCTCTTTCTCTCTGTGTTTCTCTCTCGGTTACACAGCAGAGGGTAGTAAGTGTAAATCAAGTGGGACCATTTTCTTTAGCAGGGCCCTGATTAGTGCTGATGATGTTTCCAAAGAGGTGAAGGGGGACAACTCAGAGGCCACCGCAGCTGCTCTCCCCTATTCACCACGCGGAGATTTATGTTTCCCCCTCTCTTTTTCCCTCTTTCTCCACCACTCTCACTCTCTTTCCTACCACATTTTCAACATTATCAATATCGATTGGGCCATGCACTTAGAACCTCGCTTTAACAATTGGCTCCTGTGGTTGATATCGGCATTAATGGTGAGTGCTTGCAGATAGAAAGAGGGAGAGATGGAGGCCGAGTGATTTAAAACAGTCTGAAAGATTTATGTAATTCCACATGAATAACCCACAGATGTCATGGCAGTGGATTCTCTTTCACTCAGACAGCTCCATCATTGTTATAGTGATCCACATATGTCCGAGTTCACATCATCATATCATCTTAGCTTTGGCTAAATGTTTGCGTTTTATGGATATTTCATGGGGAGCTGAGATGAGGTCAGAGTTGCAATGCTTTTGCTTTTGTTGCGAGACCTGTCCTGATGCCCTGACCCTCCCTGTTTGATATATGATCATAGGAGTCCACCGAGGCTCGGTGGGCTTCAATCCATTCAACTCAATCACTTAATGAACTTGACAGTGGCAGGAACAAGTGGAAAGATACAGCTTTGCTTTCTGATTGCAACCGTTTACTGCAGTGTCTACGGCGCTATTACATAGCTGGAAAATGCAAATGAGCAATCGCCGATATAGTTGCTTATTCCTATAAAGATAAATGCAATGGATGCATGGCTAATCTAATCACTGGTCCATTTTAATCCACTTTGAATGCAAATGTGTGTCTCAAACTAAAAACAACACATACAGTCGCTGCTTCTCTTTGCCTTGAGAAATCAATAAGGGAAGACTTTTGTCTCAAGATGATACATTATTCCAAACAAATGAAGCAAGGTGTGAAAACAAAAGGCAAATCTGATTGAAAAATAATAGATTTTAATTTTCACAGGGAGCAAGTAGAATTAGTTGTTCCACTGCAGCCCCCTTCCCCAGCATAAATAATTAGGCGTGGGTTACTAATTTGAAGACACTGCATGCAAAGTATACAAATCCCCCGATCTTCCCCCTGCTCCAGGGTTCAGGAAGGATAACACATGACCAAGAAACAAAGGCAACATCAAGCTCATAAAATTAACATAGCAAATGACCTGAAGAAGAGGCTCGATAAATATTCTGATCTTATCACCTCTAAGTACTGCAAGACAACTAGAGAGCAGCCAATGAAAACACCGTCGTTAATCTTCCATACCCTCGGATAAACTTTTTACAGGAAACCATCTTTCCAGCAACTCTGCAGGGGTCGGGACAAGGGCGCCTTCTCCCTAACTTGATAGATATTTTTTGGGAGATCTCCGACTTTTGTTCAGACAGCAACACACTGACCTTGGACTCAGACTCAATTTAGCTTTCTCTTTCTTTTTTTTTTCTTTTCTTTTTTTTGTTGCCTCACATTTTTTGTGCTGTATAAAGCACAGATAGAGAAACAATTTGAAAAACGTGTTGTTTAGATTCTGTATTCGATCAGTTCTACAAAGTGTGTGTGTGTGTGTGTGTGGGGGGGGGGGGGGGTAATTTTGTTAGTGCATTTGTACTTGTGTGCACAGATTGTGTCACACTCGTAACACCTTTTCTTCTCCCGTCTTTCACCCCCTAAAGCTGTTTATGCAAAGTGAGGAATGGAAGCTTTGTACAAGTTTGAGTGTTGTCTCCTTTGAATGTTGTCGTAGGGAAACCGTCGTGTCAGAGATGAAGAGGGGATCAATCAGCCTTACCCTCCTCACCTGCCATATGTGTCATGTGTCTTTTGGCCTGTCGTTCTTATGTGCTGCAGGTAGATAAAATGCATAATCCTGCTCATTTGATTCAGGTACATGCTTTGTCAGGCTAACATATGGATAGAAGATATGGCGCTCTGTGGACAAGTTTTCAAAAATGTGTGCACATTCTGCTCTGAATGAACCCGCAGATATAACACATTGCTGGAGCTTACCGTTTTTTTCTTTTGTTTACATAGCTGTATTTGGAATTGACAATTTTTTTTTCAATGAAATGAATTTTGTATTGCTTTCTCAACCCATTATCTGAAGTTAATCATATTGTTCATTGTTTCCAGACTCACAGACAGAAATATGCAGTGAATCGTTCATGAGAAAGAAACTTTCCTGATAAGTTTGTGAAAAATCTCTGTAAAGATTAATTTCCATAAGACATGTCTGGAAATGAAGTAACAGCAAAATTATGTCAAGAAATGAAACCTTTACAAATGAATACTTCTATTTTAACTTTTTTTTTTTTTTTTTTACTATTTTAACTCCAGCATTTTATTGCCCTGAGTGAATTCAAAACTCTTGACACAGAAGAGTGTAACTGCTCTTCTCAAATTGGACTTATGTTTTTGGGATATCTTAATCATCTTAAGCTTTTTATTAGCTGTTTGCGGTTGCTCTTTTTCTGTCTTATGGGTGTGACGCTTTGCTAGTTCTCTCTCCAAAATAAGTTTCATCTCAAGGGACATCCTGGCAAAACATAAAAAGGTTAAGTGAACAAAAAATACATATATTATTGTAGATCAGACAGTTTAACTTGGTTTACTTTAATATATTGAATCAAACAGTTAAATGACTCATTTATTTAAAAATGATGCTGCCCTGTGTGAACAAGGCACAATAAATCACAGAAGGTTTAAAAAACATTTCTAAATATATTCTGCTATTTGTCCAGGTCGTTCCCCTATTTCCATCGTCCCGGTCATTAGATTCATTGTTCCTCTCAAGGCCCATAGGTTTCAACTAGCTAAAATTGTCCTCCTGCGAGAATACAATGCTCTTTTCCAAGGCATCCTGCAGCAAGGACAAAATCAACACCGGGAAAAAAGTGTCACCATTGCCTGTATCAAAGAACAGGGGCATCTGATGCCCTAGTTTCCCTTTTGTGGCGTACTTCTACATTCACATTGATGTAAGTCTCTCTCTCTCTCTCTCTCTCGCTCTCTCTCTCTCTCTCTCTCTCTCTCTCTCTCTCTCTCTCTCTCTCTCTCTCTCTCTCTCTCTCTCTCTCTCTCTCTCTCTCTCTCTCTCTCTCTACCTCAGACATGTGGTTCTTCCATCGCGAGGTGCGCTTGATATCTCACTTTGCTGTTACGACTTACAAATGCATAGACACGTGTCCATTTGTTGAGTTAGTACGTGTCTTTGTGTGTGTGAGAGCGAGACAGCTGCAGATGAACGGGGAAGGACCAAAATGTTAGTGTGCTGTGGACACATCAGGTCACTTGGAGCGCATGAAATATGTCAGTCGTCGTTGTGGCGCAAACACACACACACACGCACGCACACACACATGCACGCACACACACACGCACGCACGCACACGCACGCACGCACACGCGCGCACGCTCACGCGCACGCGCGCGCAGGCTGGAGCATAAATCACAATTATTGCAGCCAAAGAACACTGGCTGGCCCAGTCGAATAGTGCAACACAGTGCAGCATTGGGAACTTCTCCAAATAAGTCTCTCCCTCTCGCGTTGCTGAATGACACTCCTAGAATAGAGATTCGTGTGGGTCTCTGGTAGTCAAATGAGACAGGGCAGAAGCATAAAGTTGGTGTATTTTCAGGGCACAGCCAGGAGCCTCAGTGTCAGCACAGAGGAGCAGGGGAGAAAAAGGAAGTTGGTGTGAGCTCTTGCACTGAGTCACTGACCTGGGTAATTAGGAGTGCATGTGTTAGTGTGTGTGTGGGCATGTATGAATGTTTAACCACGTGTTTGACCGCCCATCCCGGCAGCCACCTCCCATCTCCACCCACAGCTCGTCGAGTGAGGAGACAGGTATTTGTCATGAGCGATTAGGCTGCCGTTTCATTTCCTGTTTTGAATGTGTCACGGGCGGCTGGATTAAGGAATTAGCATGTGACTGTCAGGGAGGAGAAGAGATGGATAGGTAGAAGTATAATACGTACAGAAGAGTTACACACTGTGCAGGTCCTCAGACAGCATGTACTGTATAATTACACTATTCTATGGACACACACACACACACACACACACACACACACACACACACACACACACACACACACACACACACACACACACACACACACACACACACACACACACACACACACACACATTGTTTCTTTCCTGTCTCTGTCTGGATGATATGATTTGGACCGACATTGGCTCCAGACTTCCTTGCACAGCTCTGATGAGAAGGTTGACCTTGTCTCAGGCTGACCTCATGCGACCTCATGTCCTCCAAACCACCTCAAAGACAAAGCCTCATTAAAAAAGACAAGGCCTGAAAGCGGTCACTGTGGTATTGCGTATTTGTAAGTGTAGAAGTGTGTGTATGCACAATAACTTATCTGTGGTCAACTGCTGTACCACTGTCTCCATCTCAGAAACACCCCTAGTGGTTTCAGGAGGGTATTATGTTTTATTCACCATGTGCAGACTGTCCTACAGCACTGCAGCATATGTTGTAATGTAAATGAGCTCAGAAGCATTCACATGATGGGTAATGTCTAATGGCCAAATAAAAGTTTTTCCAATGTAAAAATGTTTGATGGTTCAAGTAATGCAGATATAACTAAACAACCAAGAGAAACTACACCATTAGAGTATCCAGTAGGACTTTCGGTATTTTCTGTGGCTTTTTTCTCAAACATTTGCTGCACATGAAATTGCACAGTACTCATACAGCTATATATGCATTAAAAAATGCAGGAGCTGTCGACTGGCACAATTGTCCCCCAAAGCTTTTGGCTAATAGGCTGTAAGATGTTGATTTAAGGAAATGAAGGGAATGTCAGCAGAGTAATAATGGGGCTGTACTATATGGAACAAGGAATAAAGGAAGACATGTTACCTGGATTTGCATTTCTAATGTTGCTAACTTAGCTTTGCCAGCGTCGTGGTAATTTTAAGAGGATCTGAGGCCTGCGGAGTATGCACACACTGCACTCACTAATTTTGTCTCCCATGAATTATTCTACGTCTCATATGTATTTGCTTCAGACCTTAACATTTATACCTTTACAATTTTAGAGACTCCACACTTGACAGATACGATGAAGTTGCACCTTTAAATACTGCTGTTTTTTTTTATTTTATTTGCCCAGTAGCGTTGTGTAGTATTTTGCACCTTCATCTATCCACACTATGAGAAGAGCAGGCTTTATAAGACTTTAACATTAAATCAGAATGCAAATGTTTAAATCACCAAATCCCTCACGTTGATATGTTTTTATGGATTTTGTTTTTGATTTGTACATACAGAGTTGTCAAGATGTAGTCACTCAGCAGCTTTATTTTCCAGAACCCCATTGCACTTTGAAGGAAGATTCAGACTCTTCAAATCCTCAACAGAATTAAAAAAACCCAAAAACAAACTATTCCACCCCTACCCCAGGACTTGGGGATCAGTAACCCTCTTCCACCACAATCCCACAGTCCAGTTTTGCTATATTTGTTCTTTCTTCGTATATTTTATATTAATTTCCACCTTTAGCAACACATCCCCTTATCTGAAAATAACGATAATGATCAATTTTATATTTTTATTTTTAATTTTTTAATGTTCATTTTCTGTTGATTCTCTTAATTGTGGGAGATGTTCATAATTCAGTGTCCTTCAGGGTTTATTGTGTTATAATCTGGTAATGTTGGTTAATTCCCTTGTATTGTTTCACCCAGATAGTCAGGGAAATTGTAAGTCACGTCAAACGTGTACTCCACTTCCACGTGACGCAACAACAGGTTTCATGACAATAATGACTTCTCGCCTTGTTTGAATATATTGACACCTGCTTTCCAGATCAATGGCATAGTCCAACAGGTAGACAGAATGCAGGAAATACTGTGCTGTTAGTTCTCTCGACATAATAAGTTCCCCGGGGTACACCCCAAGACTTTATTACCGCTGCTCTCCTCCCAGTGAGAAACTTTGACGAGTAAAGGGAAGGGAAGAACAGAGGAAAAGAAAAGAGAGGATGTTGAGAGAAGAGTAAAAATTGGGACACACTGCAAGTCAGTATTAATGATGGGAATTCAATGGATGAAAAGTTTTGAATAAAGGAAGCTTTCATTCAATAAGTAGTCATTAATTTCTCGGTGTCTTTTCTCAGTAGGGGCAGTTTTGAGTCTTGTGGAGCAAAATCCAAACAATAACAGTACACTCCTTGTTCAGAACTTACCTTAACGTCTGTTTTAAACTGTGTCTGCAGTCTCCTCAGACACCAGACATAGGAGAAAAGATCAAATAGAATGTAAAATTTCATGTCACAAACTGACAGGAAAGCGGATAAGATGTCGGTGATGTTCTACCAAACAATTTTGGAACTTAAAACGCTCTTTTGTTACAAGTTTTTAACATTATTGGTAAATATTATTAAACAGTTGCCTAGAGTTAGATGATTGAGTAAAATCTTGGATCTCCCAGAATTACACTTAAGTTTTCATGTGGCTCATTTGTAATAATACATAATAGGGATGATAAAATAACTGGACAATTTTATAAATAATTAATGGGACACTTTAAAACCAATCTGTGTGCCGTGTGGATACAGTGATTTATATCTCCTTTTGAAGAGTTACATCATCCATCAAACGTTACGCGCTCTTACAGACTTTAAATGCACATGTGATACCCCAGTTTTGATCGGCTACGGCAAGATTTTTGACCTCTTCTGCACTGCTGCCATATGTCATGAAAGAAAGGAGGATGTACTTGACAAAAGGAGGAGTGATATTTAAAGTAATGGGATGCACCGCAGGTGTAGCCTACCTTCTGCTTGTAATAAATGACGTCCGGCCCCTTAAAGACAATTCTATTACCTCCCCAGTCATGTGCAATCAGTCTCTGTCAGGGAAATGGATATGCACACGTGTTACCAAATCGGTAGCCAAGGCCCTATCAATACGGGCTGATCTCAAGATTTATGCCACTGCTTTGGTGGCTTGTGGCTGGTACACATTTCCGATGGAATTGCAGCCAAGTCTTTCACTGGAGATCTAAGTACATGCAGCCAAATCTAAGCGATGTGGATTACTTCCAAGGGAATATAATGCCGTCCATGTTCATTGTAAACATCCCTTAGCACTAAGCAGTTTGTTTCATTACTTTTTCAGGCCCGTTTTCATCAAAAAACAAGAGTCTGCCGCAATATTTTTAGCACCATGAACCTGTGATGGACCACTGGGACTCATTATTTTCTCCTGAAGTCAGCATAGCTTCTCCTAAATGCTCTAGTCTCCAGTCCCTCACCAAGGTACCAACATTTACAGACACACATCACTTGCAAGATTAAAACCCTGCGATACTTCTCTTTTCAGTCCAGGGCCGCTTGTTGTTTACTGGCAAGAGAAATCACATGGCTTGAATTTTTTTTTTTCAGTATTAGCCTCTGTTTTATGTTTGTTTTTCTTTTTCTTCTCTTTTTTTTTTTTCTGGCTCCTATTTTTTGTTTTTTTTTGTTTGCCTTTTTGCATTTGCCCCCCCGAGCATGAAACCAAAGTCAATGAGAACCAGGGGTGTACGGGTCTCAGCAGGGGTGAGGGAATCAGACCCTCTTTGAGTGTCACATGTGGGGCTGGTTAAATCAGGTCATACCTAAACACACACACGTGCACACACACACATGTGCACGCACACACACACACACACACACACACACACACACACACACACACACACACACACACACAGACAGGGGGCCCTGAATAGTGGAGAATTTTTTTTTTTTTTTACTTTATATCACCCAATACTTACATTACTACCCTAGCAGGCATCATATGGTCAAATATAGTGAGGATTCTGAACAATGTACTCATGATGCTGTTAGCTTACATGAGTGACGAATCAAGCCACACATTCAACATCAGTGTGTGTGCGTGTGTGTGTGTGTGTGTGTGTGTGTGTCTGTGTGTGTGTGTGTGTGTGTACTCTCTGTCGTACAACATTCAGTTTTCCTCAATATTTGCACGGCCACCAATGACTAGGGTTTTTTTTCCACCGTCAAGTTGCACCTGATACATTTCCCTCCTCTTGTGATTGTCCAAATATTTGAGTGGGAGAGACATTTAAGAGAGACCTTGAGAGGAGCACAATAACCCTCCACTTATGTCTCCATTGGAGGGGAAGAAATAAAAGTGAAAAAATCTTTCGATGTTTTGGCAGGGGCCAAAACATCTGGAGCGCTGGAAAACACCTAAAGCTGCCCTGATTAAAATCACACTTTTTCTCTCTGAGCCGTGACAAAATGACACTCAAAAATATCTAGGCTTAGAATAACACACGCACATATTAGAATAATATACCTTAAATCTCCCTTTTTATTAGATAAGGGCAAGCACAGATGTAACTCGGCTCAAGTTTAGCTCAGGCTCTAATGTCTGTTTGTCCTGCGTGTTACACACCACCTCAATAACTAAGCAAGTTCTGTTTTCTTCTCTCCTCTTTAACTAATTTGTTTGTGGACCTTTTCAATTCTCATGATTTCATCTTAAACTTTCCTCTTAAACCTTGACCTCCTGAGTTATTACCGGGTCCCGTGCGCTGGAGTGCAGGCTGGGTGGCCGGGCTGTAGTGGCAGGAAAGAGGAAAAGCTGCGCAGACTCATTTTGAGATCTGTTTATACAAACTGGAAGCTTTTTGGTGGGAGATAAAAGTTCGTAAAAGCAGTGAAGTGCTTTTCCCATCGTTTCTGGAATCCTCCTCACATCGACCCTTCTGCTGTCACTTTAACAGATGCCTGGTGTAGGAACTGTAAACGATGTCTGCATTTCAATTCTGTTATCTTCTTATTACTTATAACTCTCCGAGCATCGTATTAAAGGCTCCGCGTGGGCTGCGCCGCTGCTGACAAGCCAAACACTAAATATTGTAGTGTGTGTAACCTGCAATACACACATGTTGATCTCCGGGGACTGATGAGACTGTAGGAGTAGTTCTGTCATCACAGTGTGTCATGCAGTGAGACCACACATCCGCAGTGACTAACAGTTATGTGGTGGACTACCTGAGTCCGAAGCAGTTTAAATATATTAAAAAAAAATAATAATCAAGCCCTCTATCTGTGACCCACTGTTTGTCCGCATAAACCTCCACACTGTAATCCCTTTAGTGTTCAATTAATCCACTCTCTGCTGTTCCAACTTTGTATTACACACTGATTTGTATAACCCCGCTCACATAAGCTGTCTGTATCTATGTTAGCTCAGCCCTTGGGTTTTTGCAGCCTTCACAATCACCTCCACCACCGAACAGGCAGACAGGCAGAGGGAGAGAGGGAAGCAGGGAGGGAGGGTCAACATCAAATGTGATGAATGCCTTTCTACGGAAAAGCTGTACGGAATGTCCTTGACTTTAATCAAAACTATTTGTTTTTGGGGCGGCTCGTCGGTTGTCTCATGCGCTCATGTCCACTGATAGCCTGACATTAATGACACCATAAATCAGGCCAAGTGACGCTGGGGTTTTTGGTAATGTTTCAGGGCTGCTACAGGGATGGCGGTCATTGAGGAATATGAGGAGGAGAGTGAGGAGTCTGTTGGAATGCCAGATTATGTGGGGGTTAACTAGCCCCTGGAGGGGAGAGAAAAAAAATCACAAACTCTGAAACTGAGCTATGCTGGAGCCAAGAGATCCAAAGCTAGGTTGTTTTTAATATGCATGAGATAATATGTTTGACACAAGAGCGACATGATCACATTTTGTTCAGAATGTTTTGTACATGGTGAACAGGGAGAGAAAGAAACCAACAGTGCCTCTTTGCTTCGACAAAGAAAGAAAAAGAAAAAGTAGCGGGATTGCAACTGATACATGATTCTTTTCTTTGTCAATACTCAACCGCCACATGGTAACATTTGTACTTAAGCAGCATCAAAGACTCTGACCAAACACAGCTGATAAGCCCCTCTCTGTGGATACGTGAATGCCATGATTCTATGCTGCACATCCCTCATCCCCTGTTGTGATAGTGTTCTCGCATAAACACACAAAAAACCCTCTCTGGGCCAGGATCTAAACAAATCTGACATGATGGATTTGACAGAGACTATGAGATAACTGTTCATTGGCCAATATGCTAAGAATAGAAGGGCCCTGAAACCTCCATACGGTAGGGAAGGGCCAAGAAAACACTGCTGCCCATTTGTATGTTTGAACAGAGGAGGGAAAAGCTGAACAGATGTTTAGCATTTCCAAGGGTCAGTTAGTGTAATTCTACCTCAATTAGCTTGGATTTCAGGCATTACCATGTTCTGTTTTGGGTCAGTGTGATCTTTCACACGAAGAAATCGTTAGGATATGACACAGATTTGAAACTAAAGTCGGCTGTGAGCGGCAGCGCTCAGGTTGTTTTACTGAATCTTACTGCGGTTCAGTACTTGATTGGAGTTTATTTATTTTTCTCCAATTGTGTTCAGAAACATCTAATCTCCTGAATAGCATAAAGTTGAAAATTATCGCTCAATGAATTTGTGCTACTCTTACAACAAGATAAGAAGAAAAACCCCTCTTATCCTTCTAATTAGATATTCATGCTGTTTTTTTAGAGCTGTGAAGTAAGTAGTGTGTGGCTTTTTTCCTGTCACAGTCAATGCACAACTAAGGAGCAGTACACAGAGCTGTTGGGTTGAATCTCACATTGCCAAGAGAAAGCTATCTAGACAGTGTCTGCCAAAAGGAGTGTGCATTTCTAATCCCTAGATGGCTCATAGGCGCAACAAATCTTATCTATCTACATGCTGTCAAAAAATGTCACCGCCATATCAAATAGAGAAGACGATACCTGAAGGAGAGGTGCTGGAGGGAGGCAAAAGGAGAAGAAATATACAACATTGTGCATTTTCACCGGAGTGCGCGCATACACAAACACACACGTATATGCATCTACTTGAATGCACTGGAGAGACACGGCGCTGTCGTCAGTTGACAAACAAATGACAGACAAATGACATGTTGGAACACCTCCACCAGGCCTGATAGTAATCGCCCTGTGAGATTGTGCCAATGGCATCTTAGAGAGAGAGAGAGAAAGAGAGAGAGAGAGAGAGAGAGAGAGGGGTCTGTGTGTCATTTTACACAAACAAAACCTCTGCCAAACACCAGATCTGATTGCTTCCACTGCCATCAACTGTGTCCAATCTAATCTGTCTGTCAATCTGGGTTGCAGGGACTGAGGACATGGTTAAAGGAGCCATGATGGAGAGGTGGAATAGTAAAGTGGGAGAGAAAAGGTGGATTTGTTCTGTTAGAGATAGGATTTGATCCTAAAGCCATGTCACTGTGATAACACGTACACTTCAGAGTGTTTGCTGCTTTGGCCAGTTATCGACATATTGTGTGTACATAGAAAGTTAAAAATTCTTGAAATAATTAAATGTGATGCATATATCCAATACTTTCTTTCTGAAGATGCTCCAGTGTGTTTTTCTCTGCCCTCAGTCTCACTCTGTGATATATGCATGTGATTTGTGGGAGTGTCCGCATGCGCGTGTGTGTACGTGTGTGCACATCACTTGCTGTTGGAGCAGGATTGCTGTGTGCAGGGTGGGTGTCATACATCCAGCAGTGAAGCCAGTGGATAATTGGAATCATGGCCAGCATCTCAGCAGTCTGAGTTGACCCGAGAGCGACTACAAAGTGAGAGAGAGGGAAAGAGAGACAGAAGAGCCGAGTGTAACCTAATGACAGAAAGACATACTACATATATAATACAGGAACGTCCATGGGGGGGTTATTTATTCATGATCCTGAGTGGGGATGCATATGAATATGGTGATGTATGTGTGCAAGAGTTTGGAGGCACCTGCACCATTAGTGGCAGCAGTTGTACACAAGAGAATGTCATACACACCTGTACTTATTTGACTGCAAAAGTGTGCAACAGGAAAAAGGGTAAGATGCAGTCAAAAGTGCAGGGGGATTTTTAACTTTGCTGCTGAAGCAAGTAAAAAAAACAAACAAACAAAATAAAAGCAGTAATAAGTGCAGTTGAGACTAAATGTTTGCTTTTTGCTGGAGGCATGGCGAACTCATCAAAGTGCCATGTTGGACAATGCTCTGAGGCCTTTGTATTTGTGTATGTGTGTTAGCACTCAGAGCCCTGCTGGCAGATACAGTATAATGTGTGCTTTTGCTTCTCCCTTAATTCAATCAAGTCCCTCCTTTTGCTGTGGCCTCTTTATTCCAATTCGATTAGTGGGCTAAAGCCATCAAGATTTCCTGGACAAAATGAATGCTTGTATTAATCCCCGCAATTTCCATTTAAAATGTAAGGGCATCGACTTGATTAATAAGGGCCGATGCTGAATAATTACACAGCAAACACAGGGAGGGTTATAGGAAAAGCACAGCTGGGCCTGCCCCAAATGCCCTCTGGGAAAGCAAAGAAGAAGGGGGGTCAAAGTAAAGCAATGGCAATGACTGAGGTGATGAATCTCTTAGCTGGCCCCTTATGCAATTAACAAGCAACGCTTCTATTAATTTGGTTCCCCCAGAGTGGTGACTGATCAGATGTCTCAGGGTCAAGGGTCAAGGGTCGAGATCAGAGGTCAAGCCAACAGCAGCACGGAAAAGAGCTTGAAGGTAAGACGACAAGTGAGACACAGGCAGAGAAAGAAAAATAGAAACATGACACTTAAATCCATTTCAAAATAGCGAGGACACATTTTTTTTCTTCCAAGTTTTAAATATCACCTCCTTTTTATAGTTAAAGCCTCATCAACTCTTTCTATAAAATAAGTTACCGCGAGTGTGATGCGTTGAGGATGTAGGTATGAAAGGAAACATCCAGTGCAAATTTAATTGCGAGTGATCAATCAGTGCATGCGGTGTTTGAGCATTCAATACAGGCCCGATCAATTGCAGGGTTGGGCCTGTGAAAGAAGATAAACAATGGGTGTGTTCTTTAAGACACAGATTAGAAGTCAACATTTATTTGTTGGAGATATCTTGAGGCCAATGTGGCCGCCGGTGTAATATTAAACTAGTGATCCATCATCATCTGTTACAAATGTTGCATTGATCACGCCCAAATTGACTTTTTCCTCTGTTTCTGGGTGGTGTGGATTCCCCCCCCCCCCCCCCTGCTTTATGTGCTACAGGTAATGTTTGAAAATTGTATGAATAATAGTGTACCTTTTATTTTAAATGATTTATATATATTTCCGGTTGCTATTTCATTTATAGTGTACAAATCAGTGACATGTGCATGATGTATTTTTGCATTCAGTATTATTAAATGGATGCTTGATATTTTTGCTCTCAATCTTCAAAAGGATGTTGCTTTCACTTTCAGTGTTTCTTATATCTGGGTCTTTTAAATCTCAGTTTTGAATCCTATATATTAAATCACTTTATCAGTCATTCTCCGTTTACAGATTGCATGGTTGGACTCACTTGTGGCATGGCTTTAGCTATGTTTGGGAGTTAAATCATACTATCATTTTGGCTGTTTTTTTCTGTTTTTTGGAGCTGCTAACTTTCCTGAAGGTCCAGTTTGATTCAGCTGAAAAAAATACAAAATATATCCCACTGATGCAAATACAAACAGAATCAAAGATTTATTCTATTTTTTTTTCCACTCCACTGAGCAGCAGCAAACCTGTCTGGATGCAGAAGAAAGAACAGCACTTCCGACATTTGCAAATAACAGCTGAGTGCAGCATCTGTATCCCTGCCAAAGTTTTGCAGGAAGCGTAGCTGATAAATGCAGAAACAAAAGTGTTAGTACAAGAAGAATGTTAAACAAGAGAGACGAGAAACCTTGACACACTCACTCCTTTCTTGACCAATGAACGCATCTAGTTAACGTCCATAAAGCACAACAAATTGATTGAGCTGTTTTGTATTATATGTAGTTTTGTAGAGTGACTGCACTGAGGTGGGACAATTCAGACTCATTGATCATCAGCACAACAGTGAAACATTGATGTTGGTTTGTCTTGTTGTATGAGTGTTTTGAATGATGTGGGAAAATAGTGAATATGACAAGCATCACAGGTCTCTTAAAACAATGTCTAAAAGCATAACCTCATTTAAAAGGCTTGTTATTGAGCTTTCCAACAACGCACTCATTCATAATGTCTGACAGCTGATGGAACACCAAATAGGCCATCTTATTTATTTCGTCTGTATCTCACTGAAAACTTTTAGTGTAATTAAACGAGACCAGAGACGGTGTGGGAAACAATGTCACTGAGCTATCAGCTTTTTTATATAAAGAAAAGGCTGAAATGCCACGGACAAATCATTCAATTTAATAAATGTTGGAATAAGCACAGACTTTTATGGGTTATTTAATAGATTGCTTATGGGTCTTTTGGCAGAAACGAAAACATCATTAATAGTGAGCTTTTCTTTAAATGTCGTTCAAATATGCTTTATATTTGCTCTGCCTTTTTATAATACTTTGTTAGGTTTTTAATACATTCAATTTACCATTTGAAAGAATTAATACGGAGGAATCATTTCAGTCCGTGCCATGTATTGAACTGAAGTATGAGAAAGCTTCGTACCATAACCACAACTGGAAGTCAAGAGTTCACGATCTATTAGTGATGCTTAATAACAGGCTGACTGACTTCACACTGGATTCCCTCATACCAGGCAGCAAGTACTTCAAAAAGGGGGAAGAAAAAGGTCCTTTGGCCTCAAAGTGAATACTGCGGCAAATAAAGGGAGAAGTTGTTTAAATTTACACTGTGCCAAGGTAGCTCTGCTTCCCTTTAGAATATAGGGAGTCTTGATCCTTTTTATGTTTGAGGGAAAACGTTCCCACATGTGTTCAAACTTTGGTGGTGGTTGAGGGGGGGCTCCAGGAATGGACTGTCATGACCACCTCCTGTATGACTTCAAAATACCCCTTTTGTTAATTATCAGTGAAGGAGGAAATGAAGCCTGACACTATTTGGATTTTGAAAACGCTATCTGGACTCGTGACAGTTATCATGGTTTTAGTAAATTCTGCATTCCTTGAGGTGCAATGAATGACATCCTATTCAATACACTTTTGTTTTTCAGCATTCCCACAATTACAGCACCCCTGATTCCATTCTCACTTTCATTTCTTTATGTCTTTTGCTTTTGCTGGATGCCTCTGAAAAAAAGAGTGGGCATGCTCTCTCCATAATTAAAAAAACATTTTGTTCGTGTAGAACTGGACTTAAGTAAAACTGATTGGTTAATTGTGTAGCTTCAGCAATGTTGTAATGTGTTTGTGGTTTCTCTACTTACTGCCACAAGTGGGTAATTACGTAAACATATTTGTGTCTCCATACACACTGTTTCAGTGTATGGTGTTTAATTTGCGTATACTGCATTTCATTTCACATGCCTTTATACTTACTTGTAGATAAGAACCACAAAGTGATTTGCCCTGAGCTAATTTTGCCATCTGTTGACAGAAAAGCTCCCCCTCGGAGTCTCACAGCAGCTGAAGTAGAGCAGCACAGTGAAAGAAGACTAACCCTAATCAAAAAGACAAAACAACACATGGTTATACTCTTACAATACGAACAGAAGTTCCTCTCTAATATGTGCTGCTACAGATGACTGGCACTGTTTTGTCTCAGCTGCACTTTTACCATCTGCCAGAAAACAGTCAGGATTTGTTGTATAAGGACTGACGAATCCATTCTGTGTGTGTGCAAGTTTTACATGTTTGGACATGTGTGGTGAACATGGCTGTGGATGTCTGTGTCAGGCTTTGTGGAAGCACACACAACTGCAGTATTGATCTCATCAGTATTGAGTAGCCTTTTAGGATGCAGAGGGCAGTTGAGGAAGAACAACCGAGGCTCTCATCCCTTCTCCCCCCGGCCCCACTTCCATTGCATCTCTAACTATTGTTCACAGACATAGATCAAGCACCAAGTGGAACTGGGGAGCCGAGGGACTTGGATACGAGGGGGGCTGAAAAGGGAAGTGGGGGCATTGAGAGAGAAAGAGATGGAAGGAAAGCTGGATAGAGGAGGTTGCTTCTATCTGCCTCCATCCTCTTGAAGGCCGACAGTCCTAAGCCTGGCTCAAGGGGCTTATGCAGATTCAATGACCTTTTTCCCAGGGACCAGATTTTATACTTAAATTACCATTAGAGCAATGCTGTCCCTTGAGGGGTGGGGGCTGTGGACCAACCCAACCCCCAGCAGGGGTTGAAACCCACAGTGGCACCGTGTCTGGGCAGCATGCTAAATGATGTGGAACACATGTACACTACGGAGCTGAGACGCTTTTAGCAACGAGCCACTATGGAGGTGAGGTTACAGAGCAGGGAAGTGTGGCTTCTGGGTTACACATAGAGTGTGTATACCAGAGGACACTCATCAATGTTGAGATTGCTGTGATAAAAAATAAGCGCACGGTTTCGCTTGCCAATCTGGTGACACACTTTACTAAATTTAAGCCATTTTTAATCAAAAGCGAACTGAAGAAATCGGCATTTTTGTTGCTCTTATATGTATTTTATGGAGAAGAAGAGACAAACAACAAAACCGATTAAATCATATGACAATGTCGGTCTGTTTATGTAGATTTAACACAAATATGTCACATCAAAACTACTCATAGAAGCAGCAATGAGAATCGATTGAAAATGTAATGAATTGATCACAGTAGATTAGACAGAGTGAAGTTAAACTGGAGTTTAAAATTACATTAAACATATTTTCAACACGAGACTTTAATGCTCTTGAAAGTCCATCAACTCTTCCACGTGAACAGGTGAGTTGTACTGGATCTGGGCCAAACCCTGACCTGGAAGACAAACAGTATGTTCAAAAAGCCAAATTGGAGCCAAAACAGAAAACACCAGTTGACTTCTAACTGTAGACATGAAAAATAAATCTGTGATGATCTCATGCTTGTGTATGTATACCAAGACTATAGTCCAATTAAACTGGTAAAACTGTTACTGTAAAAGTACTAAATGATAGGTGTCTTACCAAAGTACTTATCTTCATAGAAAATGTATGTAGGACAGTGTAAGAACTTTCTGTAACATTAGACCCAGTGGTGGCTGGTGATACGTTTCTTAGGTGGGGCTCTTCATTATTACTCCCTCATGAGACATTTAAATGGCTACTGAACAGAGAGCACTTATTAAGACTCTTTTATTAACATACTTGTAAACAAATAGTAGCAGAAGCTTCGAGAAAATGGATGTGTTTTGGGGTGGGTTTACTGGAAATGACAGTCTGAGTTTAGAGAAAAAATAGGTATATCTATTAACCAGCAACCACTGATTAGACCTGACCTTTAACATTAGAGTACTAATGTTACCTTGCAGGAGAAAGCAACACAGCCAACATTATCTTTCTGTAAGATAATTATCTTTCGGATATATATATATATATATATATATACACACACACACACACACAAAACTAGTTTTGCCACTCAACATACTCAAAAAAATGACTTAAGGGGAAAAAAAAGTATTTCAGAAAAACCTTTAGCGTGTTAAAGCTTTTATACAGCATATTTTTCAGCATTTGTTCAAACTAGTTCTTTTAAATCACACAGACAAAAGGCACTTGGGATTTTAAGGGAGTAGTTTCGCAGCTTCGATCCTGCTATGGCAAAGAAGGACATGAGAGGAAATGGAAAAGCAGCAGAGTTCTTCCCTTATTACTCCCTTCAAACATAAGAGAATGATGGCATCTCCCCACTCCAACTGTAACTCTACTACAGGGAGACAAGGACAGACACGGTGAACACACACACACACACACACACACACACACACACACACACACACACACACACACACACACACACACACACACACACACACACACACACACACACACACACACACACACACACACACACACACACACACACACACACACACACACACACAATTTCACTTCCTGTTCCTATGGCCGCAGGTTTGTTTGTCTTTAATTCCCTGCTGCGTGGGGGTAATGGGGACTCGGTGACAGCTGTCATTCTGCCATGACCTCAACGGACTGCAGATCAGTGGTGGCACGGTGATTGTCAGAATCAGGTGTGTGTGTGTGTGTGTGTGTGTGTGTGTGTGTGTGTGTGTGTGTGTGTGTGTGTGTGTGTGTGTGTGTGTGTGTGTGTGTGTGTGTGTGTGTGTGTGTGTGTGTGTGTGTGTGGTTGGAGGAAGGAGGAGGGACAGCATGGAGAGTGTGCTTTTGATGTGAAAATAGTGATTAAATACTGGAAGGGACTTGGTCCACTCTAAACCCCCGAGGCCCAATAATATGCCACAACGAATATGTCTATTCAGCAGGAGACTCGTTCTGACAGAAGGCCAAAACAAGACTCAGACACTCATAGGCTGATGTGACACAGAGCATTAGGAGCGAGAAAGGCAAAATCCTAGGACTCACAGGAGGGAGTTTCCTCATATACAGCATGTTTTCGTAAAGTGAAATACTTTGGAAGCAATGAAATATTAAATTTCAGGCTTCAACAGTGAAAAAAAAAAAAATCCCTATAGTTCCCCCAGATTTTTATAGTTTTATTTTTTAACACATTAAAGACATTGTTCTGTTGGCCACATTCAACCTATTTTCGAGCCTTTCACATTCACTCTCCACAGTCTCTTGAGTTTCTGTTACCTAGTGTAGAGAAGCTGTCAGAGCAAGTGGAAAAAGAGGGAAAAGGTGCTCACGATAGCAGGAGCAGAGCACGGTCGACTGCTGCTCCGAGGGGTGTTAGGAGTGCAGCGCTGAGACAGGGAGCGAGAAGGTTCGTCGTTAGTGGTGATTCTGCTTACTGACACATCAGACCCGGGCTGTGAGGTTGGTGCTCAGTTCAGTGGTCCCACAGGGAGTGGGTGTCTGCGGTCGAAGGTTTGTGCTCGACCACAAGGGCCGCCACGTGCTAAAAGAAAGGTGGGAGGAAAAAGAAGCAGCATCACCCATCACACACTTCTTTTTCTCCGCTTTCAAACACCCCCCCCCCCTCTCCTTATCATACCCTATACCCTCTCCGAGCTGCCTGGCCTCACCTCTGATAGGACGGGCTGTCTTGTAGAATGAGGGACTCTGTGTGTGCGTGTGTGTGTGCGCGCGTTTGTGTGTAGGGCATTGCCTCTGTGCATGACTCATCCTAATTGGGAAGGTCTCTGCTCGGCAGCAGATCCCTCTCCTGCTGTTTCAGCCTGTTTAAAGTGATGAACCCAGGATGAGATCAACAGTCGGACACCACAGCTTTTATTACCTCTGCGTTTGACCTCGTTCTGTCTTCCTCACCTTTGTGTAGCTGCGAGTGGCTCCTCTGTGTATGTGCGATTCACGATCACTCACCACATGGGTGTGTATGCAATATACGCGGCGGAGGCAGTGGGGTTACTGGGATAACAGCAAAATTTGTATTGAGCTCATCTCTCTCACCTCTCTTTCCCTCCCTGACACACACGCACACACTCCCCCAAAACGATTATATGTCAGCAATCCCCACAATTTGGTTCCTGGTAAAGCTGCTGTGAACTCATCGCACCCACCTGGGGAATTATGCAAGCTGTAATGCAGGTCTCACCTGCCAGCGCACAGCGCAAGGCCAGCCCAGGGACTGGCCGTCATGTGATAAGTCCTCCCTGACCAGTTCAAAGCTGATTTGGCCAGGGGGCTGATTGCTGGCAGCTAATCATTTTAGCAATACCTAGCAGTGCGGAAGTTTATGGGGAAGAGGAAGATGAGAATGAGAGGAGTCAGTAAAGAAAGTGAAGGGAAGAGGGAATGAAATAGGAGTGCGAATAAGAAATATATCTTTATATTTAACCCCTAGTGTCTTTTTGCTGGCGTTTGTCCGGTGAACCTACTGCAACCTCTGATATCGTTTTTTTTTTATATGCTGCCTTCAACTCAAAGTTTTCAGTGCATATATGTTTCAGTTTTTTTTATGGACAGCTTTGGTGGGTTCTGTGCTCGAGCATATTGATCTGATCTGAAAATATGATGCCACGGACATAAAGTCAACTTTCATGTTTCTAGGATGCTTAACATTCATACCAGAAGAAGTTTGAAAGATTTTAGCTGCTGTCACATCTCATAGACACCCAGCAGTCATCGATTCATACAAAGTTCAGCAGACGCCTGTGTGAACATCCTCAAATTAAAGTTGAAAATCAACATTTTCACCTCAAACTCATTGTTTGACATCAGTGTGGAGCACATAGCCAAGACGGAACTAAAAAAACATGTCGCGCTCCAAATACTAACATCCTGTGATGTATTTGTGTTCCCTATATTTTATTGTTCTCTGTGGTTCTGGTGTGCTGTTCTCTCCAGCAGAGGCCACATCTGCCAAAATTTTGCAACAGTTTTGGAGGATATAGTTTGAATGCCTCTGTGGCCAACTGAATCTGATGCTCCACAAAAGATGTATTCATAGAAAAAGGTGATAATAAATGTTCAGTTTCCTGACAAATCCTCAAGGCTGGAGAGCTCAAATTGACAGGACTCGGCACAGTTGGGAAAAACAGAGTTGTTCACACCACTAGCAAAGAGGCAGCCCACAACCTTAGTATTGATCAATTTATGCCAAAGTTATTGTCCAAATTTCATTTGTACATCATTTTCTTTGCATTTTACAAGAATATGTGTGTTTCTGTGTGTGCTGGCCTCTCTGGCTGAAACATCTGTGTGCACAGGCTCTCTGGGTAGATGTAAGAAGAGGTCTTGGCAGAAGCCCTCCATCTTTATGTCCCAGTGGGGACCAGTCTGCAGCCAAATCTAACCTGGGCTTTACAGCCTTCGATAAGCTCTCAAATGGCACAAGCCAAAGGGCGAGAGAGAGACAGAGAGAGAGAGAGAGAGAGAGAGAGAGAGAGAGAGAGAGAGAGAGAGAGAGAGAGAGAGAGAGAGAGGGATCAAGAAAGTGAGGAAGAGAGAGCACGGAAAACTGTAAAGATAAAAAAAAAAATACTATACTCGGCATGGCCTAACAGGGTGGTCTAGTTGTGTTTGTGTGTTTTGTTGTTGCCTCAGGATTCAAAAAATAGGATTTAGTCCATTCAGGGTTTCTTTTTTTGTTAATGTATATGCACTAAAAAGCTCTTCTTTCTACTGTCAATACTTTATTTCTGGCCCCCTCAAACATCATACATCAGGCTTGCCTACCAATGTTGATTTTTTTTTTTCCCTTTGTCCCCCATCAGTCGACATAAATACTGAGTATGTCACAGCAGGCTATGCTCCGAACGCCCCCTCAGTGCTTATCTCTACAAAATGTGAATCTGTTATTCTACTGTAATGGAAACCATGTTGGTAACATCTTAACATATTACATTCACTCAAACACACTGTGAAACTCTATCTTACCGCTGTGTCAAAGCTCTTTTTATACCGCGGGAATGTGGGGGGGATGTGGTGAGACGCAGTGTTTTGCCCAAAGCGCAAACTCTACGTGAATGCGCACACAGACTACAAGGTTTCTTCTTTATTCTTTATTTATTTCTTTTTTAAGCGGACAATTCAAAAAAAGCTGAAAACACAGGAGTATTGTGTGCTTTAATGTTTTGAAGCTCTTGTATGTCTCTCTCTTTACGTTTGCAGACTAGCGGAGGTTCGGATTTCTTGAGGCAATTTGTTTCAGGTAACTGGAGCTTTCAACTGCAGTTGAGTGTATCCTGGGAACTATTAGGGAAAAAAGCGAGTGTTCAAGCTTTTCAAAATGTTGATGGATCCAACATAATGAGCATGTAACTGATCACAAAGATAGGCAGATAAGGTTTTTTTTTTTTTTCCCCCGACTTAGGAGCACAGTATTGCTACGTAAGAGGAAAAAGGAGCCAAACACAATGCTAGCCAGCAGTATAGATGTGATGCTAAAGAGCCTCTCAGCAGCACATTGTTATTCACTTACTGTTCCTGTTGGGATAGCTACAGGCTGTGTGAGTCTTTTTTTATTTTTCCTGCCAGAAATCTTTGAATTGAATCAGTGCACAGTCAGCATACTGTAAGCTGCGAGCAAGGACTGCTAAACATTTAGTTTTGTAGAGATTCCGTTAAAACGGCGTCAACACATTTTTCCTTCTACGAGTACATATGTACTTCGTTTTCTGAATTTTGAATCACTCCAATTTGAATTTTACTGCTGTGAAGGGAACTTGTTTTCCTCATTGGCACCCCCTCACCTAGGTATTTTAAACACTTTCTGTTTCCTTTTGGGATACGGTGGAAAAGACGGAGAGGGAGGCCCCAGGTAAAAACATCACTATTTAGGGCATGGATCCCATGGAGGGCATCAGAGAGACAAGAGGTTGGAACAGGTTTTTCTCATGCAGACAGCTCTCATTTAGCCTCCAGTCTTCCAATCGACTGAGACAGTCATCGCACAGTGATGTCTCGGGTTTTAGAGGACATATGATAATGAGTTTAGACTGACTGACGTGTGACTAAAACTGCTTTACAGCTCGGACACCAGGGCAAGTTTGGGAGAGACTCTGCCAGCAGCCATGGTCGTAATAGATCTGGATGTTGGTCCCAAGGAGCAGCTCTTAGGCTCGGTCTGTCATTGGGTTAATGACAGCCATCGTCGAGGCATCTGTAGGGAAGGTTGATCTATCTAAGACCTGTGGCTCTGCCGGTGGCCTCATGTCACTGAAATACCCTTGACTTGTTTTCACATTAAAAATTACTTTAAAGTTGCAATAACTTCAGACATATGGAATGAGACCAGTTTTTTTTTTCACAATTTGTTGAATTGTACATTGTAATGTGAAACAAAACATATTGAATTGTCTTGTTTTGTTTTTTGAGCACAATGTCATCTCTTATATGTTGGCGAAAGCAGTATGCAATATGGATGGATAGGAATATGTTTAGTTTTTCACACATGCTAATGAACACTACACAGTTCTTCAGCCTTATCGCCCATTAATGTTAATCATTAAATGTCTTTATTTTACAGGATCAGACTTTAAACATTTCAATTAGTTGTGTGTGTGTGCGTGTGTGTGTGTGTGTGTGTGTGTGTGTGTGTGTGTGTGTGTGTGTGTGTGTGTGTGTGTGTGTGTGTGTGTGTGGGTGTGTGTGTGTGTGTGTGTGTGTGCGTGTGTGTGTCCTCCAAGACCAAACAGAACTTTATCTGACCCCTCAGTTTTACATATGTCATTTTCAATTTGCCACTCACCGGTTGTGCTTTAGTGCACTGCCAGAACAGACAGATGTCTCTCTATCGCGGTCCCTTCCTCTCATTTTTCCCCTGTGAAGTCAAGGGCATGCTTTGAACTTAAACAGGTTCACTTTTTTTTCTGCACTGTCGTCCTTTTTTCCCCCCTCATTTATATCCCTCCCTCTGCCCACTCGTCATCATTTATAGGCTCATGGCTGTATCCTGCTAATGATACATATTTCACACGATGTCAAAGGCATGCCAGAATTAGGCCTCTACACTACCAGAGAGTTCACTGGTGCAGTAACATTTATATCTACCTTGGCTGTTACACCCATATACAGTAAAATGTCCCACCTCCTTAGATTAAAATTGAAATTGTATGTAATTGAGTGACGTTTGATGAAGACGTTGTGGCTCCTTTATCCTCGTCTGCACCACACCCCCCACCTTACTCTACTGTGATTGATTCCTCACCAAGGGGCAGTAATCCCTGAACCCTACCCGTTAGCTGGACCACGTCTCTCCTCCTTCCTCTTCCCTCTCTCTACATACCTTCCCCCAGCATCTGCCAGTTTCCAACTGTCTCGATGGCATCATCAGCTATGACAAGAGTATAAATCTGTGAGCGGCCACCTTCGCCTAGCGTGTGAGGGACGCCCATGACAGCTCTCAATAAACTCCCTGAGATTGTTTTTTTTTTTTTTTTCCCTCCTTCCCTTTTTTAATCTCTGACGGCAGACGTTGGAATCCTGCTGTCAGCATAACGGGAGCATATTAGCAGGGCTGGCCCCACCTGGACCCACCGCTCCCCGACCTGTCCCCTCCCTGTAATTATCCCTTAGCCCCTTTCCCATTAACCTACTCCCTTTGATCCCCACACATGCTGATATTATGCAAAACTGCTGAATAGAGAGACGAGGATAGTGAAAAACAGCACACAGTTACCCGTGGTTCTGATTTCCTCACTTATTCTCCTCTCCTTTTACTCTCTATCTCTCCCTAATTATCTGCCTCTTTGTCATGGATTAAATTAATTTCAAAGGAGTCTGTGAGGATAGAAAGGGGACGAAAAAGAGACGGCTAGAGCTGCGAGCAAAGAGGAAATACTACTATTGGACATTTTTACAAGCCATCTCGGATGAATAAAAGAATCTGAAAAAGGAGCCTGAAAAAAGAACTATTTCTTTTAGTCTACCCATGCATGTATCAAGTAAAACGTCTTCATTAGGTCTGGGGCCTAAAAGCAAATATCAGGGTCTGCACAATGCAGAAGGTCTGCGACTGACCTTTCTTTGGTTTTAATCATTGCAACTCTTGACAGCTTAATAAGTTGAAGGTGCTGGGTTGCAGCCTAACGTAATAAGGCCCACACCGGAGCCTTGGCCACCTATGATTGCTCCCATAAGTCTTAGCACATCTGGCTCTGTGTCCTTGGGTGAGAGATATTTTCCATAACTTTTCTTATGCTCAGAAGGCACCATCGCCTTTTATTAAGAATAGGGATGATACAGTGCTGTGTCTCCCTGTGATACAGCATGTCCACAAGGCGTTAGACGTTCGTAATGCCAAACCGTCGTCTATATTGTCCCGCCACTTGACAACCACTACAGCGCAGCTCCAGTGCATCTCACCATGCAGTGTTTAACTTGTTAAATATTTCAATAATTTATGGGTGTACTTTGTAAATCACACCACCATATTTATTTCCTGCCTGCTGAAGTATATTGTTAGGTAGAATATATGCGATCCATATTCCATGGTTTATTATGTCTAAGGATGAATTACCCACCATTTATGATGCACATAAGGTGTATAATTCTATATGCAGTAAAGTTGGATTTTTATGGAGACATAGCTTTTCACCCTCCACTTCTCATCGCCTTTCTTGGTCCACAGAGGGAAAAATTAATCCAAAGCTATATGAGAACTATTGTTGTTGCATTAAGTTGACTGACTAATCCTTGATCATTTCCATTCCTTAGGAAATGTATTTCCTTCTCCCACAGTGTCAGTGAAGGAGGAAGTACTTTTAGTTGGAAAAAAAGTACAATTTCAGAAATTTAGAAATACAGGAAAGAAAATCTGGCTCAGATAAAAACGCATAAATATCAGCAGTGAAAAGTAATCACAGTAAAAAAGTGAAAGTAATTATTTATAGTTTGTGTGATATATTGTCCTCTGATGATACTGCTGAAGCTGCTGAACTACCTTATAAATCATTAATTATTATCGATCCATTCATTCGTTTTAACCTGGGGTTCATGACCCTCGATATATTTGCTAGAATAAATATGAATTAATATTTTTTAATCTAACAAACGTGCATTAATTCATCTCCCAGTCTTCTGTGTCATATTTATCAACCGTAAATGGGCCAATAAGACTCAAACACAGTGACACATGTAGCCTCCCAACTAATCTCTCCATTTACCTAACAAGTATGTATTTTAATTGTGAAAAGAATTCAAAGCTTTAAATAAGTCCCACTGAGGCACAGAGAGAACACACAACCCTAAATAGAGACTCCCTGGATAATTGTCAAACACAGTTACCAAATGAGCTTCTCATAGATTAAACAATGTATGAATAAAATGTAAAAGAAATTATCATCACTATTGATCTCTCATACTGCTTTATCAAATGTGTCAGTTTATCAAAACACTGGAACAGATCCCATTTGACTATGGGTGAAGGCATGATATACCCCAGACTGACCACAGGACCATTACAGGGCAAACACAGAAATAGGTAGTCACTCTCATATTTACACTTTGGGTCAATTTCAAGGCATCGATGTTTTGGACTGTGGAAGGGAATCAGAGTATCTTGAGAAAACATCTCAAAGACCTCTAAAACCAACACTTACATTCTAACTATGAGGGGAATGACCGTTTTGCTGCTTGTTTTAAACAGATAGTTTACAGGAAAGTAGCAAACTTGTGCTGAAATGTATTTTTGTTGAACTTCTTGTGAACTCTGTATTAAAAGTCTAGTGTTTGGTTGAGCCAGTTAGGCTATTATATCTAGAAAACAATTTTTGAAGCCTTGACATCTCAACATGTTATCTTCCGATGATGACAGGTTTTTTCAGACAATGGACAGCCATACCTTCACTCTGCATGCCAGCCTTTCAACATGCTGGTACTGAGCGATACCCCGGTGTTCATTTGAAAGGCTGCAGACCGAGGTGAGCCGCCATCATTAGCAGTCATGTTAATAAAGGGGACTGAGATTTGTTTGATTGGACTGTAACACCGTCAGCCATCAAAGGCTACACCTGGCCACCCACTCATTGTTCTGAACAGATGCTCATCCACCCTTTTTACGGAACATCTTCATCTTCGTGCAACCCAAACGGCTGCTCTGTCTGACTGCTGAAAGCAGCCAGCGTGTGAGCCTTAACATTCTCCTTGTCTGAGGTTCTTGAAGTAAGGCACCTAAACCTCTCCGTTGTCTAGCTGAGGTTTGATCTCTGCTGTGTGTTAGCAGAGAGGCTAATGTAGTAGTTGGAACCCCTGAGCTTTCTGTTGGAGATATTTTAATGAATGGCCTTTGTTTGGGGTTCAGGGTGGCTGTGTGTGATCACCACAGAAGCCATGCCAAGCCCACCGTTAGATTGGGTACCCTTAAAGGTGAGGATGAAAGACCTTGTGGCAGACACAGGGGGTTGAGAAGGGTGATGTAGAAGGGGAGGAGATGAAGAGGTGGTATGGAGACGGCATGAAAGCATTAAAAGCAAGTCCTTGCTCTTTTAAATCCACCCGTAACAGGGACAGTAGAAATTTAAATGTAAATTGCCTATTAGATTTTCATGTAAAGCATCCCTTTCCTCCTTTGTGGTTGTGATTGGATGACATCTGTTCACTCATGAATATAACTATGTGCCAATTATGTGCAATGGAGCCGAAGTTACAATTTCTCCATCATTTGTTGTTCATTTGAAATATGTTGAACAGGTAAAAATGTCAAAAACAGTCTCGCACAATCAAAGTTGGGAATATATGTATCACATAAGTCATTTGGGAACTATTTGGGAATTGCTTTGGAACACTTGCATATTTGAAACATGTATTTTAATGTATGCTTTTATTCATGTTAACCTCTTAGCCATCCTATAGTTAAATAAGTTGAGAGTACAATGACACTTATTTCAGCTCTGACTCTGATTCTGGCTATATCTAAAGAAAACAAAGGATGTTTCCTGTCATTAGTAGGACAGTTTGTATGTAACTTTATATCATTATTTATAAAGCAGGGCTCATGGTTTATTTGTAGAGACAGAAAATGTTGTCATTGGTTTCATTGTATAATTAATGTATTTAAGTTGGGGCTTATCATTTGTCTCAACATCCTCTTTTACTCATTTCACCCGTTGAACCTCATTCATTCTGACAAATCGAGCACAGGGCTACATTTTTTGTGTTTGTGCTTGCTGTACTCCCGTGGTTCTCTATCTCTGTCTGTCTTTTTTTTTTCCCCCTCTTTCTTTGCGGTGACGACCAAATTGAAAGAGTGAGGCGCCAGTTTAAAGGGCAGACCCAGGTCCTTGCCTCCGGGGCTTTTACATCAGCGCTGACAGAGAGCCGTGTGAACTACGGGGAAATGTTTCATCGGTCACGACACATTATACAGTGGAGTGAGAGAGCCACATTAAACTTTTCACTTACTCCGTCATTGCTTCCATTTTATTGTCCAGCACGTTTGCTGACAAATCTGCAAACCAGGGTCCACTGGAGAGTTTAACAACTCCAAACGTTTCCTTCAATTAATGTAATTCCTCGGGTCTTTGAAATATGTAAATAAATGTCGCAGCGTTCCCGAGGTTGGGGCACGTACACAGGCAGTTTATACAGCCTCTGGGACTCTAGCCCCTCATTGCAACTGATGAGAAAACAACAAATACCTGATTGATTTAGATACATTTTTATCAGAGTGAACATTGTGTCAACAGATCGTATGGCATTCTTTTTCCAAACCTTGTTTTACTGATTCAGTGACTGATGTTTTTAGAAGCATAGCTTGTGCTTACATTCAGATGCAAAATGTGCACACAGATGTAGTTAAAACAACAACAAAAAATGGTTAACTTGTAATAAAAGACATGCAACAACAAGTTGTACTTCAAATCATAATAGTTTTCGAGAGTGTCACAATATTAAACAAATGTAATCAACTAAACTTTGCATGGCCAATTCAAAAGTTGTTAGTTTAAAAAAATATAACAATAAAACCAATAGTAATGTGAGATTAAGATTGATATTAAGATTTGAAGTTGTATAGAATGTATAGTGACATAAATACATACAAGATGTATGTTATGCCTTTGCAAGAAATTATGACAAAAATGTAATAAGTTTAGTTAATTTTATTAACATGGAATTATAGATTAATAGAAAAACAAACCTTTTCAAGTATGGCAGTTCCAGGTACAAATATCTAAAAGGATATCCCAAATTACTTTGAAATTCAAAGTAAAAGCAATGTTTGTTCATTCAACCTACATGACAGATATAAAGGAACCTTGAATGTTGAAACATTTTAATCTGATGATTTATTTCACTCCAAACCCAGTTTTTTAAGTATTTTAAAATAAAGTGAAAGTTCAGCTATGTTTTTCATCAACTCTTCATTTCAAGTCAAAAGTTAAGACAAATTGTGTTCATAACATTCAACAAAATAGATTCCATCCATTCATCCATCTTATTAACTTTTATCTAAGTTTAGAATGCAGAGTGATGGAATCTGACCCAGCTCACATGGGGAATCAATTTAAAAATTATTAGTAGTATGACAACACTATAATTTGATGTAGGTGAAACAGAGAGGTGTTGAGTTTACGAAACTCCCGAATGACTTTTCAAGATAGCAACATGTTGCAGAAGCTTCATGTTCAAGCTTATACCAAGATAAACAACTCTGTGAAGGCAATTCTGGAAATGTGTTTTCTTTTCGATGTTAAGAAGCTTTTCTTCTGCCGAACAGCACCGTGTATATCTCAGTTGATTGAATTATCACGAGGGTCCTGTATGTGTTTATGTGATAGCTGTTCTTTAACACATATATTATGCATGTTTTGCCTTGTTTTGAAAGATTAATGTTTTGAAGCAGTGACTGTGTCCATATGCAACAGTCTTGGTCATTCAGCCTCAACCACCCTTGATCATGCCATCAGAAACCCTGTAACATATGAAACCCACGACAGGTATTATATTTGGCATCAATCTGGATTTCTCTCAGCCTTGGAAGGGGGGAAATGTTCTCTGGGGTCAGCCAAGGGACATAGAAAGATACAAAGTGTGAGAGTGGGAGAGCAGAAAAAAAATGTGAAGCAGAGGGAGATTAGGGGGAAAATAAATGTAACACGGACAAGAGAGCTTTATTAATAGGATTACAGGCTCATAGACTTCGATTCATCATTGGTTTGAAAAGGGAGTAAAAATGTCGGGAACACAGGGAAGAAGGAGCGAGGGGAACAAGAATTTGTTAAGAGTAATTTATTGAATTTGTATCACTAGGAAGTCAGAAAGTTTTTTTTGTTTTTGTTTTTGTTTTTGCAATGTAATGAACAACCCGGCCTTGAGTCCCTTTTGTAAAATACATGTTGGAGGTGAGGCTCATAACCACAACATATCATTAAACTTGATGTCATATCCCGCATTTATTTTGTAACAGAGCAATAGGCAGAATCTCTTTAATTACTCAATCTGGTTAGATGCCACTTCATAAAATGCTGTTTATTGATGCTGTACAGTGAGTGTCAAGCTGTGACGATTCACTGAAGCCCGACTATAAAAGAGGCCACCACCTTTAATGGGAGGAGGAGCATTTGCTTGTTACTAAATACTGCAGTTAACCTCTTTCGAACACATTAGCAAGACCCAGCACTAAATCTTATTCCCATTACTTTCCCAATCACTTTATGATAGCTATAGTACTCTCAAAAATTTATATTGCTATTTTGTAATGACCTTTTTCTCGGTTCATTAAGTGCAAACATAGCCTGAGTGCTAGGAGGATCTAAGCCATTACTGAATGACAGACTAGAAAATGAAGCAAGGGCAACTAGTTCCTCCTTTCTTTTTCAGTTGTTACTTAGATTTGCACAAATTTAGAGCCACTTTTGTAAACAGTTAAGTGTATGGTATTTGCATCTCTTGTTCTGAAGGCAGCAAGGTATGAATTGCGCATTCGGGATGATCATCACCAAGTTGACATGACACTGTGCAGATTAAAAGTATAATATATGAAGAAGCCAGTGGAACATGCACAAACACAATATGTCAGATATAAGAAAAACCCACACACAGATGACCGTGTTGCATCTCTTTAATTGTCTCTTTAACATATGAAGACTAGGTGTTGCACAGGCTATGTTTCAATGCACGTTTAGTGGTGTCATTTAATTCAAAAGCTTGTGGATGTTCACTCTCCGTGTTTCTGAAGTTGAGGCCTGGTTCCGTTTTACCTCCCAATTTTTAACACACCAACAGCTATCAAGCATCAATAATCCTGCAGTAGCGGCTGCCGCTATGTGCCGCCGCTGAATTTTCTCCAGCCGCTCACATGGCAAATCCTTTATGTTTCTTCATATAAGAATTTAGTTACAGTTGTCTGCTGTCACTTATTATCTCATTGTCGTATTATATTTCTCACAGAGGGAAATATAGCTGCAGAACCGCTTTCTTGCCCTTCGCTTGTGTGACTTGGAAGAGCTCCAAAGACCCTGAACATTGTAAAGTACAACTTTGTGAGACTCCTGTTAAGACGGATTGCTTTCTAAATCATTTCGAACATGAGGAACCACTCTAAAATGTTTCGCTGTATCTAACGTGACTTCTAACAGCGGTGCAAAATCTATTTTAAGCCCAAAGATGGGAAATCGGCTATCGTGTAGTGCATATCTTTTTTAGTGGGTGAGGGGGTGGAGAAAGGTTGAGATTTTAAAGGCCTCATTTTGATGAGCTTTGACAGTAATGCAGCCACATTGGCAAATGTAGCAGATTTCTATGACACCCATGTCATAGGGCTGTGGTTATGCTGCTGCTCGATCATTAGAGAAGACTTCTAAGAGAGACAAGTGAGAATGAGTAATGGTGTTGAAGCAGTCTTGTATAAACATGTCAGGGAGCAGAAAAGTTCTCATGTCATCTAGGTATTTTATTCTCAAAGAGTGACAAACTAAATAGCTAAAATCCCCCAGGCTAAAATCTCCACGCTCCAGCACATTACAATATTGGCTTCTAATGCCTTAAGAATATGACAATCGCATTTTGGAGCATTTTTACATATCCTTTCTCAAACAGCTACCTTGTTCGCCAACTGTGTTTGTTTTACCTCCTGCTTCCCCCTGTGTATTTCTCTGCAGGCATGGCTTTGGAAGTGGTGATGAATGAGTGGAAGTTGACTCATTATTAAAGGTGGGAGATGATTAATAAGGACCATGTGTGTTTTCCTCTATAGTGTAAATAAAATATATCATTCACGTAATGCAGGGCTGAGCCGGGAGAGTGATTTATGGTGTGTTAAAATGCACAAAGAGCCAAAGGCTGAAGCCCTCTCAGACACATTGCCATGACAGTGCCCTACCCCGCCGCTTTAACATGACTTAGAGATCTCACACTCCTGCTCTTGCTATCGCTCTCCGGTTTCTTATCTCCATCTCCACCAAGCTGGATTTATTTGTCAGACTTTCAGGAGAGTTACCAAGATTGTTCTGAGGTCATTCAAACTAATATAGATGAGACCTCCACAATCTTACATTTCAGGCTTGAGTGAAATTAAATTTGTCATCAATAAAATAGACAAATTGTATACAAAAAGTTAAAAAAAATTTTTTTAATATTGTGCCAGACAAGCACTAGAAAAGAAGTTCACTTCATATGGTAGAATTAGAGGTTATGAGGAATACTGTTGTGCAGAAAGGACTCACTACTCAGCCACGATGTCCAGAAGAAGACACATTAGTCGTGCCAGTGTCTTTGGCAGACGCCCACCACTCCACACCCATGGTATTGATTCACTTCAGACGATGCCGTATTTCTCAACTTCAAAGCCTGATGGAGTGTCTCTGTTTAAATGTCTGAAGGTAGACTTCCAACAAGACACATCTTACGTGGATTATCTCCTCATCAATCTCACTGCCTGTGCAGTGCACAATTAGGACAAATAGGTTTGCACCTCTCTTTGTTTTGGACCCAACGGCACACATTGCACGACTTTTAAAACAATGTAATATGTAAGCTTTAACTCAAGACACCACAATTGTGCAGCCTTCATGTGACCACTATGTCACCATGAGGGGAGAATGAAATTTGAACAAAGCAGCCATTCTCTCAGATTTTTTTTTTCTTTCTGCCCAGAAAGAGCTCATGAAAAATCTGCTGTGCAGTCAACCACTTGTTTGACTCTTGTTTTGAACACTCTGGTATCACTTAGCATTCTGGTATTTCTGGTTTATGATATTTCCCTGGCTTTCGGGCAGTAACATTGTCCTCTTTTTCAACTTACCGTGCAGAGTCCATGGTTTTGACACTGACAACATGAAAAAACATATGGCTATATGCTAGTTTTACAGCTGAGAATAATATTCCCACAAAGTCATGAAAAGAAAATATAAAAGGACTTGAAGTCATGCATTGGTTTACACATGGGCATTTTCATAAGTTAGGCTCCTCTTTTGAACATTCTCTAATTTCTGTTTTCTTCATACGTTCTTGTACATTCCACTTAAAGGATCAAAGATTTTACTTCTCAGATATTTTTTTTTCTGTGCACAGTAAAAGTGAAACAAATGTGTATAATGCTTACAAATTATTCTATCTGTCGTCTTACGATACCATACAAATTCAGTGGGCTGTGACCTAAGATATCTGGAAATCCTATTCCGTAGTCTGAGTGCGTGTGTGTGTTTGAGGGAACTTATGGATGCAGACTTTGTGCATAAACACAGAACATGTGTATGAAAATGTGTGTTTTTAACATCAAATAGGACTGACAATGGAACCTTGAGTAGCCCCATGATTCCGTATCCTGCCCATTCCCCATGGTTCCTGACCTGGGGGAAGGATCTGTCTGTCTTTTGGCAGACTCCATAACTGCTGCCCTCCCTCACCGCATTTTTCATCACTTCATCTCAAATAGGAAAATAGGGGCACCGAATGAGGCTGTTTTTGGGTTACAGCTATTTCTCCAAATTTCTTTTTCAGTCAGGCCCTTCCAGGCCCACTGGTGGCAGTTGCCTATTCTGCTGTTCACTGGGGGCATGCCCTGGTTTTATGTGTGCTGATGTGGCGGGAGAGAAGGAGGGAAAGGGAGGAGGGGAATCGAAACACTCCCACTGCGCCACTGTGCCCCAACCTCAGCCAGGGTGACACACTTACCAGCTGACATTCTGCCACCTTGCCCCGACACTGCGGGAAAGCCACGCTCTGCCCCTGAATGGGGGCACTGGGTGCAGAGGGAACCGGCTGGAGAAGACTCCTAAATCAGGCTGCCGGGGAGACGGATGTTAATGTTCTGTCTCGATGTCTTAAAGTACAAAGTTGTAGCCGCAGTCTCTTGCTGGGAGAGGCTACAAGGCAATGGTTCCCTCATATCCTTTGTTTACACAGCCAGTGGAGTGGGACTACTTTACCTGGACCAACTGAGTTCACTCACACAAATCCTCCAATATGTACAAGTGAACATAAGGAGCTTAGCCCAGAGAAGGCAATTCAGTCTGCTCTCCTAGCCATCCCCTGGAAATGACAAATTAGAGATGTTAAACAGCCTGGTGTGGGTATTACAACTAAAGAAGCATTTTGGGGAGAGTTATGTACAAAGAGTTATTACTACGAGAAGCAATGCCATAAGCCCAGGCTTAGGCTTAAGTTCAAGTATTAACTTCATCTAATATGCTCAAGTGGAATTGATAACATACAAAAACATACATCAGTTTCCAGCCTTTAAGAAATATATATACCATAGCATTTCGAGACTTCATTCAGTCATGTATGTGGTGTAGTGTTGTTGTATTTTTTTTCCCTGAGTCTGAATACTGTCTGGATCAAGCAGCTGTGTGCTCACCCTATAATATACCAGCCCCAGAATTGCTGCTCCTTTCAACAGTGCTCGTGCCCAAATCGCACAGAAGCACAGCAAGAGCCATGTTTAAGCTAATGTACAGCATTTCCATGGAGTGGGTGTAACTGACACCAATCCCGGTGGGGCAATTACAGGAAATTAATTACCATCCATTCCTGTATTAATGGTTTATTCCAAAATAAAGCAAGCTAATTTATTCATTTTGACACAGAAAATTGATTCAATGAGGATTATAAAAAGCTATTTGCTAAACAAAATGGAAGGGAGGAAGGGGAATGAAGTAGAGGTTAAAAAAAGAAAACATGAAAAATCCTTCAAAATACAGTAATTAGTGGATGATAATGCCTGTGCTAGCAGTGTGCGTCGCAAACACTAACTGTAGGTATTTAACTGTGTTTTCCATTACTCTCTCTCCATTTCTGCTCAGGTTCCCATTCTTGTTTATGCTGTATCACAATCAACTGCCAGAAAAGGAGTAAAAGCAACAGAAAGTGCAAGAGTAAGATCTGAGGAGGGTCCATAGGGTGAGAGTAAAAATCGGGCACGTTTGTCAGGGTGTAAAAGACTTTGACTGGGTTCGATGCGGAGCAACAATACGAGATGAGTGAGGGAGTGAAGTGGGATGGTGGGAAGTGAAGAAGTGCAGGGGGAGAGAGAGAGAGAGGATAGAGAGAGCACTCTGACAGCCTGAGAAACCTTGAGGTGCCATCTGGCATGTGGGGGCCAAAGGACAGGGCTCAGTGACCTTTGACCCAGTTCCCCCTTTTAGCAAACATCCCAGTGCAGCAGATTTATGGGCTGCTGAGGAACAATAACTGTCAGAGACCTGAGGTGAGGGCAGGCAGAGTTCCTCTGTCTTCAGGTGACTACAAACCAGAAATGATTCTAAACACGGCTTCCCGGGTTGCGGTGTCTCGCCTGCGAGTTTGACCTCACAGCAGCTCAGACAACACTGAACATGAGAAAAGAGCATTTCATATTCCACCTGCACACTCATACAGGAGCTTTTGTTTTCTGCATCCAGCCTCTTCGTGTTTCTTATCGTCAGGGAAATATGTGGCAATGCTGAGACTTCTTTTTAGGTTCGAGGGCTCAGTTTCTTGAACGTGGAGAATACCAACCTCTTGTCAATTAATTAGTCCTGCCTGTTCACAAATGTTTTTGTCTTGAAAACTATTTGGTGTTCACTCAGCTTTGCAGCAGCTTCACAGCAATAACAACTACTGCTCAGGGACCAATGGAATCAGGATCGATAGCTCCTGCAGAGGTTATTAGCACACCCTATGGCAAAGCAACCCCAAACAGTTTTCACAATTTCACATCCATCTACACACATGCAGTTGCATGCACACTTAGGTATACGCACACATACACACAAATCTCTTTCTGCAGCACCAGAGAAGTGAAAACTATCCCTGAACAAAAGGTAAAGAAGAACACAACACTCATGACAGCCAGCTGTCATTCACCGCCCCATTTGATAGGTGCAATGGTAACCAATAAAACCTCTCTCTTGCTTTTCTTTCATTCATTTCATGACTCGCTAAGTTTAGTTCCCCTCCCTTTTTTTTCTCTCACATTTTTAAGAGGGGGTGGGAACGTCCATACATGGGCCCAGACCTGAATAGACTTTTGTCTTGCTCATTTTCTTGATTCTGGCCGCGTTAACATTCAGAGCAGCCACGCTAGCACCCAGCAGACAAGTCTACTATGGGGGCTGGTACATGATTGGCTTTCTTAGACAAACTCTATTAGTGTGGCTAGACAGGCTTGAACCAATCTACTGAATAATGGCTGGGGATACTTTTGTGCTCTCTTTGCAAAATTAAGAAATCAGTTTTAAAGTGAATAACAAGATCAGGAAAGTTTCACCCTGTTGATTCATTCTGATAAGTTATAGTCCAATAGTCCTTTTCCCGGGGTATTAGAGGAGAATACATTTTTATTTGACTATCCACCATCAATTAGCGCCGTGAATGACTGAATGACTCTCACATGTGCAGGATTCTTGGGATGAGTCCAAATAACTGTCCAGAGTGGCTTTCTTGTTCACCCTCTGCTCCTTCTACCCTTTTGTGCAGCATGCTTACATCATAGATGCTAATATCTGCTGGATGGTGTAGTAGGCGGCCTGGAATTCCAGACATTTACTCCCATCGGGAAGCGACAGGATCAGTAATGTTAACTATGTGGCTCATTCTGAGAAGATTGGACCTCAGCCGGCATACCCTCAGAATAATGCTGTGCATTTCAGTAGTATGTCTCAATCGAGGGTTGTAACAACCCAATGCCTCCATTGTTCCTGCCCTCCTTTGTGAACCAGTCAAGAAAAAAATCATTTCTTTTCTAATGGCATGAAAAGATTTCATTGAAGTGCAGATTGAGAGTGTACCGCTGCGGGTTGTGGAGCCGGGCCAAATACTCAGTGCCCGCGAATATGCCCTGGCTCCGTGGTGTCATTCCAGCACCAGACTTATGTTCTTCATTGAAGCTGGGCAGTGTCATAGCAACCCAGAGAGATGCATAAAAGATGACTTCAGAGGCTCCACTCTGACATGCACTTCCACGACAAGACACACGATGGGCTGCTTTCAACCTCACTCAGGTCAAGCGAGGCCATTTCGTCCGAGCAATGGAAGCTGTGCGCATCCTTCTCTGTCAGAACAAAATGGGAATTTATTCAAATGATTTATCCATGTATCAGCAGACACGATTACATTTGCATGAAATGTAACAAGTATGCATTCTCACATGTCTTTGTAAATGCATACATTGTACTGCCGTGGGACTGGCTGCCTAATTGCTGCCTGCTCTGTACATGCACGCGTACCATAGAAGACATACTCTGCTCTGGTGACTCTTGTTGAGACCATTTGCTCATTCACATAAAGGAAAGGCAATTGCCTACCAGTCCATCATGTCATGACCAGAGGAGCTCTTTAACCTTACCACCTTTTCCAGCATTTTCCTCCAGTTCAGTAATACATTTTTTTTCATTCGGATTAATCTGCAGGCGAGCATTTTGTGGGCTTTAACAGTGAATGAGACAGTCAGTTGACTCCTCCAAAATACTGGGTAATAATGTTAAAGTTGAGATCCTCTTTCAAAGCCTCACACGTCTTTGGAATTTCCTTCTGCTCTCTGTGGGTTTCTCTTCTTCTTGCAGAGTGTAACCTCATCCGAGTGAGGGAAAAAAAAGTGAGAAATGTGTGCCACTGAGTAAATTCAGACAGAAAAGAAGACAAGCATGTGTATATACAGGAAAAAGTGTTTACAGTATGTACGGGCAAATGTGTGTATCAGTGTGAGACGACAATCCGGCAAGAATGGGATAGGTGAAAGAAAAAGCAATTGTCCTGTAGGGCTCAGACACTCATGAAATTAATCTATTATCTTGCTGTGCAGCTGCCGTGTACGATACAAGGTGCTTGACAATTCCCCGTGCCATTGCAACTCCGTGACATTTGCCCATTCACTAAGCTCGCTGACACCAACAGGATCTGGCCTTGCCGCCAAATTAAGGCAACGAGTGGGGAAATGAGAGTGGTGGCATCGGCCAGGAAGCGCCAGAGAGGCGGGATAGATTACCCCTTGTGTTTGAAGACCTGACCTAAGCACCTTGCCCAGGGGCTTTTTATCAGCTGGAGCTGAAAAACACCTTCAGGAGGGAGACGGCGATATAACCACAGCCAGTTGTAATGGTGTGACAAGGCTGTGCTGTCCTTGCACAACTCTTAACTCCCTCGCTCCCTCCTGCATACTATCCCTACTCTTTTTCCTCTCTTTCTTTCGCTCTCTCCCTCTCCCCCTCTCTCTCTCCCTCTCTCTCTCTCTCTCTTTCTCTCTCTCTCTCTCTCTCTCTCTCACACACACACACACACACACACAGAATGGGTCCTCTATCTCCCGCTTCATCCAGTTGGGAATGGGCAGACTTTAAATGCCTGCCGCCCAGTGTCACAGAAGTAGCCGCACATGGGGTGTCCAGTGTCACAACACAGGCTGGGCCCTGTCAAGGCCAAAATGAATTTGTTGGAGGGAGAAAGGTTGAGTGGGGGAGACCAAGAAGGAATGTGTTATAGCGAATGATGAATAACCCGAAGGTGCACAGATACTGTCGTCCACAAAAAGGGACGGGAGGCGAGGTGATGGAAGGAAGCAAAAGAAGTGTTGTAAAAAGGGGCCATGTCTGGTTGTTGCTGGCTCAGGCTTACGGATAGCAGCTGTCAAAGGAGCAAGGTTTTATTTATTTATTGTTGGACTGCTTAAAGAGATGGTGAAGGTCAGGCTATGTGTCCATGCCCCTGTTTTGTTATGTGAGCTGGATCAATTTATGAAATATGTCTGTTAACAATGCTGCTGATGTAATCTCTCCCTCGCCAACCCTCCATGCATTCTTTCACACTCCCTTCTTCCTTTCTACTGTTTGTACTTCTGTTGCCACTACAGCCACAGTGGCCAAGGTAACCTCATCTCTCTGCTTGCTGCTGTTGCAGCAGTGTTGTAGGATGAAGAGGTCAGTATATCATTTCCTTGAAGAAGCAAACAGGAGGCTCTGCTGGCTGTGATTATGGCATCACTGTTCAGAGGTTTATATCCGCTCAGCTGAAGGTTATTTATTGTTTTAATAGCACATGAATAGGTGAGGCCTTTGTAACACAATTGAAAGTAGTGTATTATATTTCAATTCAACATCACATGCTTAACTACTATATTCATTCTGTTCTCCTGCACTGTGATTGACTACCACCTTTTAAACTAATGTGTCCGTCTGCATAGCCTTCTGTGCATTGTATTTATGCAATATGCATATTGTGTAATTCACATAATTTATGTCCCTATTTGTGTTTCCCTTTCGTATGACAGGTCATTGGTTAAGAGTCAATTTCACATAACATGATGAACGAAATGGCAGTTCATACATGCTAAGGGCTCTCATTATCTCGTGGATCAGTCAGCCAGTCTACATGGTGATGCATTACGTGTACGAACACTTATGCATTGCAAGAGAAGTAGCCACTTTAAGATTCTCTTCTTTTGAGTGTGTCATCATTTTCTTCACTCTGGCAGGTCCTCATACAACCCTGCACCATAACCAAGCCAACCGCACTATCCTGTCAAACTGTCGGTCTGTATATGTTAAATCAGCCTCAAGCTGGAGTCTGACTCATGCCTAAATACACAGTACAGTTTGTAAATATAGAACACAATGTTATAGCATAAACTAGATTACATATATTCTCCATAGATAGTGTTTGTGGTGCTTGCTCTTTATGCTCGGTCTCATCTCATTTCGACAGTTTGGCAGGACAGACAGGCTGACTGCGGCCTGGATCACTGCGTCACCACCAGGCCCGGCAGCCCTTTCTGTGGCCTGCAAACCAGAGTGGGATCACTGGGCCATCTACCTCCAGCTCAGCTTTCACACAGTTTGGGTCAAAACCCCAAAGCATGTCTGATCACTCTGAAGATACTATATTGTTTTGTAGCGGATCCCTTTTTTTTTTACCCTGTGGCTCAACCAGAGCACAAGAGGATAAGGACATGTTGTTTGGAAAGTGGTCAGACATCTGAGTTTAATAAGGCGTTTTGCTGGAGATGGGTCACACTGTGTGTCTTCCCTTAAGTGAACTGAAGGTAATCTGGGACAACTAGGGCTCTAGGGCAGCTGGTTTGTGTATGCATTTCTCTGTCTTTTTGTGTTTTGTATGTGGTGTTGCTGAAGGAAGGAGGCTGACAGGGGGTGAGTAAACAGTTTGCAAAGAGCAAGAACACCAGTTTGTTGTGGATCGCTCTGGGCCCAGAAATTTGAAGACATAAAACAGGATCTACTAATGCCCCTAAGATGTAACATTAGGAAATGGAATGATTCCAAGATGACTGTTGATTACAGAGACATGGTGAGTTTGATGGAAAGGGCATATGACATGAGTGCTTAGCGGTGGGCAAGGAAAACCAAAGAAAGAGAGAAAAACTGGGCCACCGGAGGTCCAACTGTTAATTTGCATTTTGTGAGTGATGTAAATAAGGGCTTTGGAGATTTCTGGCCCAAGAGCCATGACCATGTAATTATCACAACTTAGGGATCAATATCCGCTCATTTGCAGAACAAAGCTACAATCTAACATTGGTCCTTTTTTCTCCCTTTACTCGCATGTGTCTAAATTACTTTGACAGCTAAACTGTATGTGTTTAAAATAGCTTGTCTTTCTTTCTCTCATGTGGCAGTATATTGAACTCTCCCACGCACACATTATTTTTATGAAATATGTAAGTGTTGAGCATGTGCTCCTTGGCCCTGAATATCAAGAAACTGACGCTGATAGAGAATTGTTTTGATCCATACAGTCGTATCCCTTCACCCTTATTCAAACTGTGGATTCATCTAAATTCTATGGAATCTACAGCAACATATTTCTCGTTTTCTCTTTCTCTCTTTTTGCCCTCAGAGTTCAGAAGCTTGTAGGTCTTTAATTATGTATAATATTCTTTTGCCCTGTTTTATGGAAACTCCAGACTGGATTCGCTCAAGTCATCGACTTGAAAGTTTGAAAACCTCCAGTGACAAGAATATTAATGTGCCAGCAGTGTCATATCTGTTTCAGCTCATGCATATTCAATGTCCCCCCAGCTCTCCAAGATTTATGTCAGACTTTGCCAGAGTGTAGTTTTCCACCATTGGAGATAATAGCATGCTAAATTGATGTTATCGGGGGCAGGTTTTTTCGTCTCTACTCCTCTCCAGGTCGGGGGGTTGGGAGAGGGGAGCGAGGAGCAGCCCACTCGCCTGGCTGCTATTCAGGCTGTTGGCAGCTTTAATGCTCACCTCCACCCATCAGCCTGTTCTCTAGTAGTAGCGGACTAAAAAACCTCCGTTATGGGTGGAGAGGAGAGCATATTTTGGAAGGAGATTAGGGGCGATCCTGTGGATTATCTTTTAATTAAGGACGGTTGAGTTGTGCCCACTCTGGTGAAGCAAACGCCCAGCTGCTAATGAAGTTTAAACAGACATACTTTATTTAATTACCGCTAATCGCTGGGGCCCAAAGTCCGGCCCTCTTTGATCTGCCTGTCGCACTGTAATCTTCCTGGCAGATACCATCTCCCGTTCTACCCGGATCCCTTTTAGAAGTTGCTACAGGAGGTCCGAGATTAACCATGGGTTAATTGAGACAGCCGGGGTGTGTGTATGTATATGCGTGTGTCCAAGCATTTGTGTGTGTGTGTGTGTGTGTGTGTGTGTGTGTGTGTGTGTGTGTGTGTGTGTGTGTGTGTGTGTGTGTGTGTGTGTGTGTGTGTGTGTGTGTGTGTGTGTGTGTGTGTGTGTGTGTGTGACAGAAAGAGGGGGCCTGCGAGAGCGAGGGAGGATGGGCAGCAGGTTGATTGATGTGTTTGTGGCCTTAGAAGTCATCCTGTTTTCTCAGCCTCTGCTCCTTCACACTCTCTCTCTCTCTCTCGCTCGCTCTCGCTCTCTCTCTCTCTCTCTCTCTCTCTCTCTCGCTCGCTCTCTCTCTCTCTCTCTCTCCCTCCAACAGGATGTTTTGGTCACACACTGCTTGACTGTTTGACATTAGGGACACTAGGGGGCCATCATGTCCATACTTGACCTATGTAAAGAAGGATATGCTGAACAGGCTGTGTGGGAGAGGATTTCTGAACACTTCTAAAAGGCTCTGTTAAGCAGAGTGTAAAAATGTGTAATTTTCAACTTGTATTCAGAAAGCTAAACAATGTATTAAGTCTCTCGTTCAAGTCTTTCCCCGTGATTCATTTTTTAAAATCTTTTTTTATTTATCTTTACCAACCGGACAGGTCACACTATTTACCTGCAGTAAATATACAACGCCCCCAAACCCCCTACCCCGCTAATTGTTGTTTAGCACAGTTTTGCCAAACTAGTGTTGTACAAATCAGTGTGAACGGATGGTAAACAGCTGTTATCTTTGTAAGGTTCAGGAAGGTCAGCAGGGGCAGCAGAGAGCACAGGAAGAGTGTGTGTGTGTGTGTGTGTGTGTGTGTGTGTGTGTGTGTGTGTGTGTGTGTGTGTGTGTGTGTGTGTGTGTGTGTGTGTGTGTGTGTGTGTGTGTGTGTGTGTGTGTGTGTGTGAGCGAGATGAGAGGAGGGTGGTGGAGGGGGTGTCTTTATCTGACCTGGGGGAGCTATGGGTTTCCTGTTAATTGGGTTAGTGCAGCGACCAGGGGCAAACCGTGTGACTGGAGAAAAATACTGTGAGAAAAACCCTAAGAGGCACTTTTGTCTCAGCTGAGACATATGGCAGAGGAGCTGTGAGCACACTGAGTCTTCATTTGGAGTGAGCAAATGGAGAAGGTGTGGAAAAGAGAGAGAGAGAGATCCATGTTTCCCCAAATTAATGCGGTATCCCCAAATCGAGCGTAAAAGAGCTAGAGGACACACTTGCTGTGGTAAACTGATCACCCTATCCGTGTCTCTATCTAATATGCACACACACATACATACAAACTCCAAATCCTTTGTCTTTCAAACTCTCTCCAACATCTCTCCTCCATCCTTACCCTTTCAATATGTTTCTATTCCTTCACTTCACCCCGTGCTCTCGCCTGCCTGTTCCCATCCTCCACAGCTGAAAGATTGCCAATAAATGAATGATTTATATTCCGATAAGAGATGTTAACTAAACCACTGCATGCATATTCATACCTGAAGCTGTTGATTAATGCCAGCTTCACTATAACAGAAAATGTGTATTGTTTTGCTTCCCCATTGTAACATGAACCATAGAGTCAGTAAAGGCTGTTACGTGCCTCACAAAGAGATTTACTGCTTTAATTATCCAAAGTAAAATGGCAAAAAAAAATATTCATAGCCCTGCTTAAAACGTGGTTGATGGAATTATGCATTTCAATTTGTGAATAATTGAATCTTTCCTTCAGATTGTGACAGAATAGTTAATTTATTAATAGACGTACACAAAGTCGAGTCAAAGCCTTGGTCGGTCCTGCGGGTAGAGCTGCTTTCAAGAGAATGAACCCTTGTTAAATAAGTTACAGAACACAGTTCTGCGCAGACGCCTGAGTTGCAAACAAACCCAAAAGACAGAACGGGGGAGAGGGAGAGACGGAAAGTGCGAGGAGTTTCACAGACTGCGGGTGTTAAACACAGTGATGTCTCAAAGGCCCTTCGGTAGGAGAAATAAAATATTAAATGCTTTAGTGTTTATTAACGGGATGAAACAAAGGGCTGCTTCCCTTTGACTTGTGCACATTGACACTTGGCACAGAACAAACAAAATCAAATATGGTATTGATCCATAATGGATGAGAATGCCAACTATGAATGAGTAGCATTATTTAAGAATTAGGAGAGGAAATAAAACAGAACAGGCAGACGCGCTGTTAGAAAACATTTTGTCAGCTCCCTCACAGATACACAAGCCTGCCTTAATATACATCACCATGTTATATATGACTTCAATACAATTAAGACCAAGACATCATGAAATCACCCTGTTTGACTGAGATATTATTCATTAAGTATGTCACAAAGTTACACAAGTTTTTGTCATTTAAATTCAAGACCACAAAATGGGTAAACGGAAACTAACTCCCAAGTTTGGAGGGGAGCAGAGCTGAGTAAAGACATGTAATATATCACGTAACCTTGGTGACAGTGGTTGATGTAAGCCACTTTGCACGTCTTTCATAGTAAAGCAGGCCGGGGGTGACATTTAATGTTGTTAGCAGTTTAACCCCTAGTCCCTCTCCTTGAGGCCCTGTCATGTCCGAGTGGCACCCCAAGTAAGCACTTTTGACACGGGGGCTCCGGGCTTGCGGCCTCTGCTTCTGTTGACAGTTCCTAACAAAGGGCCCCTCATCCATTGATTGCCCTTTGCTATTATGCAAATTCAAGAACCTCGGTGCTCCCCGGCCCGGGAAAGGAAGGGGAAAAAAAGGGCACAGGGTTTGTAAGGAGCAAAGTTTGTTTCTCGCTTTGTTTTTCCCTTGTTGTCACACAAGTTTAAAGTGCTCTCCCTGCAGCTGTAGGCCTGCTTTCTTGATTCTGCTTCTTCGTTCTTTTTATCTTGCGCTTTGCTAATATTTCATAGGACAAAGTTAAGCAGGCCGACGGTGTACGTTGAAAGAAATTCACACCCACGTCGAGCAGCACGCACACATACACAAACACCACTGTTCACTACTTATGTTCTCTCACTCACCCACATATTTAGTCTCACTCGCACACATTTGACACGCAGGAGAAAATCCCCTGTAGCCTATTCCTTCTGGTTGTGGTTCAAATTCTGTGTCCTAATGCTTTCCCCAGCTGTGTGTTTGTGTGTCCTTGGGGAGTTGAGGCATAGCTGCTGTAGTGACCTGATAACATCTGGGAGTAACTGATGGTTTTGCCCACATGCTCTAGCGTCTCAGGACCCCACGGGCGTCTTTGCAAAAAAGCAAGTTTCCCCTGGACCCTTTCAACACCTCCTCGACACCCGCTTAATACAAATTCCTCCGGTGAAAATCGAAATATTGTCTGTGTTTTATTAAAAAACTGTGCTTGTAGGATCATTTATCGTTATTTTTTAAATTGGAAGCCATTGTCACTATGTAACACAGCAAGGTTAAAAACTAAATGACTAATCTACATGATTGTTTTGTGTTAAAACTCTATACTTGAGAGCCAACTTAGATTTTACCTGGCATAGATAACTCAGCTTTCACTTCACTTTTACAACCGCATTATGAGATACAGTGGAAATTTTAATGCATGACTTGAGTCAGACCCTACCCAGCAGTGAATTATTACACATCCTTTTTATTAGATAAACTTCTACTTGACATGCTGGCTTTCAAGGGCTAAAAATAATTATCTGGAGCTGAAGACGGGGGAGTGAGGTAAAACACCACCATGGACGTTGTTGCTCTTGAGATATTTCATGACTGCCTTGACCTCTCTACTCAAGGTTATCGCGGCATCAGAGCAAGCTGTTCTGGTATTCCAAAACATGACAGAAAACTAAGAGGAGAACATGTTTATACAAGTTTGATGAGGTGCTGATGAGTTTTCTTTGCTCCAAATCCAGAGGAACCCTCTTTGCTTATCATTTACATATTTTAAACTAAACTGTTCAGAGAGTTGAGGTAAAATCAAAAGAGGGGAAGAAAATGCTTCTTTTTGTATTTTTTTTTAAAGTTTTGAATGTTTTACTGCATGAAGTTTTGATAGCAGCCCACATGTTATGTGAATTGGTAAATTAATTTCACTTATATAGCACTTTTCAACTGCTTGAACAGTTCCAAAGTGCTTTACACTGTTAACCACATTCACACACACATACACTAATGGAGTTGCCATGCAAGGCAGACGGTTTGATTCCCCACGTACACTCGTCTACACTTCAGCATGTAGACAAGTGTAGATGGGGAATCAAACCTGCAACCATCTGATTGGGAGACAGCTGCTCTGCCAACCAGTGTGTGTGTGTGTGGGTGTGTGTGTGTCATCCCCCTCATGTTGTTCAGGGAACTATGTGTAAGTACTATGTTTGCCTCCGTGTCAACATCTCATGTACAACAGAGACAAAAATGGGAGTAAAAAGTGCCTGATTGCCGATGAGGGGATGTACATGTATATGACCCTCACCCTCGGAGGAAAAATAAACAAAAGCGGAATGAAGAGGAGGAGGAAGAAGAGAGGCAGCCAAGGAATAATAAATACAGAAAAAAAGAAGCAGTGTTTCCGTGCTTTTTCCAGCTGTTTTCCCATGAAAAGGCACCGGTTATCCTACACAGCTTGTTACAATAGAGTGAACGAGCCTGGTGGGATCTGGAATTGACAACTTGTGTCTGCTTAGTTACACTAGTTAATGACCCTAATTATCTTCCGCCTTGCTGTGAATAGTCAATAAACAATTAGTGTGGCATATGGACCCCCTAAACTCTGTGTTTTCTATCTCCAAGACAATGGGGTGTCCTTCTCTGGCAGTGGTAAAGTGTCAGTTCGAGCTGATTAAAGTACGTGGGAAAAACGCAATCAATGGCTTATCCTAAGACTCTTGAACACTATCCTTCCCGAGGACCCTTTGCCTCTCAGTCTCACAAGCACTGACAAATGGAAAGGCTCTGCGCATACTGTCCATTCATGTTACTTTTATCTCCTGTTCTTCTTGATGATTAGTTAAGAGTGGAAGAAGACAAGGTGCTGATTAATTTGATTTCATCAAGGCCTTCAGGCCTTTAACTGTCCTTCCCAGTATAAGCCCTCTTTAGTGCCCATCTCCCAGATAGCCAGGACCTTGAACAGCTCTGTCATGTGTTTATGAGCTCTACCTTTGAATAGGGGCTTCCTCTCCTCGGTAGTGATTGCTCGACAGGAAAAGCTAGCTGGAGGGAGAAAGAGAAGAGGTGAAACCTTTTGAATATGGATGGAGTTCAGGTGAACTACACCTGAACCCTGCCTGTGATGTCTTTATAGAGAGGTGTTTCTGACTTTCTTTTGCTTTTCAGCCACCATCAAAAGTTCAAGAGGCAGTAGTGTTTTGTATTCAGTGAGAAGAGACCCTTTGAAACCTTTGGGATAAAAGAGCTGCACTGTGTCAGTCTGGAAGGTAAAGTAGAAGGAGGGAGGAGGGCTAAGAGGTTGCATGAGAGGGGAAGAAAAGGGCGCACTTTGTTGTGCCGTTTCACAAGGCTAATCTGAAATAAGCACAAACCTCAGCGCAGGGGAATCATTGTTAAATGATGTGCAGGAAAAGTTTACCCTGTCTGATTTAACAGGTTTTAAATGCCTGTTAAATATTAGCCATATCAATTCCTCAAAATTTAAGTTGTCTAATGAGTTGAGTTCATGGTTTTAATTAGAACTTATTGAACAAGTCAATGCATCTATTTTCTCAGTGTCTTGAAATGTTGAACCGGAAACTGCAGAGACAAAATGAACTGCCAGCTGGCCTAGAAGCATCCATCTACTCCTACTAATTTCCACTCCACTTTTACTTCAGTATTATTTCATTGTCAGACTGAAACAGTAGCTGTTGCAGTGGGAACAACCACTTTGGGATTATGACACAACTGTGTTTGGAAAGAGGAGGTGCTCGCATAAGAAGTTAAATTTTTCTCTGTGTTTCCTTGCACAGCGCACAGTTAAGTTCAGACTACTTTTGGGTTTAAGAACATTTCTGCAATAATTTCAGCCCCCCCCCCCCCCCCCTTTTTTTTTTTTCTTTCTCAAAACTGAAAAAAGCCCAGTAGCACTGTTTTGAATATTTCCCTTTGGCGAGAGAAGAAGAGTTCTGATCTCTTGGTGCAAACCGTATCCCTGCTGGCAGAGGTTCTGATGTCTTATAATGGCCCTCCATGGATTTGATAAGATTATTGCTTTTCTAACTAATGTTTTTCCCCCCTTACTTTTCTTTTTTGGTGGTGACTCTTTTTATATTCATGACAGAGTAAGTCAGCAGTGTATGTAAAAAAAAAAAATACTGCCGTATGCTCATGTGTTAGTTTGAATGTATGATTCTAATGTGTAAGGATTATCCAATAACTGTTTCCATAAAGACTAACACATATTTCAGTTCATACATTGTTGCCAGTTTAGAAAGGTGCTTGCTGTTTAAGTCATCATATATATTTTTTTTTCTTTTTTCTTTTTCCCCTATTTAAACAGTTTTCTCCAGTTTTACATGTTTCCTCAAACAATTGTAAATCACAACAGTGACAACTTTGTTCTTGAGTTTAGCACCACTACTGACCGGCATCTACTTGAAAGGTGCCTTTTTTTGTATGCAATTAGGCTAACTCAGTGCTTAATGGTAGGACGGGGATTAACTTAGTCGTGTTGGAGGGTTAGTGAAGGAGTCTGCTTGTGAGAGGCCCCATTGTCCTGCTTAGTTACTGATCTAGGGGTTCATAACCACTCGAGACCAGGACGTTACCCTCCTTCTCTCTCCACTTCAGCGGGCTACAGAATTGGCTGCATTGTGTGATATGAGGTGGAAAGGAGTTCACTGCCCCACCCATCCACTTGGGTCTTGGAGTGTGTTTTGAACGGTGCACATCACAACACTGGTTGCACACTCACATGCACATGCTCACTCACACACACAAATGCGCAGTGGCGTCCTATCTGAACTCAATAACCAAAGGGAAACTCCAGCTGGGAGAGCCATTGATGCCTTCGTAACAGGCGGATTGTTTCCTATAGAAGAGGGAGGAATGGGGAGGAGAGAGTGGGCAGTTCACTAGCTCCACCCCGAGGCTTTGAGTGGGGCCTAGCAGGTGTAAACATCCACTATTTTTCACTTGATGAGTGGGCAAGTGGAGAAGAACCCCCAGGTAGTCACGGGACACTGCTTCAAAGGAATTGAGAAATTAAAAGCCAAGCGAAAAGAGACAGAGATCCAACAAGATTCGCAGGGCAGGCGGGATACATGTTCGACTGAGACCAGGTGTTCTTCTGTTCCGATATGACTTGCCTCGGCCCTGCTGTGACAGCCAGATAACCTCTCTATTGACCACTGAGTGTGAGATCTTTTTCCTGCGGTTGGGCGGCGACAACATACCCGAACCCAAAGCAGCGGCTTAAATAGGGATAAATAACAGCGTTTTCCAACTCTCGCAACACTTTTCAGGATAAGAAAAGTCCCTGTGATGATACTGGGGCCCATTCAGATGATGGAAATTCTGTCTCAATGATTCATCTCCATTTACTCAGCTATGAGTATCCTATCCCTGCCAGTTTGGAAGGAGATATAGCACAGGAGCTTAGCTTGTCCCTGAATGGGGCTCAGTTAGAGAAGTTAGTATATGTTTGAGACGCCTCTGATGCTCATAATGCATAGTGTTTGGGTAACGCTGTTGGGATTATAGAGTGGAAGGAGGCAAATATATCGACCAGCATACTGTTTACTGTTTATCCGCGGGTTCCACACCCTCAAACAGAACCCTATTACACAGGCCAGTTTGAAGAGGCTTAACACCTGTTTTTTTTTCCTTTTTTTTTCAGCCCATATAAACTCATTCTACCCCTCCCTCTCACTTACTTTTTGTTTTCCAATGCAAAGAGGATGAAGCCAGGGGAATGAGAGGAGCTCCATTATTGCTGTATTTTCTTTCCAGAGAAATGTTATTTACTAGAAAGATATCATCCTAGCTTTTAATCCTCTTAGCGGTGGATTGCGGTTGTACTTACAGCGCCATGCACCTGCTAAACTGCCTTCTCTTAAAGCTGTATAAACACAGCCGCAGGAGCCATTGCTTTCCCAAGCCGAACCCATCAGCTTTTTTTTTTTTTCTTTCTGAGAGTTAGGGAGAGAAAAGAGTCAGTAGAGCTCACAAGAAGTTTAGAGGACACCGTGTTGATGGGATGATGCTCCCAACAGCAAGTGGGGCCCTCTGTCTCTCTTGTCTGATGTGGTCAGACCCCCTCCTGATGCCTGTGGTTGATGGTAGGCTCTAAACCTCGAAGCAGAGGATGGCCGGTGTGTAGGAGTGTTTACACAAGTGCTGTGAGCATGCTCGCATATTCTCACAGTGTAAGTTTAGAGAAGCAGCCTACTTGGATCCATCTGGATTATAGAACATTTAAGGGAGTCTCGTCTTTCCTGTACATCCATCACATCACTTTTATTTTATGGCCTTTGAGTACCGCAAGTGTAACTTTAGATCAACTGCACTTGTCACGTTTTTTTTATGGCAGCATCAGATGTCTCTGCTTTTTGGTTGTTACAAATGTAAATACTTTGCCAAATTGGCTTTATTGTAGAATAGAACTGAATTCTACATTTTAAAAGGCTTTTCTGGTGTTTTTTTGTACGATTCTACCTTCTTTATTTGGCACAGGGTTAACATTACTGTCTCGCTGTTTATATGGCTACAGACACCACTCATACATAGACTCACTGATTGCAAAGACAGCAAGTACAGCACAGACAGAAATGTACAAGAGTAAAAGTGTTGTGTTTGTGTGTGTGTGTGTGTGTGTGTGTGTGTGTGTGTGTGTGTGTGTGTGTGTGTGTGTGTGTGTGTGTGTGTGTGTGTGTGTGTGTGTGTGTGTGTGTGTGTGTGTGTGTGTGTGTGTGTGTGTGCGCGTGGACAAGAGGGAGAGAACTTCGACCGCAGGCAAACAATATGGAATTTGAAATATTGGCTGGCGTAGTGATTGAACATGGCTCCCTTATCACTGGGTTGCCAGGTTGGCCAGCTATAACGATGACTTATCACAGGGCTGAGGAACGTGGAGTATATAACAAGATTCTCTGACATGACAAACACTGCCCTGAGGAGACACACACCACACGCGTGTACACTGCCCCAAACCAGGGCATCCAACACGGGCTACAAAGGATTCTCCCAGGACTATAACAATGGTGCAGGTGCTTCTGAGAGTGAACAAAGTCCACCATGTTTTTTCCTATTATTATGAGCCAACATGCCACGAACTGTGCACACTGATAAATGTTAAAAGTGCAATGACATTTTAGTGTCCAACAGAATAACAGGAGTATAATGTATCACTAAAGTTTCGATAGGATTGTTTGTCACTGTCTGTGCCTTTGCAATTACTTTGCCAGGTGCTGACATTTCTGGCTTTCTTGCTCACTTTGTGACCTGTGCGCTCTTTTGGAACAATACCCAAACGCCTTTTCAAGTGCTTAGAAATGAGGAAGGTGTCATGTGAAAAGGAAACGGACATTTCCCAAATGCAAAAACAGATTCCAAAGCAGGATTATTTTACATGTAACACTATGGCCATATTCAATTTAGTTGGCTTTAAAAGTAGCTTAACTGAGGTATCCTTCAGGAGCAAGGTTGTCTCAAATGTTGGTTGATTATATCACAATTTGAAAAACAAAAGAAAATATGTATAGTTAGATGTATACACAATTTTCACTTTTTGTACACTATCGTTAGTGAGCTTGGCTTTTCTGCTTGTTTCTTTTTCTGCTTGAGGTTGGTAGCGAGCTGAGAACGCCATTCTGGGCCTTATGACCCTTCTGTTAAATGCTGACTCTTCTTACTGACTTTGCTCCCCAGGGGAAGGGCAAGGGGAGGAGTCAAGGTCAAGATTAATGGGTCGAAGAGAAACTCACAAATAATATTTGTCTGGTGGTCAACTTTGCTATTCTTCCTTTTGTAACTGAAAAGAAGGTTCATTTATGCAACTAAAACACATGGGGCATTGTGATAATACTCTTCTTTCTACCTGCATCATTTTCATCACTTTGTATTGGCTTTTCAGATGTATTTTATTTTATCTGTACTTTTCTTTTCAAATATCAGATAAAAACAGCAAACAACTGCATTACACATGATTATTATAGTTAGGTAAAATGACACAGAGGCCATTTCGGACATCATAAAGAGCTGTCAGATATTCAGAGTTGGACAATATGGAGTTTATGCCATCCATTCGCATTCTGCATGCTAACCTCAATGTCACGACCTTTGACCATTCGTCTAAAACAAAACAGATGCCAGGTGAGCTGACTCACATCCGGCTTTAAATACACTGGTGAGGAATTTTTCACCCTCTTCTCTGTGGTGTTGTTCCTTCATCTTCTCCATTTCTCTACCAGCAATCCTTCTCTGCCATGAGAAGCCCCCCCCCTCTTATTTTCCCGTTATCTTTATCTATTTCCCTTTCTCTTTCATACTCTCTCGCTCTCTCTCTCTGGACTTTTCATTAATTATGTTCCTTTGGCAGGAACTTGTTTGCTTTCTCTCTGTATTTAAGTATCTCTGGCATTGGAATGGATTTGTTTATAGTTGTGACCCTTGCTTCTTGAAGTCTTAAAGCAGCTCTGCTGTCAAGAGCCAAAACTCTGGCAAGGTCAACTAATTTCTGTTTACTTTTGGAGCACAATTTACCCTCTGAGGCTTTTAAAAGTACTTCTGCAAAACATCACTTCCAGAAGGGAGGGTGAGAGGGAAAAGAAAGAAAGAAAGAAAGAAAGAAAGAAAGAAAGAAAGAAAGAAAGAAAGAAAGAAAGAAAGAAAGAAAGAAAGAAAGAAAGAAACAGCCAGCGAGAGACAGAGAGAGAAAAGATTAAATGGCAAACAACAAGACGATGGTGATAGGATACTAGTTTTCCACTGTGACATTGTCATAGCATGCCGAACCAGGTCATTTGAATTGAAAATTGCAGATTCATACTCTCCGTCAGGTAACTCTGTAAGTAATTTATGTGGATATGGTGCATTAACCATCATAGTCCTAATTTCTGCAATATTGCCACTTTGCATATTACCAACATACCCTAATGCCTTAATAAGAAAGCGATAAAAAAAAATTCTTTAGCATGATAGACTCTGAGGCTGTTGCCTGAATGCAAAGCCATGGACTTGGGATTAACCCATCAATAATCACTATCTGCCGTGCCATGCATTTGCCCCTGCAGAACTAATGATTAATCTCCTCTATATGGGACTGATCACTATCAGATTGATGAATGCACCAACCAATCATGTTCCGGCAAACCCACAGCATGTACATACACCAATAAGTAATGATGAACAGCCTGTGTTGTTAGTTATTTATGCTGGCTATATGGAGGAGCCACTGCAGTTTTTGTATACAGATGTGGTCATATGGCTTTTCTCTATACTTTTTGGGGAAAACTGTGTACGGCATTACAGTGCACTAATTGAACAGCTATAAACCACAGACAAGGATTGTCTGTTTAACCTCTTATTGTTGCTCACATCTCAGGAACATGCAGTTGAATCTTGACACCTCATGCACCTAAGTCCCAGCGCAAACATCCTTTCTTCAAAGTGTGCGGATGAATGAGTGAACGTTTTTTTCTGTGTGTGTGTGCGTGTGCGTGCGCACACGCGGGTGGGCAAATAAAGTGTCTAAAACGCTACAAGGACAAATTGTTGTTCCTCTATGTAAGCCGTACTGTATCTGCCTTTGAATGATGGATGTAGATTTTGTCCTCGTTGCTTGTTGTTGTTACTGAGGCCGGGCCTCCGTGTGTTCCATGCTGATGTCCTTGTATAGTCAGGCCTGGGTTTATTTTCTCTGGATCGACAGAGACACCTCCTCTTGAACTTTTATAGCCCCTCTTAGTGATGTGTATCTGAGAGAGTTGACCTGGGTCACCAGGCTTTACGGGCTTCCGCCTGCTTCTCATCCCCAGTGTTTGTTTTTCTTTCGCTGTTCTTTTTCATATCATTTCTTTTTCACACGATTACACATGAGCTGAATGACAATGACAGAACATCATTGAGGATTTTTATGTGTGGCGACCAGAGAAACCAACACCTTTTCCACTTTTAATGTATGTAGCCAATATAATTAACTCTCCTCCGCATATAATACGCTTCAGAACAATTTATTTGGTTTGTTTTGTCCCCATAAATTTTGTCCAGTTTTAAGCTTTATATTTCAAGAATGTTTCAACTTTCTGTCGTTAAACACAAATCCCCCCCCAAAAAGCAGCAAAGGAAACTGTTGAAAGTGTTAAAAGAGCAAGGGAATCATTCTTTTGTGTCCCAGGGCTGATACTCGGTCAGGTTCATTTCACAGTGTAAATCCCAATAAAGATAAAGTGCACAGCGTAAAGCCTAGTAAATGCCAAAACCAGTAAAGAGAGCGAGAAAGAGCTGAGGGACATGAAACCCCACAAACTTAGCCCACCCTTTGCCTTTCACCAAAAACCCAAAACAACAGTTTTACCTCATAGTCACAACCTTTGGGAACCTTTTACCTCGCCGTGATACGCACACAGGTGCCTCTCACAGAGACTGGACAGGAAGTTTCAGGAACCAGTTCATAGCTAATGCACCAGGCCAGATCCATGCAGAT